>NC_059097.1:15245330-15545330 GCF_020497125.1 Mauremys mutica
TATAATTAAACTATAATATTAATACAGACTTAAGATTAACTAGCTCGAGCACAACCAGACCTTGCCACTCTGAAACCTTACCCTGCATTCCTCCAAAGATACATTACCTTCAGGTGACTGTTTCCTGCACTGGCCAGGCACAGATAGTCGGTGAAGCACAAGTCCCTTTGGTTCAGGGGGTGCATGTGGAGCCTGACAAAGAGTGACCTCTTTTAGGTCAAAACACACACACACTTGCATCTTTAAACTCTTTTTATACAGTATTTGCTGGCCGTGTTTTAAAACAGGTCAACCAATAAAGGTGGCCAAATGTTTCAGTGAGGTATTTGCAGTTGTTTTGAACTTCTGAACTGTGCACCTGTGCTCAGCTCAGCTCTACTCTATGCGACTAATTGTGGTCAATTTGCTGGACTCAAAAATGCTCGAGTCAGCTTAAAGAGGTATTTGGTTGCAGAGCATAGTATCCACAAGCCTGTATCTATCTTTACAGAGTTTCCTTTTTAGTCGATAAAGCTTCCTAGCTAGATTATGCTCATGCTTGCAGGATTCAACTGTACTCGCTTCTTACAACTTCTGGAAGGTTGAGGCCTAATGGTGCTTAGCCGGACACTACTTGACAAGACTTAAGGACATTATAATAGAATGATAGAATCTCAGGGTTGGAAGGGACCTCAGGAGGTCAAAGCAGGAAAAAAATCACAGTTTAGACTAGGAAAAGTGATGGAGTTTAGGTCAGGTAACGGGAAAGCTAATGCCAACCCCTGCACCTGCGCTACATCTGCTCTACAACTGTAATTGTCTTTTTACCCCAAGATCACTCACTTGAGCAGCCAACGCCATGTGCAGCCCTAGTGGATGTCAGGCACAGGTAGTTTTTGCCTCAGGGTACCCCACCTGGAGCTGATGAACATTCCTGGCTGGAGGGGGACACACTCCTATGACTCAGAAGGAAAGGAGTTGATAGAAAAGATCACAGGACTGACCCCAAAGAAGGGTGAGCTGCAAAAGGCAGAAGCAGGCAACTCATCTGGGGGAGCTGAGAGACCACAGTGAAGATGGTGCACCGATCACTAGGTGAGAATTAGCAAATGTGATTATTAAAAAAAAACAACCAACTTTGGCCAGCCCTAATCAAGGCACGTATTACAGGTCTCTCGTGTGGATTGTCCGATGTCTAATAAGGTGTGAGCTATTTTTGAGGCTTTTCCCGAACTCAGAGCATGTGAAGGGCGTCTCCCCTGTGTGGATTCTCTGATGCGTGATAAGGTTTGAACTCCAATTGAAGCTTTACCCGCTCTAAGAGCATGTGTAAGGCTTCTCTCCTGTGTGGATTCTCTTATGTGCGATAAGGTTTGAGCGTCGCCTGAAGCTTTTCCCGCACTCAGAGCACGTGTGGGGCGTCTCTCCTGTGTGGATTCTACGATGTGAGATGAGGGATGAACTATGAATGAAGCTTTTCCCGCACTCAGCGCATGTGTAGGGCGTCTCCCCTGTGTGGCGTCTCTGATGTTTGATAAGGTGTGAACGCTGACTAAAGCTTTTCCCGCACTCAGAGCATCCATAAGGTTTCTCACCCGTGTGGATTCTCCTATGTGCGCTCAGGACAGAGCTGTGATTAAAGCGTTTCCCGCACTCAGAGCACATGTAGGGCATCTCTCCTGTGTGGATTCTACGATGTGAGATGAGGGATGAACTATGAATGAAGCTTTTCCTGCACTCAGCGCATGTGTAGGGCGTCTCACCTGAGTGGATTCTACGATGTGAGATGAGGGCTGAACTATGACTGAAGCTTTTCCCGCACTCAGAGCATCCATAAGGTTTCTCACCCGTGTGGATTCTCCTATGTGCGCTCAGGGTAGAGCTCTGATTAAAGCTTTTCCCGCACTCAGAGCACGTGTAGGGCTTCTCTCCTGTGTGGGTTCTCTGATGTGTGATAAGGTTTGAGTGTCGCCTGAAGCTTTTCCCGCACTCAGCGCATGTGTAGGGCGTCTCCCCTGTGTGGATTCTCTGATGTCTGATAAGGTGTGAGCGCCGACTGAAGCTTTTCCCGCACTCAGAGCATTCATAAAGTTTATCACCCGTGTGGATTCTCCGATGTCTGCTCAGGGCAGAGCTGTGCTTAAAGCTTTTCCCGCACTCAGAGCACGTGTAGGGCCTTTCTCCTGTGTGCGTTCTCTGATGTGCGATAAGGTTTGAGCGCTGACTGAAGCTTTTCCCGCACTCAGCGCATGTGTAGGGTGTCTCTCCTGAGTGGATTCTACGATGTGAGATGAGGGCTGAACTATGAATGAAGCTTTTCCCGGACTCAGCGCATCCATAAGGTTTCTCACCCGTGTGGATTCTTCCATGTTTGCTCAGGGCACAGCTGTCCTTAAAGCTTTTCCCACACTCATAGCATGTGTAGGGCGTCTCTCCTGTGTGGATTCGCTGATGTGAGATGAGGCTTGAACTATCACTGAAGCTTTTCCCGCACTCAGGGCACGTGTAGGGTCTCTCTCCAGTGTGGGTTCTGTGATGTCTGATAAGGGCAGAGGTCCCACTGAAGCTTTTCCCACACTCATGGCATGTGTAGCGTTTCCCTTCCAAGTGGATTCTCTCGCGGGTTATAAGGTCTGAGTGGCTACTGAAGTTTTCCTCTGGCATCTGCTGAGTCTCACAGGCTTTTGCTTTTTCTGGGAGTGCACAACGCCCGGAAACGTTCCCTTTGGATCTTCCTGATAACGTTCCATGTGGTTCTACTTGCTCAGCGTCTTCCTGCTGGAGTTTCTCCTTCTCATTCTCACTCACCATCCCATCACCTGATGGGAGACAGAGAGAATCCAGACACAGGTCACTCCCTGTGCCAGAAAGAAAGGAAATCTCAGAGAGAGGAATGGAAAAAGGGATGAAAAAACAAAATGTGTGTGGGAGAGATCAAACCTATTAGGTGCTGATTTTCCCCAAACCCTTCCCCAGAGGAGAGAGGAAGGGATCAGTTTTGGTCCACATCTCACCAGAACACTCAGGGGAAAGCGAGACCGGGGAGGGACCTGCTGCCAGTTGTCAGTCAGGGTAGGAGGGAAGCCATGAGTGACATCTGCCATAATGATTCCACATCTGCAGGGAACAATCCTGAACTTGGAGAGCTCACAGGGTCTTTGTAGGGCATCCCAAATGTTTCCTGCATTCCCACACAGTTGTTGAGTTGGTTTAACCAATTCCTCACCTGTGAAGGCTGCTCTCGGGAGCACTTCTTTCTCAGAGGCCTGGAGGTCCGGGACCCACGGCTCTTCCCCTCGTTCCAGCTGCGAGATCACATCAGGTTTGGAAATTGGAAACCCTACTCCAGGCAAAGAAAAGAAGGGAGGTCAGTGGAATTTGTGGGATACTTGTCACAAAGAATATTCCATGGTTGTAATCCCTGCTCATTTTTAAGCAGTAACATCCCAAGGCCAGCTTCCTTGGCTCCAAGTGGCAGGAGAGTTATTATTATTATAAATCATATTCATTATCTTAGTGCCTCAGGGCCAACTAACAGTGGGTCCCCACTGTGCTAGGACAAGTACAAACAGAGAATAGTAGATGGCCCAGGCCCTGAAGAATTTACAATCTAAATAGACAAGACAGACACAGAGTGGGGGAAGGGGTAGAACCCATTGTTAGAACAGAGATATTCAGGCCTGCCTGTAAAGCCGATAGTTTAAGAACTTAGGTGTATTTTATCACTTAGCTACTTACAGGGGTATAAAAACAAAGAATCAAAATCACTGTCTGTATTTGTAAGGGCCTTCTCTTACTGTGACAATCTGAGGCCTTGTTCTTGGGCTAAGGCCTTTGGCTAAGCACCAGGGGCAGCCATAAGCTGGGAAGCCAAGGGTCACATCCTCGCATCCCAAACCAGTCACACTGAAATAAGGTGCTATTGGGCTGTTAGGAAGACAATACTGTCCGGAGAGTGCCCATCACCACCAGATAAAAAAAACAAAAAAACAGATCTTAAGATGGTTAAAGAAAACTTAGTTGGACAGCATCCTGTTGTAGCCCTAAGGTTTAATCTGCTTGCTTGCACAGATATATCTTTTCTTATAAATTTGAGTATTTGATGTAATAGGTTTACAGATTTATATTAAAAATAAGTTTAGCTGTAATGCAAGAGACCTACAGGCTAAAACCCTGTATGTTAAGCTAAGGCAAAGTTAGCAGATCTATATCGGGACCCTTTACCCAGAAAAGTAAAGATGACCCAAATAGCTAAAACACTCACCAGATGTCTAGAGATTTTTGCCTAACTCAGTAGACAATGCAGGATGGCAAAGGGGATTTTTCAAAGTTGTACCCACAGACGTAACAAGGACACCACAAGAGCGCACATACCTGTCATCCATACGCACAGACATACTAGCCTATGGGGTAAG
Organism: Mauremys mutica; assembly: GCF_020497125.1. Lineage (NCBI taxonomy): Eukaryota > Metazoa > Chordata > Testudines > Geoemydidae > Mauremys > Mauremys mutica. The sequence goes on from NC_059097.1 coordinate 15,249,725, forward strand.
GGTACCCTCACATTTCTGTGGGGGAAGGATTTACAACCAATGCCCTATAAAATTCTCTCCATTTTAGAGGCAAGCTACCCACCTATCTACTCCTCATTGTCCCCATCTTCATCAACGTATCGATGCCACCCATCTACGACACCTATTAACTATTAATCGACCGGACTTTGTTTCTTTTCAAACTTTAAGTTTTAAGGGGACTCGGCTATGCTTGGTTTCCCTACGCTTTATTTCAGTTTAAGGTTTATTGAGTTAAGTTAGAGAGTAACCAGCTTTAACAGCTCTGCATTAGCTTCCTCTGCTAGAGGTGTGAAGCCGGAACCACCAGAGACGGGGTCCTGTATCTTCCAACACCAGGTTATTAAAACAGAGTGTGAGTATTAACCAAAGTTTGCAGCACATAATATTGTATTATCATATGTATCTCTTGAATAACACTAGTACAATTGCAACTCTGTAATTCTAACTGTTTTACCACCTGCTTACTATTTCATTGATTTTAATAAAAGGTCTTTATGACTGTATCTGTCTCAGTGTGAGCTTCCTGTCATACCCCCAAAGGTCCTTTTATAACATCTGTGAAGCCCTGATTCAGGACGAACTTTTATCTTCTCATACTCATAGACTTTAAGGTCAGAAGGGACCATTACGATCATCTAGTCTGACCCCCTGCACAACGCAGGCCACAGAATCTCACCCACCCACTCCTGTATCAAACCCCTAACCTATGTCTGAGTTATTGAAGTCCTCAAATTGCGGTTTAAAGACCTCAAGGTGCAGAGAATCCTCCAGCCAGTGACTCGTGCCCCATGCTGCAGAGGAAGGCGAAAAACCTCCAGGGCCTCTGCCAATCTGCCCTGGAGGAAAATTCCTTCCCGACCCCAAATATGGTGATCAGTTAAACCCTGAGCATGTGGGGTTTAACCCACCAGCACCCAGGAAATAATTCTCTGTAGTAACTCAGATCCCAACCCATCTAGCATCCCATCACAGGCCACTGGGCATATTTACCTGCTAATAATCAAGGATCAATTAATTGCCAAAATTAGGCTATCCAATCATACCATCCCCTCCATAAACTTATCAAGCTTAGCCTTGAAGCCAGATATGTCTTTTGCCCCCACTACTCCCCTTGGAAGGCTGTTCCAGAACTTCACTCCTCTGATGATTAGAAACCTTCATCTAATTTCAAGTCTAAACTTCCTAGTGTCCAGTTTATATCCATTTGTTCTTGTGTCCACATTGGTACTAAGCTTAAATAATTCCTCTCCCTCCCTGATATTTATCCCTCTGATATATTTATAAAGAGCAATCATATCCCCCCTCAGCCTTCTTTTGGTTAGGCTAAACAAGCCAAGCTCTTTGAGTCTCCTTTCATAAGACAGGTTTTCCATTCCTCGGATCATCCTAGTAGCCCTTCTCTGTACCTGTTCCAGTTTGAATTCATCCTTCTTAAACATGGGAGACCAGAACTGCACACAATATTCCAGATGAGGTCTCACCAGTGCCTTGTAGAACGGTACTAACGCCTCCTTATCTTCATTGGAAATACCTCGCCTGATGCATCCCAAGACCGCATTAGCTTTTTTAACAGCCATATCACATTGGCGGCTCATAGTCATCCTGTGATCAACCAATACTCCTAGGTCCTTCTCCTCCTCTGTTACTTCCAACTGATGCGTCCCCAATTTATAACTAAAATTCTTGTTATTAATCCCTAAATGCATGAAATTGCACTTTTCACTATTCTTCTGATCAAACAAATTGGAGAGCCTAAACCCATACTAATTAATATCCATAATTATTTTAATATCATCAAGTAATTAAAATTAATTAAATAAAAATACATTAAGTGGATAAATTAAATCAACATTACTAACACATTCCAAATCAGGCTACACTGTCGGGCAATAAATCCCTTATCAATGGTTGTGGTTGTGAAACACTCATTTCTGTATTATTTTATCTTTATGGCCACCACTTTTACCTTCTTAATCAGTCTGCTTCTCTAATTGTTTCTGTCTGTTGTATAATTAATTTTCCTAGGTGTAAGTTAATTAGGATAGTGGGATATAATTGGTTAGAGAATTATATTACAATATGTTAGAATTGGTTAGTTAAATTTCAGCACAATGATTGGCTAAGGTATAGCTGAGAATATTACTATATAAACTGAGTCAAACAGTATCTATCTGTAGAGGCCCGTCGGGGCAGACTGCTGAGCGGGCAGCGGAGCCCTGAGTAGGGGGCGGAGCTAGGCTGAGGAGGGGCCTATAAAAGCGGCCGCCCAGCCGGGCAGAGGCACAGCTGCGAGCAGTGGCACAGGAGCCAGCAAACAGGGCGGCGAACAGGGGAGTTTGAGTGGGAGTTTACAGGGGGAGGCGGAAGGGGGCGCAGTGCTGTGTGTCCTGTGTCCCCCAGGTAAGAACGCCGAGCGAGGCAGAGACAACAGCAGCCATGAGCCAAGCAGCAGAGGACACAATGAGGATGATTGCATGCAGCAGCTGCGGTATGTACATGGTCCTAGCAGGGGACCCAGAACAGTACTATATATGCATGAAGTGCCGCCGAATAGAGCTGCTGGAGGAAAAGATACAGGGCCTAGAGCTGCAGGTAGAAACCCTGGTAGAGCATGGAAGGGGGTTCAAGCAGCTGATGGAGCAATGGCAAGCTGTGGCTGAAGGGGAATGCTCAGAGGTACAGGAGGAAGCAGGGGCCGAGGCCAGTGAGGGGGGACTGCCAGATGAGGAATATGGGCGGTGGAAGCATGTGACCGTGAGAAGCAGGCCGAGGAAAAGGAGAGACAGTGAGGGAGAAATAGAGTTAAGGAACAGGTTTGAAGAATGAGGAAGGGGTACAGCAGGTGGTAGCTGACGGTGGGAGGGCAAGGAAAAAGGTGAGGAGCCAGGCTAGTCCGATAGAAAGAGGGGAGGCGTCGATGGAGGCAGCACCAAATGTGGGCCCAGGGAGGATGCAGGATGGCTCAAGGGGAACCACAAGGGATGGTAGGAATGGAAGGAGCTTGCAACCAGGGGGGACGGAGGATAGGTTAGAGGACCGCACTGTCCCCAGGCAAAGGCAGGTCTATCTGATTGGGGATTCCATACTGAGAAGGTTGGACAGGCCTGTGACCAGGGCCGATCCAGAGAACAGAAGGGTGTGCTGTCTACCGGGTGCTAAAATACAGGATGTGGACCTGCAGTTGAAAAGGATCCTAAGAGGAGCAGGTAAGAACCCGTTGATCATCCTTCATGTAGGAACGAATGACACGGCTAGATTCTCGCTAGAGAGGATCAAGGGAGACTATGCCAGGTTGGGTAAGACACTCAAGGAAATTGAGGCTCAGGTGATTTTCAGTGGGATTCTACCTGTCCCTAGGGAAGGGCGCCAAAGAGGTGACAAGATCGTGACGATAAATAGTTGGCTGAGGGAGTGGTGTTACAAGGAGGGCTTTGGGATGTATGGGCACTGGGAGGCTTTCGGGGACAGAGAACTGTTCTCACGGGATGGGCTCCACCTGAGTAGGGAAGGAAGTAGAATTCTAGGAGGGAGGCTGGCTCATCTGATTAAACGAGCTTTAAACTAGACATTGGGGGGAGACGGTTGGGAGAGGTCCAGGTACTCTCCGCGCCAAATTTATACATTGGAAGGGAAAACAACAGGATAACAACAGATATAACCAGAGGGGGAGAGTTAGGTATAAGGAAGGGGGGGGGGGGGGACGGATACTAGACCGACAGGTCATACTGGTAGTACTGTGTCCCTACCGAGTTGGGTGAAAAGGGTGAGAGGAGCCAAACAGCAAAAATTAGGATGTTTGTTCACCAATGCGAGAAGCTTAGGTAACAAAATGGAGGAACTGGAGCTCCTGGTCCGAGAATTGAAACCGGATATCGTAGGAATAACTGAAACATGGTGGAACGGTAGCCAAGACTGGAGTACAGGTATGGAAGGGTATGTGCTGTTTAGGAAAGACCGAAACAAAGGTAAAGGTGGGGGAGTAGCATTGTATGTCAATAATGAGGTGAAATGTAACGAAATAACTAGCAATGCAATGGATAATACGGAGTCTGTTTGGGCAATGGTGACATTGGGGAAGAAAACTACTAGAGCCTCCCCTGGGATAGTGATTGGGGTGTGCTATAGACCGCCGGGATCTAGCCTGGATATGGATAGAGAGCTCTTTAATGTTTTTAAGGAGGTAAATACTAATAGGAACTGTGTGATCATGGGAGACTTTAACTTCCCGGATATAGATTGGGAAACAAATGCTAGTAATAATAATAGGGCTCAGCTTTTCCTAGACGTGATAGCTGATGAATTCCTTCATCAAGTAGTTGCTGAACCGACGAGGGGGGATGCCATTTTAGATCTGATTTTGGTGAGTAACGAGGACCTTGTTGAGGAAATAGTTGTAGGGGACAACCTTGGCTCGAGTGATCATGAGCTAATTCGGTTCAAAATAAATGGAAGGATAAACAAAATTGCCTCTGAGACTAAGGTTTACGATTTCAAAAGGGCTAACTTTACTAAATTAAGGCGACTAGTTAGGGAAGTGGACTGGACTAACATATTTAGGGATCTAAAGGCGGAAGACGCCTGGGGTTACTTCAGGTTGAAGTTGCAGGAGCTGTCAGAGGCCTGTATCCCGAGAAAGGGAAAACGGTTCGTAGGTAGCAGTTTTAGACCGAACTGGATGAGCAAGCGTCTCAGAGGGGTGATTAAGAAAAAACAGAAAGCCTACAAGGACTGGAAAATGGGAGGGATCAGCAAAGAAACCTACCTTATTGAGGTCAGAGGGCGTAGGGAAGCAGTGAGAAAGGCAAAGAGCCGGGTGGAGATGGACCTAGTGAAGGGGATTAAAACCAATAGCAAAAGGTTTTTTAGCCATATAAATAGGAAGAAAACCAAGAAGGAAGAAGTGGGACCGCTTAAAACTTTAGACGGAGTGGAGATTAGGGATAATCTTGGCATGGCACAATATCTAAACGAATATTTTGCCTCGGTCTTTAATGAGGCTAATGAAGGGCTAAGGAATAGTGGTAGAGGGACTGATGGGAATGAAGATATGGGGGTAGACATTACGGTATCTGAGGTAGAAGCCAAACTTGAACAGCTTAACGGAAGTAAATCGGGGGCCCAGATAATCTTCATCCTAGAATATTAAGGGAATTGGTGAGTGAAATGGCAAGCCCCTTAGCGATGATTTTTAATAAATCTCTAAACTCGGGGGTTGTACCGTTTGACTGGAGATTAGCTAATGTAGTTCCTATATTCAAGAAGGGGAAAAAAAGTGACCCGGGTAACTACAGGCCTGTTAGTTTAACATCTGTAGTATGCAAAGTCATGGAAAAATTTTTAAAGGAGAGAGTGGTTCCGGAGCATGAGGCCGATGGCAACTGGGACAGATTACAGCATGGTTTTACGAAAGGTAGATCGTGTCAAACCAACCTGATCTCCTTCTTTGAGAAAGTAACAGACTTTTTAGACAAGGGAAATGCGGTGGATCTAATATATCTTGATTTCAGTAAGGCGTTTGATACGGTACCGCATGAGGAATTACTGGTTAAATTGGAACAGATGGGGATCGAAATGAAAATCCAGAGATGGATAAGGAGCTGGTTAAAGGGGAGACTGCAGAGGGTCGTATTGAAGGGTGATCTGTCGGGTTGGAGGGGGGTTACCAGTGGAGTTCCTCAAGGTTCGGTTTTGGGTCCGATTTTATTTAATCTATTTATAGCTGACCTCGGAACCAAAAGTAGGAGTGGGCTGATAAAGTTTGCGGATGACACCAAGTTGGGAGGTATTGCCAATTTGGAAAAGGATCGGGATATCCTCCAGGGAGATTTGGATGACCTTGTAAACTGGAGTATTAGTAACAGGATGAAATTCAATAATGAGAAGTGTAAGGTTATGCATTTAGGGATGACTAACAAGAATTTTAGTTATAAGCTAGGGACGCACCAGTTGGAAGTAACGGAGGAGGAGAAGGACCTAGGAGTCCTGGTTGATCGTAGGATGACTATGAGTAGGCAATGTGATGTGGCCGTTAAAAAAGCTAATGCGGTCTTGGGATGCATTAGGCGAGGTATTTCTAGTAGAGATAAGGAGGTGTTAGTCCCGTTATATAAGGCGTTGGTGAGACCTCATTTGGAGTATTGTGTGCAGTTTTGGTCTCCCATGTTTAAGAAGGATGAATTCAAGCTGGAACGGGTACAAAGAAGGGCCACTAGAATGATCCGAGGAATGGAAGGCCTGTCGTATGAAAGGAGACTTGAGGAGCTCGGTTTGTTTTCCTTAACCAAAAGAAGGACAAGAGGAGATATGATTGCACTCTTTAAATATATCAGAGGGATAAATACCAAGGAAGGAGAGGAATTATTTCAGCTCAGTGCTAATGTGAACACGAGGACAAACGGATATAAATTGTCAGTTAGGAAATTTAGGCTTGAAATTAGATGAAGGTTTCTAACCATCAGAGGAGTGCAATTCTGGAACAGCCTACCGAGGGAAACAGTGGGGGCGAAGAACCTCCATGACTTTAAGATTAAGCTGGATAAGTTTATGGAAGGGATGGTATGATAGGATAACGGGGTTAGTCAATAGGTCAATAACGTGCCACACTGGTAATTAGTACAAAGGGTCAATGTTGGGATATTGTTAGCCTTTTTCAGAGGGTCTGGCTGGAGAGTCTTGCCCGCATGCTCGGGGTTCAGCTGATCGCCATATTTGGGGTCGGGAAGGAATTTTCCTCCAGGGTAGATTGGCAGTGGCCCTGGAGGTTTTTCGCCTTCCTCCGAAGCATGGGGCAGGGGTCGCTTGCTGGTGGATTAACTGCTACTTGAAGTCTCCAAATCATGATTTGGAGCATTCAACAGCAGAGTTAAGGGAGAGAATTAGTTCAGGAGTGGGTGGATCGGCTTCTGTGGCCTGCATCTTGCAGGAGGTCAGACTAGATGATCATAATGGTCCCTTCTGATCTTGAATTCTATGATTCTATAGGAGAGAGAAGATAAATTGGAATCATAGAATCTCAGGGTTGGAAGGGACCTCAGGAGGTATCTAGTCCAACCCCCTGCTCAAAGCAGGGCCAATCCCCAACTAAATCATCCCAGCCAGGGCTTTGTCAAGCCGGGCCTTAAAAACCTCTAAGGAAGGAGATTCCACCACCTCCCTAGGGAACCCATTCCAGTGCTTCACCAGCCTCCTAGTGAAATAGTTTCCTCATATCCAACCTAGACCTCCCCCACTGCAACTTGAGACCATTGTTCCATGTTCTGTCATCTGCCACCACTGAGAACAGTCTAGATCCATCCTCTTTCGACCCCCCTTCAGGTAGCTGAAAGCAGCTATCAAATCCCCCCTCACTCTTCTCTTCTGCAGACTAAATAATCCCAGTTCCCTCAGCCTCTCTTCAGAAGTCATGTGCCCCAGTTCCCTAGTAATTTTTGTTATCCTCCGCTTGACGCTTTCCAATTTTTCCACATCCTTCTTGTAGTGCGGGGCCTAAAACTGGACACAGTACTCCAGATGAGGCCACATCAATGTCGAATGTTTGTTAAGGGGGGGGGAAAAGGGAACAGGTACACAGGCAAGGCTCCATGGCATCAGAGCTGGGAAGGGGGACACGGGGTAAACGCTCTGCGGCATCAGAGCTGGGCAGGGAACACTGGGGAACAGACGGTATCGGCGTATCAAGATAAGCCCGACTGGTGTGAATGGCTTCGCAATACATAATCTTATAGGTGTAAAAATTGTATAGGCTACACGACCACCCCGTGACATCATCAGCAAAGTGCCCATGTGTGCCTGGGAAGGGGCCCTCCTATGGGAGGGAGGATGCAGCAAGGACTCAGGATCAATTGCCACAGATGGGGAAGTTATTGGGGTGGGGGTAATGAGTGGCAAAGGGAGGTCAAGAGTTAAAATAATAATATTCGGGGGAAAAATGTATAATGAAGTGAAACTGAACAGAAATAAAACTGGAGTGGAGGTTCTAAACCAACAAGGCTTGGGCAGGGATTCGTGGTTAAAGGTCTGGGATCCCCCCCCAGCTCTAGATCCCCAAACCTCTCCTCCCTCCCACTGACCCACCCACCCCACTTCCCGGGTGCCCTTCCCCCACACTCCCCTCCCCCTTCTTCCCATTACTCTCAGCTGGCACCGTGGGAGATTCTTGTGTTCCCGCCTCGTCTCTCACATCCTCCTCCCTCCCTGCTGATTCTTAGCTCTAACCCTGCACACGTCCTCCCCATGTCCTGGCACCCCAGAATTACCTACTCCCCCCTTCTCCTCCCCTCCCACAGCTCTGTTCTCCCTTCACCCGTGGGGTCCTGAATGGGAACATTATTCGCTCTCCTATCAAAAGAGGAGCTCATCTGACTGTCACACAAGCCAGGCATGAGTCATACACCTATTTACTCAATTTAGAATTCTACAGGCGACGTATTTTCCTCTTAAAATGAGGAACAGGCATGAAAGCTACAGTGATTAATGTAGTTATTAATGCATCCAAGAAGGATACATTCGATGCAATTTTAAAATGACTGACGGCACCAAAAAGGCACATGTCCAAAAATTATACTAATGGGTGGGAGATGAGGCAAAAAAAGGGGGACAAGGAAACTTGTCAAAACTTGTATGAGAAATAAAGGTATAAAATTACTACTACTCAGGTTCTTCAGAAACCCCACAGCTTCTAATAACCCAGGGGACAGGACTCCTTACCCAGCGAGGTCACATTCTCGTAGTTCTCCTGCATGACATCCCTGTAGAGGGCTCTCTGAGTGGGGTCCAGCAGAGCCCCCTCTGCCCTGGTGAAATACACAGCCACCTCCTCGAAGGTCACCGGCCCCTGAAAGAGCAAGAGTCCAACACTCAGGACCTGCTGCCCCACTCACAGCCCCACTATTCACGGAACAGCAGCACCAGGTAAATGGAGGCTCCGGGAGGCCCATGTTAACAGAGTCCCACCCCACTTTGCTTAGAGCAGCCAGGAGGCATCAGAGGGTAGAAAGAGAGAATCTTTGTGTCTCCCAGCTGACAGATGGAGGCAGGGTCGTCACATTTATCACATAACCCACTAGCCAGAGCTTGATACAGGAGATGGGGCTGTCTCTGGACCCTGCTGGTGGCTCCCTGGTAGGAATCCCAACACTCTCCAAATAAAATATATGGAAGAAAGGGGAAGTCAATAGTAAAGACTAGAAGTTAGAAGGTCAGAATTGTAGAAAATTGGTAAGGGAAGCTATAAGAAATCAATGATTAATCAATGAAAATAAGAAGTTTTAAAAAAGTATATTAAGTAAAAAATTAATCCTAACAATGGTAGAGGTAAATTACTAGATGGAAATGGCAGAATTAGCAAAAATAATGCAGAAGAGGTAAAAGTGTTCAATAAATATTTCTCCTGGATTTGGAGAAAAACAGATGATGTAACTCATATCATAAGATGTTGACGACGACACTTACCATTCCAACAAGAACTCATGAGTATGTTAAACAGCAGCTATTACAGTTAGATGTGTTTAAATCAGCAGGTCCAGATAACAAGAGTTTTGAGAGACCCGGTGGAGAAGCGTGGTGGACTGTTAATGTTGATTTTCATTAGGACTTGGAATACTGAGGAAATTCTATAAGACTGGAATAAAGCTAATGCTGTGCCAATATTTAAAAAGTGTAAAAGAGGTGACCCAGATAATTACAAGGGTGCTAGTCTAAAATCGATACTGGGCAAGAGAATGGGGCAGCCGATACTGGAGTTCATTAATAACAAATTAAAGGAGGGTAATATAATTAGTGCCCATTAACAAAGATTTAGACACAATAGATTCTGTCAAACTAACTGGATATCCTTACTGGGTGAGATCAAAAGTTTGGTTGCAACTAATAGTATTGATTTAACATACTTAGACTTCTGTAAGGCATATGACTTGGTCCAGCACAATATTTTGACTAGAAAACTAGAAAGATACAAAATACACAGGGCATATATTAAATAGATTAAAAACTGGGATTGTAAATGGGGAACCATGGTCGAGTGGATTTCTTTGTAGGGGCTTCGCACAAGGATTGGTTCTTGGCTCTGTGCTATTTAACATACTTATTAATGACCTGGAAGATAACATAAAATCATCAGTGATAAAGTTTGCAGTTGCCACAAAGATTGGGGGTGGTGGTAACTAATGAAGTGTCAGTAGATTCCAGCTCCAGCACTGGGAGCCTGGGAAGTTTTCCCAGCCCTGGCTGGGGGGTTATTTCCTGTTCCACAAAGAGGGGAAGTTCCATTCCCAGGCCCTATCTGACACTACCCCCCACATTCAGCATAGTGGTAGGAGTATAAAATGATTAGCCATAATTATTAGGCATTTTGTGCAAGATGCGTCATGTGCAGTGTCATTGGAAAAGTTGTGATTGGCCGAATATGATTATCCTATTTGTGCGCATGGATCATGTTTGTTATCTGAAGTTATGGATATTGACTCTGTATCTGAAGGACAAAACATGTCAAACCAATCTGAGAGCTTTCTTTGATAGGATAACAAGCCTTGTGGATAAGGGAGAAGCGGTGGATGTGGTATACCTAGACTTTAGTAAAGCATTTGATACGGTCTCGCATGATATTCTTATCAATAAACTAGGCCAATACAACTTAGGTGGGGCTACTATAAGGTGGGTGCATAACTGGCTGCATAACCGTACTCAGAGAGTCATTATTAATGGTTCCCAATCCTGCTGGAAAGGTATAACAAGTGGGGTTCTGCAGGGGTCTGTTTTGGGACCGGCTCTGTTCAATATCTTCATCAACCATTTCGATATTGGCATAGAAAGTACGCTTGTTAAGTCTGCAGATGATACCAAACTGGGAGGGGTTGCAACTGCTTTGGAGGACAGGGTCATAATTCAAAATGATCTGGACAAATTGGAGAAATGGTCTGAGGTAAACAGGATGAAGTTTAATACAGACAAATGCAAAGTGCTCCACTTAGGAAGGAACAATCAGTTTCACACATGCAGAATGGGAAGAGACTGTCTAGGAAGGAGTACGGCAGAAAGGGATCTCGGGGTTATAGTGGACCACAAGCTAAGTATGAGTCAACAGTGTGATGCTGTTGCAAAAACAGCAAACGTGATTCTGGGATGTATTAACAGGGGTGTTGTGAGCAAGACACGAGAAGTCATTCTTCCGCTCTACTCTGCGCTGGTCAGGCCTCAGCTGGAGTATTGTGTCCAGTTCTGGGCACCACATTTCAAGAAAGATGTGGAGAAATTGGAGAGGGTCCAGAGAAGAGCAACAAGAATGATTAAAGGTCTAGAGAACATGACCTATGAATGAAGGCTGAAAGAACTGGGTTTGTTTAGTTTGGAAAGAGAAGACTGAGAGGGGACATGATAGAATTTTTCAGGTATCTAAAAGGGTGTCATTAGGAGGAGGGAGAAAACGTGTTCATCTTAGCCTCTAAGGATAGAACAAGAAGCAATGGGCTTAAACTGCAGCAAAGGGAGGTTTAGGTTGGACATTAGGAAAAAGTTCCCAACTGTCAGGGTGGTTAAACACTGAAATAAATTCCCTAGGGAGGTTGTGGAATCTCCATCTCTGGAGATATTTAAGAGTAGGTTACATAAATGTCTATCAGGGATGGTCTAGACAGTATTTGGTCCTGCCATGAGGGCAGGGGACTGGACTCGATGAGCTCTCGAGGTCCCTGCCAGTCCTAGAATCTATGGATCTAGGAATAAGAATGGCCATACTGGGTCAGACCAAAGGTCCATCCAACCCAGTATTCTGTCTACCGACAGTGGCCAATGCCAGGTGCCCCAGAGGAAGTGAATCTAACAGGTAATGATCAAGTGATCTCTCTCCTGCCATCCATCTCCATCCTCTGACAAACAGAGGCTAGGGACACCATTCCTTACCCATCCTGGCTAACAGCCATTGATGGACTTAACCTCCATGAATTTATCCAGTTCTCTTTTGAACTCTGTTATAGCCTGGGGTATAGGGGTATAGCCTGAGGAGATTCTGAAGGCTAGGAGTTCCACAGGTTGCCTGTGCGCTGTGTGAAGAACTTGCGTTTATTTGTTTTAAACCTGCTGCCCATTAATTTCATTTGGTGGCCCCTAGTTCTTATATTATGTGAACAAGTAAATAACTTTTCCTTATTCACTTTCTCCACCTGAGGAACAAAGACTGAACTGGGGGAAGTGTTGGTCCCAGGGTAAAGGGATTTCAAGCTTGTATATGGAAACTTGGGGGACTGCTTCTATCATCAGTAAGGGGGAGAAATTGCTAGTTCAAATTCTATCCATCTAGTATGTTAGCAAATAACCAAAAATTCAAACTAAGCCTAAGTAATCTGCTTTGATCGCTTTGCTATCACTTACCGCTGGGAAATTGGCTGATGTCGTCTCTCTGTCCTTGAGTGGCTCAGGTAAAGCACTCAGGTAGCTTAGCTGGGTGCATGGCGCCACCTGCTGTCGTGCTGGGTGATAACAGGGCCTGGAGAGGCTGGCTGAATCTCCGGCCAACCACTGTGAGAAGGGCCAGCCCAGCTTGAGGGTTCGAGGGCACAGCGGTTCCCAGAAGCCCCCCCACAGTGCACCCCGGGGGTGACAACCCATCACACCCTACATTACACAAGTCTCAGCAGGTTTGTCACATCCTGTCCCTTCCCCTGCCCCACCCTAGATAGTTCCTGCCTCCCACCACCTGGAGCAGCTCCCACCCTCCTATGCCTTTACTGCTCCTCTCCCTCCAAGCAGAACCCACCACCAGCTCCCTGATAATCCCTTACCTGAGCCAGCTCCATTGAAGCCATTTCCTTCCCCCTGGGAGGAGGGAATGATCTGGAGCGAAACGTGGACGTTATTCTGTAACCTGCCAGGGCGAGAAGGGCAAGGTGAGAAAATTCAGGTGGGTTTTTTGTCCATTCCACAAGCCGATTCCCCCCAGGATGTTTCCCTGCTAATGGACATTCCAGGTTCTGCCACACTGTGGAGCACAGACTGACCTTATCCCAGTACAGGCCTAGCCCCCTCCCACCAGGGTGTAACCCTCTGAGACAGGGTGAAACCCTCCCAGTAGCAGAGTCTGAAGTAAATAGGATGAAATTCAATAAGGACAAATCCCAAGTACTTCACTTAGGAAGGAACAAGCAGTCGCACACATACAAAATGGGAAATGGCTGCCTAGGAAGGAGAACTGCGGAAAGGGATCGGGGGGTCACAGTGGATCATAAGCTAAATATGAGTCAACAGTGTTACACTGCTGCAAAAAAAGCAAGACACAAGTAGTAATTCTTCCGCTCTACTCCGCGCTGATTAGGCCTCAACTGGAGTCGTGTGTCGAGTTCTGGGCACCACATTTCAGGAAAGATGTGGACAAACTGGAGAAAGTCCAGAGAAGAGCAACAAAAATGATGAAAGGTCGAGAAAACAAGACCTATGAGGGAAGATTGAAAACAAATGTGTTTGTTTAGTCTGGAGAAAAGAAGACAGAGAGGGGACCTGATCGCAGTTTTCAAGTACACAAAAGGTTCTTACTAGACGACCTCTCGAGGTCCCTTCCAGTTCTGTGATTCTATGAACCAAAGACCAGAGAAGAGCAGAATCAAAGGAGTCACTCTGGGGATTCTCCCTGTCACTGTCCCCAAGGCAGCTCTCTCAGGTTTACAAAGTTGTTGGATGCTCCAGCCTTTATCCAGTCTCTCCTGGCAGTGCCCCTTTCATGGGCTGGGCCTAGTTTTAGCCTTTGGGAAGCGTGACCCCGGGGGCTCTGAGACGGGGCCTTCTTGCCGCAGCACACCTTGTTTCTTTCTGTGGCTCCCCAGCGAGTCCCAATGAGTAGATACTCCTCATACAGACTGTGAACATAAGAGCAGCCCACTGCGTCAGACCAACGGTCCATCTAGCTCAGCGGTTCTCAAACTGGGGGTCCGGACCCCTCAGGGGATCATAAGGTTATTACACGGGGGTGCGTGAGATGTCAAGCTCCCCCCCAAACCGTGCTCTGCATCCAGCATTTATAATGGTGTTAAATATATTAAAACATGTTTTTCATTTATAAGGGGCGGGGGGGGTCACACTCAGAGTCTTGCTACATGAAAGGAGTCACCAGTACAGAAGTTTGAGAACCACTGATCTAGACCATCCCTGAGAGGGGTTTGTCCAGCCTGCTCTTAAATCCCCAATGATGGAGTGATCTAGCTCAGCGGCCAGTGCCAGGTGCTTCAGAGGGAACGAACAGAACAGGGAACCATCAAGTGATCCATCCCCTGTCGCCCATTCCCAGCTTCTGGCAAACAGAGGCTAGAGACACCATCCCTGCCCAGCCTGGCTGTGATACTGGCAGATGAGGTGTTAGCTCGTGGAAAAGCTCCCAAGTCTTAACTGAACATGGACAAACGCACGGCTGGAATCAGTCTGGCTCCCCCGGGTTAGTCTTGTTAAAACAGGTATTAGAATTATAACAACGCGTTTAGACTTTACTGAATGTTTGTGAGTTGCTGCCTGGGTTAATATCTGACTAGTTGCATTGTGAGCCTCTGTGGCTCTGTAAATCACCAGACAGGAGAGAGACTTTACCTAGGTGAAGTGCTGACTGGCAACCGAATGCATTACACCCTGCCTGGCAGGAAAGGTTCATCAACACCAGATAGACTATTATGGGACATTAACAAAGACACAAGACTGTGGTTGTGCTCTTGACTTTAAGAAATTAAGAACCCAATAATAGTGCGGGATTTCAATTATCCCCATATTGACTGGGAACATTTCACTTCAGGACGAAATGCAGAGATAAAATTTCTCGATACTTTAAATGACTGCTTCATGGAGCAGCTGGTACGGGAACCCACAAGGGGAGAGGCGACTCTAGATTTAATCCTGAGTGGAGCGCAGGAGCTGGTCCAAGAGGTAACTATAGCAGGACCGCTTGGAAATAGTGACCATAATACAATAGCATTCAACATCCCTGTGGTGGGAAGAACATCTCAACTGCCCAACACTGTGGCCTTTAATTTCAAAAGGGGGAACTATACAAAAATGAGGGGTTAGTTAGACAAAAGTTAAAAGGTACAGTGACTAAAGTGAAATCCCTGCAAGTTGCATGGGCCCTTTTTAAAGACACCATAATAGAGGCCCAACTTCAATGTATACCCCAAATTAAGAAAAACAGTAAAATAACTAAAAAAGAGCCACCGTGGCTTAACAACCATGTAAAAGAAGCAGTGAGAGATAAAAAGACTTCCTTTAAAAAGTGGAAGTCAAATCCCAGTGAGGCAAATAGAAAGGAGCACAAACACTACCAACTTAAGTGCAAGAGTGTAATAAGAAAAGCCAAAGAGGAGTTTGAAGAACGGCTAGCCAAAAACTCCAAAGGTAATAACAAAATGTTTTTTAAGTACATCAGAAGCAGGAAGCCTGCTAAACAACCAGTGGGGCCCCTTGACGATGAAAATACAAAAGGAGCGCTTAAAGATGATAAAGTCATTGCGGAGAAACTAAATGGATTCTTTGCTTCAGTCTTCACGGCTGAGGATGTTAGGGAGATTCCCAAACCTGAGCTGGCTTTTGTAGGTGACAAATCTGAGGAACTGTCACAGATTGAAGTGTCACTAGAGGAGGTTTTGGAATTAATTGATAAACTCAACATTAACAAGTCACCGGGACCAGATGGCATTCACCCAAGAGTTCTGAAAGAACTCAAATGTGAAGTTGCGGAACTATTAACCAAGGTTTGTAACCTGTCCTTTAAATCGGCTTCGGTACCCAATGACTGGAAGTTAGCTAATGTAACGCCAATATTTAAAAAGGGCTCTAGGGGTGATCCTGGCAATTACAGACCGGTAAGTCTAACGTCGGTACCGGGCAAATTAGTTGAAACAATAGTAAAGAATAAAATTGTCAGACACATAGAAAAACATAAACTCTTGAGCAATAGTCAACATGGTTTCTGTAAAGGGAAATCGTGTCTTACTAATCTATTAGAGTTCTTTGAAGAGGTCAACAAACATGTGGACAAGGGGGATCCGGTAGACATAGTGTACTTAGATTTCCAGAAAGCCTTTGACAAGGTCCCTCACCAAAGGCTCTTACGTAAATTAAGCTGTCATGGGATAAAAGGGAAGGTCCTTTCATGGATTGAGAACTGGTTAAAGGACAGGGAACAAAGGGTAGGAATTAATGGTAAATTCTCAGAATGGAGAGGGGTAACTAGTGGTGTTCCCCAAGGGTCAGTCCTAGGACCAATCCTATTCAATTTATTCATAAATGATCTGGAGAAAGGGGTAAACAGTGAGGTGGCAAAGTTTGGAGATGACACTAAACTACTCAAGATAGTTAAGACCAAAGCAGATTGTGAAGAACTTCAAAAAGATCTCACAAAACTAAGTGATTGGGCAACAAAATGGCAAATGAAATTTAATGTGGATAAATGTAAAGTAATGCACATTGGAAAAAATAACCCCAACTATACATACAACATGATGGGGGCTAATTTAGCTACAACGAGTCAGGAAAAAGATCTTGGAGTTATCGTGGATAGTTCTCTGAAGATGTCCACGCAGTGTGCAGAGGCGGTCAAAAAAGCAAACAGGATGTTAGGAATAATTAAAAAGGGGATAGAGAATAAGACTGAGAATATATTATTGCCCTTATATAAATCCATGGTACGCCCACATCTCGAATACTGTGTACAGATGTGGTCTCCTCACCTCAAAAAAGATATTCTAGCACTAGAAAAGGTTCAGAAAAGAGCAACTAAAATGATTAGGGGTTTAGAGAGGGTCCCATATGAGGAAAGATTAAAGAGGCTAGGACTCTTCAGTTTGGAAAAGAGGAGACTAAGGGGGGACATGATAGAGGTATATAAAATCATGAGTGATGTTGAGAAAGTGGATAAGGAAAAGTTATTTACTTATTCCCATAATACAAGAACTAGGGGTCACCAAATGAAATTAATAGGCAGCAGGTTTAAAACAAATAAAAGGAAGTTCTTCTTCACGCAGCGCACAGTCTACTTGTGGAACTCCTTACCTGAGGAGGTTGTGAAGGCTGGACTATAACAATGTTTAAAAGGGGACTGGATAAATTCATGGTGGCTAAGTCCATAAATGGCTATTAGCCAGGATGGGTAAGAATGGTGTCCCTAGCCTCTGTTCGTCAGAGGATGGAGATGGATGGCAGGAGAGAGATCACTTGATCATTGCCTGTTAGGTTCACTCCCTCAGGGGCACCTGGCATTGGCCACTGTCGGTAGACAGATACTGGGCTAGATGGACCTTTGGTCTGACCCAGTACGGCCTTTCTTATGTTCTTATGTTCTTATGACTTCCCTTTGGTTGAGTTTGCAGCTCAGAGCACATGGCAGGAAGGGGGTAAAAACCCCCATACAGAAGGAACTGATGATCTGTCTGCTGCTTGGACTCTGGGGGGCAAAGTTTCTAGGCATAAGCAAGAGATCCCCAGCTCCTTATTCTTTAGGACTAACCCAGGCTATGTAGAACTTGCTTATTATTGAAGCTTCTGTTACCTTTTGAAATTTAAGACTGTAACTCGTCTGCATCTGCTTTAAGCTGCTTTAACTTTGTAAACAACTCTGGTTTTAAATAAATCTTAATACAGGTTATGACAGGACAGGCTACAAGTGTTGTCTTTCTTGTGAGATCTAAGATTCAACTGACCTAAGGAAGTGACTGGTCCTTTGGGACTGGCGGTAACCTGAACACTGCTGTGATTTGTGGGGTAAGGCAGTGGTTCTCAACCAGGGGTTTGGGGCCCCCTAGGGGGCCGTGAGCAGCTTTCAGGGGGGCCGCCAAGCATGGCCAGCGTTAGACTCGCTGAGGCCCAGGGCAGAAAGCTGAAGTCCCAGCGCATGGGCCGTGGAGTTTTTATAGTATGTTGGGGGACCTCAGAAAGAAAAAGGTTGAGAACCCCTGGAGTAAGGGACCATCTGTCACAAAGGTTGGCTCACCTGCGTGGTGAGATACATGGGATCACCCAAGGGGACTGTCTGTGATTCCATGTTGATGCTGTTACAGAGCCTGAAGCGTTTACACTGGATACTTGGTTGGTGAAATCTCCATACAGACCTCACACCCAATTGGGGTTTGTGCCCTGCTTCTCACCAGGCTGCCGGAGGCCGGTGCTCGTGCTGTCGAGTCACTGGGGACAGCGTTACAGAGACTTACGGGCACAACGCCACCAGCAGCCATTGGCAGCACTGCAGAGCAGGCTTCACAGGGACACAGTGTGGGACAAAGGGTCCCTGGACTCTGTCAAGCCCCAGTTCTCCTCCAGGGCACGTCAGCATCCCGGCAACCTTCAAGGGGGGGTCCAGGCTGCCACCCCTCCAGTGGTGGATCTGCAGCAGAGCACCGCCCGCGCCCCATGACCCACCTTGTCTCCTGAGACAGAGGCGAGTGACGGAGGGGGCAGAACGGATCCAGGGGGCAGGGAGAGGGATAACAAAACACACCTCCTGGGGTCACCCCTCAGGACGCGAAGGTGACAGGCCTTGTGGTGGCAGTGAAGGGGGAGGGGAGGGAGTGGGAGCAGCACCCTCCAGGGCAATGCTGCCAGTGGGTCTCCCCACCACCTCAGGCATGGGGCTGACGGGGCCATTCCCTGGGCCTGGGCGCCTGGGAAGGGCTATAGAAACCCCACGCCGGCACAGAAGGGGTTAAACTGCTGCTCTAGTCGGGACCGGCCCAGCCCCTCCACACCTGCAAACCCTGCCAGGCCTGGAGCAGGAGCTAACAGGAGAGACCTGCTCTACTCTGGGGGGGGGGGCACCCTGGGGAGGGAACAGTCTGTGGAGCATCTCCAGCCCCCAGGAGAGGGCTGGCAGCATTCGGGGCTCTGGCCTTCACCGAGAGAACTCAGCACCCGCCCTGAAGGCCACTGGCAGAAAGTCGCCCTCTCCCTGGCCTAGGGGGGTCAGACAGTGACACAGAGATCCCTTGGCAAAGGGTCACTTGGGATTTGCCAGCAGCTCTCCCCTGAGACCTGACAAACCCACCACACCAAACACATCGCTTGGAGGAGGGTCCTGCGAGGTGTCTACAGAAAGCTCATCACTGGTCAAGACTCAGTGACTGAGAGATCAGCGTATGGGTCACATGTACAGAACAAAGCGCTGACACTGAACATCTGCTTTATGGACTTGGAATGGAAAAATCAATCACCCAGAGGTAATGGGCCCCGGGATTGGCCCATCCACCTAAGAGGGAGTCGTCACTTCTCACTCATCAGCTGGCACGAATCTGCCAGCAACTACGTAAAGAGAACACTGGACAGGGACAATTCCTGGCTCTTACCCAGCAGGCCTGTGGAAGTCATTGCACTTCTCTGTGCCTCTGATTGCAAACTTGTGTGAGACCCTGTCTGGTGCCCCTCCAGAAGAGAGATCAGCAAAACTCAAACGTGTAATAATCAGGAAAGGCAGAAAAAGTACACACCAATTGTGACGAAGTGGGACTGTTCTTACTGTGGTCTGTGAATGCTGTGTTGGTGCCTCAGTGTCCCCCTGTGCAGTTCTTAGGTATCTAGGTGGTGGATCAGGGTGTGTGATTGCTGCAGAGGAAGGGGCCAGTGCACCTGAATGCCTGACACTCTGTCTCCTAGCAACTGATGGCCTGGGCCCCTCTTCTGCAAAGGTGCCGGCTGAAAGTGTGGGAGACAAAGGGGTCAGGTGACCTCCTGGCCCAGGAGAGGGGGTTGGGCAGACTGGAGCTGGCTGGGGAAGGAAGGGAAGGACAGACAGGGCTCTGAGTTCCCAATGGGGGCTGTGGGGCTCCTGGGACCCCAAGATGGACCTAACAGGGGGGATCCTGTTATCTGTGCCTGCAAGATCTGTGTTGGACTGTGTTCCTGTCGTCTACATAAACCTTCTGCTTTACTGGCTGGCTGAGAGTCCTGGTGAATCGCAGGAAGCCGGGGGTGCAGGGCCCTGACTCCCCCACACTCCGTGACACCAATGTAATCCTAATTCTGCAATTCACAAAGGCAGCAAAGCCCTGGGAAAGGCAACTTTCAGAAGCAAACAGAAGAGGATAGAGCTTACCTTTGCTAAGACAGAATGTGGTTTTAGGTGAGCTGTGCTGTACAGGAGCTACCGACACCCGTTCTACACTCAGATACTGGGCCTGCTCCCCAGAAACAGCCGCACACTTGGTCAATTGAACAGCCCTTCCCCCCTTTTTACAACTCTTTCATCCTTACTCACAGAAGTTCCAGTTAACAGTCTCCATTCACTCACCCATCGTGAAGCACACAGACTGCTCTCAGATCCCATCTCACTGCTGACCATTCCCACGGCAAACAGTCCCGTTTCCTCCTGACAACATGCACCGCTCAGTGCAGAAACGAGACAGACTGGAAGCTCAAGGTACACATGTAGGGATATAGACTCATAGACTTTAAGGTCAGAAGGGACCATTATGATCATCTAGTCTGACCTCCTGCACAATGCAGGCCACAGAATCCCACCCATCCACTTCTATAACAAACCCCTAGCCTATGTCTGAGGGTATGGCTACACTTGAGAGTTGCAGCGCTGGTGGAGGCTTTCCAGTGCTGCAATTAGTAACTGTCCACACCTGCAGGGCACATCCAGCGCTGCAACTCCCTGGCTGCAGCGCTGGCCGTACACCTGGGTCTGCTTGGGGAATAAGCATTGCAGCGCTGGTTATGCAGCGCTGGTCGTAAAGTGTGGCCACACACCAGCGCTGTGATTGGCCTCCAGGGTATTAGGAGATATCCCAGAATGCTTTTAACTAAATTATTCCCTTTGTTTTGTTATGCAGCCTCTCTTTGTTTTGTTGTGAACGCGGCTCCGGGAGCTGCTTATCTAAAAAAACAAACACAGCTCCTGTTTGCTGTGATCAATCTGTGAACAATCAAATGAGATATCCCCCTCCCTGCGTGATTCACAGGGGTGGAGTGTTTGCCTTTTGCTTGACCAGCAGCGAGAAAGGGAGTCGGCAGCTGCTCATCTGGTCTGCAGGCTTTTGCAGTTAAAGAGTAAGGGGTCGGAAAAAGTTTCTGATTTTGCAAGTCAGGGAGCCGATACACAGCGTTGGCTCCAAAAATCCACTCTCTCTCTCTCTCCTGCTCCCTGTCACACTACACTCCACCCCACCCCCCTCTTTTGAAAAGCACGTTGCTGCCACTTGAATGCTGGGATAGCTGCCCATAATGCATCACTCCCAACAGCGCTGCAAATGTGGCCACACTGCAGCGCTGTCCCTGCACAGCTGGACGACCAGCGCTGTAACTCCCAGCGCTGCAACTCTCAAGTGTAGCCATAACCCCAGTTATCGAAGTCCCCAAATTGCAGTTTGGAGACCACAAGCTGCAGAGAATCCTCCAGCCAGTGACCCGTGCCCCATGCTGCAGAGGAAGGCGAAAAACCTCCAGGGCCTCTGCCAATCTGCTGTGGAGGAAAATTCCTTCCTGACCCCAAATATGGCGATCAGTTAAACCCTGAGCATATTAAAGAAGGTTTATATTAGACATGGTTTATATGAAAAATGATTTATTGTTAGAAATGATTTGTTGTTAATTGATACTTTATAACTGAAGGTTTATATTAGAAGTAAATGTGATTCCCAAGATTTAGCCTCTAACCTGCAAGCCACCAGCTGTGTCTGTGTGAAGCCTGCTCAAAGAAATACTTTGTATAAAACTTGTTAAACATTAATTGACTAAGTGCCTGTTCTCTAAGTGACACTTTGTAGTTGCTACTTTACTTTGTAACGGCTGCTGTAAGCTGTTAATTGGTTAATTGACTCAGGCAAAACTGTGTAATTACTACTTTGTAACGACCGCGGTAAGCCAAAACAGTAGCTGTTATAGTATATATATAAACCCCCCCACCCTCTAAGTTTTCATCTCACTTTATTTTTGAATGTTAAAAGACAGGGAGTCTCACATAAATTGATAACACCCCGAAAGGTAAAGAGACAGTGAAATAGTTGTGATTAAGATAGAGAATGTATGTGGATGAGTGCCTAGTTTAAATCATGAATGAATGGTTAGGGAGTTACCAGCCTGAAGAATTCAGTGTCGGCCCGAAGGTATCAAGTGGGATCAACCAGATGACCCCCAAGGGCAAACTGGAATCCACCCCACCACCTCAAAGGAAGGAAAAACAAACATCTGACAGCATGGAGCCAGCCACCTGCTGATTAATTTAACAACAGCAGAATGAAGCAACTCTCATGAACTAACATAGGGAAAAATCCCTATAAAACTGGACTCTGAAGAATAAGGAATTTGAGTCTATGGTTCTGCTGCCAGCCTCCAGGAGCATCAGGTGCATCTGAGACAGACTCGGCTCCATTGTCATGACCAAGATACCTGGCCAGTAACTTGGCATGAGCAACGTCTAGGCTGGTAACTATAACACCTATAGAGAACCTGAATGAATGATTGTGTGAATGAATATATATGAGTGTGTATAAGGAATAAGTAGTGATAGGAATAAGTAGTAAAACAAGGTTGTTTGCTTTTATCTTTTGCTTTACTATTATATTTACAATAAATGTGGCATCTTTGCCTTATCCCTCTTAAGATCCTGCTGGTTTTTACTATATTAGTATAACACACATGCACCTCTCTCCTTTCATCGCACAATGGGGGACTCAGACCCAGATCTTCTCATATCACAATCACACCTCCACCAAACTGCTTTAACTAACACCTCTACCAATCAGTGCAGTCCTTGCCCCACAGAGATCACAATCCAAGCAGACAATGGGGAGGAGGAAAACACAGAGGGGCTGGGACTTCCCCCAGGTCACCAAGCAGGTCAGGGACGGAGCCAGGAACAGACCCCAGTAACTCCAGAGCCCCGTCACCCGCAGCTTGGAAAGGCCCCCAGACCCCACTGTATTCGGCTGCAGGAAGAGGTGGTTTGCCCATGGATGCACAGGCTGTCTGGGCAGGGCAGCTCAGCTGCAGTCCCTGCACACAGCCGGGGGTGGGTGTCCTGGGTCAGGAGAAGTCAGTGTCTCCGTCCCCCCGCAAGCCTTCAAACTGGGACATGGTGCACCAGTGCCAATCACAGCGCACTAGTGTAAATTCTGTCTGTCCTAAGGGTTTGCACCAGCGCCTGAAACACCAGGGTGGCAGAGACCTTCAGTGCCCAAAACAGCCCTAGACCTGGGCTCTATTTCTAGCTCGGTCACGGACAGCCTGGGAGACCTCGGGCACGTCAGTGTTTCTCCTGCCCACGTCAGTCTCTTTCCCCAGCTGCCACTCACTGGGGTCTCCTCTCTGCAGAGCTGCTCACCACTCAGATCCGTGGGGGGGTCCCCAGAGCTAAGGCAGGTCAGCTCGGGAACAGTCTGACAAGGGGGCTGGCAGGCAGGACAAACCTCGGGCAGAGATAATCCACACAGACCGGGCCCTGCCTCGGCCGGGGGAGCTGGGCAGAGAGATGACAGCGTGAGGCCCTAGGCTGCCCTACAAGAGATAGGTAGGAAAACAGAACACGCAGAATAAACCCACCGCAGCATAACGTCAGGCACTTCAGAGACAAAACCAACCCCCCCCTCAGACCCACACACACACACACAGCCCCCCCCACAGCCCCTCCCCAAACACCCCCCCCACACACCCCCAACACACACACACTTGGGGGGGGGGCAGTGGCTGGTCGGGGATAGGAGCTGAGCGGTTCCCACCAGGGTCTGACCGAGGAGCGGGCGGGGGGGGAAGCGGCGCCGTTGGCCCCCAAGGCCCCGCCCCACGGGACCCGGGCACAGGGTCGATCCGAGCGGGGCGGGAGAACGGGGCGGGGGGGGGGGGTTGGGATGTTTTATATCCGTGTCTGAGAGTTGGGGGGGAAACGGGTCACAGACTCCACCCCCGGCAGCGGGGAGACAAACCCCCAGCGCGAGGGGGCCCGGGGGGGGTCAGTGGCTGTGACGGGGGGAGGGGCGGTGTGAGGGGGGCCCGGGGGAGGGGCGGTGTGAGGGGGGCCCGGGGGGGGGAGGGGATTTTACGGGACTCTCCGGCGCACCCGGGCAGTGACAGTTCCCCCCCCCCGCACACGGGCCGCAGGGAGCCGGGAGGGGCAGGGGCGAGACACGGACACACACTCACCTCCCCCCCCCCGGGCGTTTCCCGGCTCCCCCCCCCATCGCTACGGAGGCCGCACAGGGACGCCCCGCCCCAGCTTCCTCCCCCCGCCGCGCTCGGCTCTTACCGGCTCCGCCGCGCGCCCGGAGCCCCCCCCCGCAGCAGTCCGGAAGTGACGCATCCGGAAGAGACGCGACGGGTCCGGCAGTTGGAGCGGGGGGGAGCGGGGAGGGGAGGAGTCACGTGACGGGTCCGGTGTAACGACAGAAACATGAACCGCTCCCGATTCGCTACTTTGGCTGCACTGAGCATGCGCGGCCGAACTGAGCATGCCCAGTAACCTCCGCTGTCGCCACTGCCCTCTCTCTGCCCTCACTGCTACCCACGATTTGCTGCCTGCTCTTTGGGGGCGTTTAAAAGGCTCAAGGGGGCAAATCGCAGCGGGGGGGCTGCCAGGGTCTGAGCGGGGGGCAGAAATTGACTGGCCAGGGGGGGTTCAAGCTGCTGTAGGCAGCGGCAGGAGAGAGGCTGAAGGGGGGAAATCGGGGGTGGGGGGTGGGAGCCGGGGTTAAGCCCGGGGGGGGGAGACGCTGCCAGACCCTGTGCGGGGACATACCCCCATTTAGGGAGGGGGTGGGGGGGACAGTGGCCCCTCGGGACGAGCCCCCTGCTGGGCTCGCAGATCTGGGGGTGTCGGGGTTGTGGGGGGGGCACAGGCTGTTTTCAGTTCTGCCGCGTGTCAGCCCCGGAGCAGGGGGCGGGTTCCTGGGGCTGGGGCTTAAAGGCACCGGCAGCCCAATTCCTACACTGTCAAAACATAGACAGCGCGGCTCCTCTCTAGCCTATACAAGTGCTGCGGGGCTGTCTTCTATCATTTTCTATGTCTATATAAAATCACTGCAGCTCCTTTCTCTTATACAACGTGCTGATTTGGTAAATCCCTCCCAGAGCCCACATGTCTGTACCCCCTCCTGTACCCGAATCCCCTGACCCAGGTCAGAGCCTGCACCCGTCACTCAAACTCTACATAGCCTGCAACCCTCCTGCACCCCCAACTCCATCCCAGAGCCTGCACCCCAAACAGGGACGGATTAACCTTTTGTGGGCCTGGTGCTAAACATATCTGTGGGTCCCCATGGGGGAAATGGGGACATGGGGCAGCGGGGCAGAGTCCTCAGAGGGAGGGGCTGGCCGGGGGCACCTTAAAGACTAACAGATTTATTTGGGTATAAGCTTTTGTGGGTAAAACAACCTCACTTCTTCAGGTGCATGGAGTGAAAGTTACAGATGCAGGCATTATATACTGACACATGAGGAGGGAGTTACCTCACAAGTGGAGAACCAGTGTTGACAGGGCCAATTCAATCAGGGTGGATGTAGCCCACTCCCAATAATAGATGAGGAGGTGTCAATTCCAAGAGAGGTGAAGCTGCTTCTGTAAGGAGCCAGCCACTCCCAGTCCCTATTCAAGGCCAGGTTAATGGTGTTAAATTTGAAAATGAATTTTAGTTCTGCTGTGTCTCTTCGAAGGCTGTTTCTGAAGTTTTTTTGTTCAAGAATAGTGACTTTGAAATCTGTTATAGAATGACCAGGGAGATTGAAGTGTTCACCTACTGGCTTGTGTATGTTACCATTCCTGAAGTCCAATTTGTGTCCATTTATTCTTTTACCTAGAGACTGTCCGGTTTGGCCAATGCACATGGCAGAGGGGCACTCCTGGCACATGATGGCATATATCACATTAGTAGACGTGCAGGTGAATGAGCCCTTGATGGTGTGGCTGATGTGGGTGGGTCCTCTGATGGTGTTGCTAGAGTAGATCTGGGGACAGAGTAGGCAACGAGGTTGGCTACAGGGATTGGTTCCTGGGTTGGTGTTTCTGTGGTGTGGTGTGTAGTTGCTGGTGAGTATTTGCTTCAGGTTCGGGGGTTGTCTGTAAGCGAGGACCTGGCCTGCCTCCCAAGCTCTGTGAGAGTGAGGGATCGTTTTCCAGGATAGCTTGTAGATCGTTGATAATGCACTGGAGAGGGGCTGTCTGTGATGGCCAGTGGTGCTGTATTAGGTGGAGCCTTTGTGGGAGGTGTGGGATTTACCTGAATAGGCCTAAGGAGACAATCCCAGGTCAGATATTTCGCACCCTCATTTTGAGAGACTAATGAGGAACCACAAGCGGGTGCAATTTGCCACGGGATTCTGAAAGAAGGAAGTCTGGGGCGGGCTCTAGCAATTAGTTTGCTATGCAGTATCTCAGCAGTTGGATGCATTCATATATTAGAATTATTAATAAATCAGTGATGTAAATCATGAGTATTAAGGCTTGATGCTTAATTATGGACTTCCCAAAGGCCAGGTATTCTTTGGGGCAGCTATTGACATTATTATAATCAGAGCAAAGGAGCAGATGTGGTATATCGCCATCCTATTACCATAAGGAAGCGGAGAAAATACGTCTCCTAGTGACCAGTTTTTCATTTTGTCAGGTCCCCGAGACAGTGTAAACTGAAGCAGGGCCTCCCGTCTGATGGGCTCCCTTGCGCCTCGATCTTTGTTTCCATTGGTGTCCATAGCTTGTAAGTCCGCACAGTGCAAGCCCCTCTTTACTATACTTCTCTGACTCTGGGAGGGAGGATGCAGCAAGGACTCAGGGTCAATTGCCACATGTGGGGAAGTTATTGGGGGGGCGTAATGAGTGGGAGAGGGAGGTCAAGAGTTAAAATAATAATATTTGGGGAAAAAATGTATAATGAAGTGAAACTGAACAGAAATAAAACTGGAGTGGAGGCTCTAAAGGAACAAGGCTTGGGCAGGGATTCAGGGTTAAAGGTCTGGGATCCCCCCCCAGCTCTAGATCCCCAAACCTCTCCTCCCTCCCACTGACCCACCCAGCCCACTTCCTGGGTGCCCTTCCCCCACACTCCCCTCCCCTTCTTCCCATTACTCTCAGCCGGCACCACCTCCCGGCACCTTGGGAGCTTCTTGTGTTCACTCCTCGTCTCTCACAACCTCCTCCCTCCCTGCTGCTGCTTAGCTCTAACCCTGCACACACCCTCCCCATGTCCTGGCACCCCAGAATTATCTACTCCCCCCTTCTCCTCCCCTCCCACGGCTCTGGTCTCCCTTCACCCGTGGGGTCCTGAATGGGAACATTATTCGCTCTCCTATCGAAAGAGGAGCTCATCTGACTGTCACACAAGCCAGGCATGAGTCACACACCTATTCACTCAATTTAGAATTCTACAGGTGGCATATTTTCCTCTTACACTGAGGAAAAGGCATGAAAGCTACAGTGATTAATGTAGTTATTAATGTAGCCAGTAAGGATACATTTGATGCAGTTTTTAAATGACTGATGGCACCAAAAAGGCACATGTCCAAAAATTATACTAGTGGGTGGGAGATGAGGCAAAAAAAGGGGGCAAGGAAACTTGTCAAAACTTGGATGATGAATAAAGGTATCAAGTTATTACTGCTCAGGTTCTTCAGAGACCCCACAGCTTCTAATAACCCAGGGGACAGGACTCCTTCTTCTTCGAGTGATTGCTCCTATGCATTCCAGTTAGGTGTGCGCGCTGCGCGTGCACGGCTCTTCAGAAGATTTTTACCCTAGCAACTCCGGCGGGCCGGCTGGGCGCCCCCTGGAGTGGCGCCGCTATAGCGCAGGATATATACCCCAGCCGGCCCGTCCGCTCCTCAGTTCCTTCTTTCCGCCCGTGACGGCCGTTGGAACAGTGGAGCACAGCTTAGCTGACCTCCACTTCCCTAGCTACTTGTAGTTTTTCCTCTCGTTCTGTTTATAGTGGTAGTTAAATCTGTTTGTTTGTAGAATAGAATAGTGTATTTATTTTACAGGGGTTGGGGTTTATCCCCTTCCCCTCTCCCGGGGTCGGGTCCGGTGCCCGGTCCACAGGGTTTTCTACTGCTCGGCCGGCCACAAGCTGCTGCCGACAAGAGATCTTCTCCTAAGTGCCTCGAGGGATCTTACCTCACAGATAAGTGCCGCGTTTGTGAGGCCCTTAATCCGTGAACAAAGGGGAGCGGGGCTTTCGTTTTGAACAGCTCCTGAGGGAGGCAGCTCTTGCTCCTCCGCTCTCGGCGCCGACCGCTAGTTCGTTTTCACGGCGCGCTCCCTTGGCACCGGACCGCCGGTGCCGCCAAGGCCTCCTGGCACCACCGTCGCTGACTCCGACGTACCCTCGGCATGGACCTCTCTCCTGGAGGATGAAGAGTTACTCCGGCCAGGCAGGAGCCGTTGAGTCCGGTGCTGGAAAGCTCCCCGGTATGCACCGTGGTCGAGCTCGCTCTGACGCTGCGTCCGAGCCACCTGCTCTGCAGCCGAGCGCTACGCTCAGTCAGAGCGCCCGGCACCGATGTCTGCCGCGGCACCGACAATATCCGCACCTTTCACTCCGGCCAGGCAAGAGCCGTCGAGTCCTGTGCTGGAAAGCTCCCCGGTACGGTCCGTGGTCGAGCTCGCTCTGACGCTGCGTCCGAGCCGCTTGCTCCGCAGCCGAGCGCTATGCTCCGTCGGATCGCCCGGCACCGATGTCTGCCACGGCACCGACAATATCCGCACCTTTCACTCCGGCCAGGCAAGAGCCGTTGAGTCCGGTGCTGGAAAGCTCCCCGGTGCGGACCGTGGTCGAGCTCGCTCTGTAGCTGCGTCCGAGCCGCCTGCTCCGCAGCCGAGCGCTAGGCTCCGTCGGATCGCCCGGCACCGATGTCGGCCGCGGCACCGACAATATCCACCACCGTTAACTCCGGCCAGGCAAGAGCCATCAAGTCCGGTGCCGGAAAGCTCCCCGGTACGCACCGTGGTCGAGCTCGCCCGGAAGCTGCGTCCGAGCCGCCTGCTCCGCAGTCGAGCGCGATGTTCAGTCGGATTGCCCGGCACCGATGTCTGCCGCGGCACCGGCAGTATCCACACCGTTAGCTCCGGCCAGGCAAGAGCCGTCGAGTCCGGTGCTGGTAAGCTCCCCGGTACGGACCGTGGTCGAGCTCGCTAGGAAGCTGCTTCCGAGCCGCCTGCTCCGCAGCCGAGCGCTATGTTCAGGGGGACCGCCGGCACCGATGTCTGCCGCGGCACCGTCAATGTCTGCACCATTAACTCCGGCCAGGCAAGAGCCGTCGAGTCCGGTGCCGGAAAGCTCCCCGGTACGGACCGTGGTCGAGCTCGCCCTGAAGCTGCGTCCGAGCCGCCTGCTCCGCAGCCGAGCGCTATGCTCCATCGGATCGCCCGGCACCGATGTCTACCGCGGCACCGACAATGCCCGCACCATTAACTCCGGCCAGGCAAAGGCCGTCGAGTCTGGTGCTGGAACACTCCCCGGTATGGACCGTGGTCGAGCTCGCTCTGAAGCTGCATCCGGGGTGCCAGCTATGGTCGAGCTCACTGTTCCCTCGACGCCGGAGACAGTGTCCACGGCGAGGGGGCTGATTGCAACGACAGCATCTACGCTGCCTCAACCCCCGGCACCGCCGGTGGGGGTTGCATAGTCGATGGGCAAGCCTGCCTTGATCAGGCCACCCTACCTCGGCACCGCACAGCAGCACCATTCAGGGTCGCGGTCCCGCAGATGTTCTCGGTCCCGTCACCGATCTAGGTCTCGGCACCGTTCTCCATGTTGGTACCAGTAGTGCTCGCGGCACCGGTCAGCATCCCGTTCGCCGGTCCGGGACACTCAGCACCGATCAAGCCCCAGGCACCGGGACACTCATAGCCTCTCCTGATCATCGAGCCTCGCACCCTCAGTCGACCGCCCGGCACAGCTTCGGTGGCAGGTCCCGTTCTCGGTACCGGTCGGTCTACCGGTACCGATCCCCGGTGCCGCATCGAGCGACGTCAGTTACAGACGGAGACTCTACCAAGAGCTTGCTGCTCCTCCAGGGCCATCCAGCCACGCATCAGTGTCGTCCCGTGCGGACACTTCATATGCGTAGCACTCTGTTTTCCGATGTGCCCTCCAGGGTCTTCCAGGAGACCTATCAGTGGTCATTCTGGACGCCGTGGGTGTACTACCACGCCAGAGGCGTACCGATGATCCCATCTCGCTCCATTCCCTCCGAGCTCTAGGGGCCAGAGGTGACAATTAGTCGTCCCCGTCCGACCGGTACAGAGCAACCCCCGGTTCGGCACCAGGCTCCCAGATCCCACCGGATCAGGAGGTTGTCCAGGAGCTCGAGCCCACACAGGACCCGCTTGTCCTGGGCCTTTCTTCTTCCTCCTCCCCAGATGAGGCGGGGGCAGGAACATACCCCTCCGGCCCTCCTCTGATCGAAATGCGACCAGCCCCTAAATCCACAGAGGCTGGGCATGTGGTCTTACTGGGCCATACGATGTCCCCGGAGGGGGCCCTGCACCTTCGTGTAGCGCACCAGCAAGCCCTGCTTATCCGCTACTGTGGGTGGCGGTGGGCAAATTTTCAGAGTCGGTTCTTCGGAGCTCCCGAGGCCCTCCTGCAGCAAAAGACGGAGCTGGAGAGAGCTTCCCTCCAGGTCTCGTTGGACGCAGCTGACTCCGCTGCCATGACTCTGGCCTCAGGTGTTGCCACGCGGCGCGTTTCAGGGCTCCAGTTATCGAGCCTTCTCTCGCAGCTGCAGCATGCTATACAGATCTTGCCCTTCAATGGCACAGGCCTGTTCTCTGACAACGCTGGCCCTAGGCTGCAGAACCTAAAGGGCAGCAGGGTCACTTTGCTCTCTCTCGGCATGCACACGCCGGTAATTCAGCGCCGACGTTTCCGTCCCCAAACCTCCGCTCTTACCCTACGCCTTGACAAGGTCGGGACATGGCCAGCGGGCGTGGCTTACACGGTCGTGGCCATCAATCCGCACCCCAAAGGAGCCAGAATTAGGGTCCTTCTGACCACCAATGGGGCAAAGCCTTCCCATCCTCGCCCCTCCTAAGGACCCCTCTCACGAGCGATTCCTCTGGCAAGAGGTGCGGACGCTCCTCCTCATCGGAGCTATACAGGAGGTACCTAAGGGCGAAACCTTTTCCCCTAAGCGGAGGGAGGTCTCAGACCTATCCTAGGCCTGCAGGAACTCAACAAGTCACGATGCAGATGAGTTCCGCATGGTACCCAGGGCAACCGTCATCCCATCCTGGGATCCCGGAGACTGGTACGCCGCCCTCGATATGAAGGGCACGTGTTTTTCACGTTGCCTTTCTCTTCCACACAGAAGGTACCCTCGGTTTGGGGCCTACCATCGTTATTCCCAGTATAAGGCCCTCCCGGTTGGCCTCTATGCAGCCCAGGGGTATTCAAGGTGCATGGCTGTAGTCGCCGCCTTTCTTCACCACCGTCGGATACACGTTCTCCGTGTCTAGACGAGTGGCTCATTCGAAGAACCCCCAGGCCCAAAGTACCAGTCATATGGGTATCAACACGAACCTATTCCTGCGTCTAGGCCTGATGATCAATAGTAAAATCCACTCTGATTCCCATACAGGGATAGGCATTCATTGGGACCCGCCCCGGACTCCAGACTCGCCAGAGCCTGCTTTCATCAGCCTTGGTTTCAGGCGAGGTAACAATTGTACAAGGTCTACGGACCTTCCCGCCAACTTGGGCTCGCTCTTGCCTCGGTTTCCTGAGTCACATGGCTGTCTACACGTTTGCAGCCAAACATACCAGGCTTCGCCTCTGTTCACTTCAATCGTGGCTCACCTGGGTGTGCCACCCGGGCAGAGGTGGCATACTCGTGGTCGTCTCGTTCCCCCCGAGCAGCCTAGGCTCCCTCAACGGGGAGTCGGCGCCCTCCCCGGTGTATCCGGGGTTGCTGTCTCATTCACCCCTCGGGGTCCCTCATGACAGACAGCCCATCTCTCGGCTGGGTGCGCACCTGGTGTAGTTTCGCACTCACGGCCTTCGGTCAGCGCAAGACCTGGCCTTCCACTTCAATGTCCGAGAGCTGAGAGCAGTCTGCCTTATGTACCAGGCGATTCAGCTGGCGGATCGCCTCAGCAGATCCTTCCTGTCTCACAAGTGGTGGTTTCCTCCCGTCTTTATCTATTCCGTTT
Organism: Mauremys mutica; assembly: GCF_020497125.1. Taxonomy (NCBI): domain Eukaryota; kingdom Metazoa; phylum Chordata; order Testudines; family Geoemydidae; genus Mauremys; species Mauremys mutica. The sequence continues at coordinate 15,281,829 of NC_059097.1, forward strand.
TCCAGAAGTGGGTCTTCCCCCGCATAGCCCTCCTCGCTCTCGCGAGAACGGAAAGAGAGAGAGAAACTCTCCTCGTTCCAAGGCCTCTCCCCAGGCTCGGTCTTGGAGGATTTTCCTGAGGCCGTGGATCAGCCTTCTGCCGTACGCTGTCCACTGTCCCCACTGGTTCACGAGGTCCTGCTCAGACTCCGCGGGGACAGAGCGCCCCTGATCGGGTTCGCTCCAGTGTAACCTGGGCAGCACTGGCACACCATGTTGCTACACCTGTCGGTAGCAACCTTCTTGGCACAGACCCCATGACGCGGAATCACGACAGCCTTCACCACCCGGTCTTGTAATCCCGGCACCTCACAGCAGGACTCCTGCGTGGCTAAACCGATCCGAGTTCCGTTGTTCGGCCTCGGTTCTGCGAGATTCTCCGGGGTGGTAGACAATCGTCCATTCGGTTAAAGTATCTGGCCGAGTGGAAGCGTTTCTCATGCTGCTCCGAAACGCGCAATGTTTCTCCCGCCGAGATCCCGCTCCATTCCATCTGGTTCCTCAGGGCTTGGAGCGTTTATACACCCCCCCAGTGGGGCCCCGCCATAAACCTGGCTCTTCAATCTGGTTCTACCCAGTTTTATGACTGCCCTATTCGAGCCAATGTCAACATGCTCCTTGATATACCTGTCCTGCAAGGCAGTTTTCCTGTAGCCTTTCCTGCGGCCAGATGAGTCTCCGAGCTTCAGACTCTCACAATAGGCCCAAGGTATACTGTGTTCCTCAAGGACAAGGGCAGTTATTGCCACGTCCGACCTGCCTCCCTACGGAGGTGTCTGCCTTTTATATCTACCAGGATATCTTCCTTCCGGTGGAGAGCAACAATTGCCCTCCTTTGACATCCGTAGGGCGTCCGCAATCTATATCTAGCGGACAGAGCCCTCTCGTAACGCCCCCAAAACCTTCACTGTACCGGCGTACCGGACGAAGGGCATACCTGTCTCCTCCTAGAGGATTTCATCTTCAATGATGTTGTGCATCCGCACCTCCGGTGTTTTGGCCCATGTTCCATAGCGCCACCTTACTGCACATTCCACCAGGGCTCAGGCTTCTCTGCTGCCTTCCTGGCTCACATACCCTTCCAGGGGATGTGTCGTGCTACTACCTGGTCCTCTATCCAGACCATTGCCTTTGGTCCAACAGTCCAGAGCTGATGCAGCCTTTGGCTTAGCAGTTTGCATTCTGCGACATCTACCTCCAACCCCACCGCCTAGGTAAGGCTTGGGAATCACCTAACTGGAATGCATAGGAGCAATCACTCGAAGAAGAAAAGACGGTTACTCACCTGTAGTAACTGTTGTTCTTCGAGATGTGTTGCTCCTATCCATTCCAGACCCGCCCTCCTTCCCCACTGTCGGAGTAGCCGGCAAGAAGGAACTGAGGAGCGGACGGGCCGGCTGGGGTATATATCCTGCGCTATAGCGGCGCCACTCCAGGGGGCGCCCAGCCGGCCCGCCGGAGTTGCTAGGGTAAAAATCTTCCGAAGAGCCGTGCACGCGCGGCGCGCACACCTAACTGGAATGGATAGGAGCAACACATCTCGAAGAACACCAGTTACTACAGGTGAGTAACCGTCTTTTACCCAGCGAGGTCACGTTCTCGTAGTTCTCCTGCATGACATCCCTGTAGAGGGCTCTCTGAGCGGGGTCCAGCAGAGCCCCCTCTCCCCTGGTGAAACACACAGCCACCTCCTCGAAGGTCACCGGCCCCTGAAAGAGCAAGAGTCCAACACTCAGGACCTGCTGCCCCACTCACAGCCCCACTATTCACAGAACAGCAGCACCAGGTAAATTGAGGCTCCGGGAGGCCCATGTTAACAGAGTCCCACCCCACCTTGCTTAGAGCAGCCAGGAGGCATCAGAGGGTAGAAAGAGAGAACCTGTGTGTCTCCCACCTGACAGACGGAGGCAGGGTCGGCACATTTATCACATACCCACTAGCCAGAGCTTGATACAGGAGATGGGGCTGTCTCTGGACCCTGCTGGTGGCTCCCTGGTAGGAATCCCAACACTCTCCAAATAAAATATATGGAAGAAAGGGGAAGTCAATAGTAAAGACTAGAAGTTAGAAGGTCAGAATTGTAGAAAATTGGTAAGGGAAGCTATCAGAAATCAATGATCAATCAATGAAAATAAGAAGGAAGTTTTAAAAAAGTATATTAAGTACAAAATTCATCCCTAACAATGGTAGTGGTAAATTACTAGATGGAAATGGCAGAATTATCAAAAATAATGCAGAAGAGGTAAAAGTGTTCAATAAATGTTTCTCTCCTGGATTTGAAGAAGAACAGATGATGTAACTCATATCATAAGATGTTGACGACGACACTTTCCATTCCAACAACAACTCATGAGGACATTAAACAGCAGGTATTACAGTTAGACATGTTTAAATAAGCAGGTTCCGATAACTTGTATGCAAGAGTTCTGAAAGACCTGGTGGAGGAGTGTGGAGGACTGTTAATAAGAACGGCCATACTAGGTCAGACCAAAGGTCCATCTAGCCCAGTATCTGTCTACCGACAGTGACCAATGCCAGGTGCCCCAGAGGGAGTGAACCTAACAGGCAATGATCAAGTGATCTCTCTCCTGCCATCCAGCTCCACCCTCTGACAAACAGAGGCTAGGGACACCATCCTTACCCACCCTGGCTAATAGCCATTGATGGACTTAATCTCCATGAATTTATCCAGTTCTCTTTTAAACCCTGTTATAGTCCTAACTTTCACAACCTCCTCAGGCAACGAGTTCCACAGGCTGACTGTACACTGTGTGAAGAATTTCCTTTTATTTGTTTTAAACCTGCTGCCCATTCGTTTCATTTGATGGCCCCTAGTTCTCGTATTTTAATTAGGACTTGGAACACTGAGGAAATTCCATAAGACTGGAATAAAGCTAATGCTGCGCCAAAATTTAAAATCTGTAAAAGAGATGACCCAGCTAATTACAAGAGTGTTAGTCTGACATCGATACTGGGCAAGAGAATGGAGCAGCGAATATGGATTTAATTAATAACGAATTAAAGGAGGGTAATATAATTAGTGACTATTAACAAAGGTTCAGAGACAACAGAGGCTATCAAACTAACTGGATATCCTTATTGGATGAGATCAAAAGTTTGGTTGCAACTAATAGTAATGATGTAACATAGCTAGACTTCTGTAAGGCATATGACTTGGTTCGGCACAACATTTTGACTAGAAAACTAGCAAGATACAAAATACACAGGGCATCTATTAAATAGGTTAAAAACTGGGATTGTAAATGGGGAACCATGGTTGAGTGGATTTCTTTCTAGGGGGTTCCCACAAGGATTGGTTCTTGGCCCTGTGCTATTTAACATTCTTATCAATGACCTGGAAGAGAACATAAAATCATCACTGATAAAGTTTGCAGTTACCACAAAGATTGGGGGGGGGGGGGTGGTAACTAATGAAGTGTCAGTAGATTCCAGCTCCAGCACTGGGAGCCTGGGAAGTTTTCCCAGCCCTGGCTGGGGGGTTATTTCCTGTTCCACAAAGAGGGGAAGTTCCGTTCCCAACCCCTGTGGCTTGAAATTAGGCCCTACCTGACACTACACCCCACATTCAGCATAGTGGTAGGAGTATAATATGATTAGGACATAATGATGAGGCATTTTGTGTAAGATGTGTCATGTGTGGTGTCATTGGAAAAGTTATGATTTGCTGAATATGATTATCCTATTTGTGTGCATGGATCATGTTTGTATCTGAAGTTATGGATATTGACTCTGTATCTGTATTTCACATGTGCTTAAGAATCATAGAACTTAAGATCAGAAGGGACCATTATGATCATCTAGTCTGACCTCCCGCAAGATGCAGGCCACAAAAGCTGACCCACCCACTCCTGAAATAATTCTCTCCCTTGACTCAGCTGCTGAAGTCCCCAAATCCTGATTTAAAGACTTCAAGTAGCAGATAATCCTCCAGCAAGCGACCCCCGCCCCATGCTGCGGAGGAAGGCGAAAAACCTCCAGGGCCACTGCCAATCTACCCTGGAGGAAAATTCCTTCCTGACCCCAAATATGGCGATCAGCTGAACCCCGAGCATGCGGGCAAGACTCTCCAGCCAGACACTCAGGAAAAAGACTTTCAATATCCCAACATTGACCCTCGGTACTAATTACCAGTGGTGACACGTTATTGACCTATTGACTAAATCACGTTATCCTATCAAACCATTCCCTCCATAAACTTATCAAGCTTAATCTTAAAGCCAGAGAGATCCTTCGCCCCCACTGTTTCCCTCGGTAGGCTGTTCCAGAATTTCACTCGCCTGATGGTTAGAAACCTTCGTCTAATTTCAAGCCTAAACTTCCCGACTGCCAATTTATATCCATTTGTTCTCGTGTCCACATTAGTACTGAGCTGAAATAATTCCTCTCCCTCCCTGGTATTTATCCCTCTGATATATTTAAAGAGAGCAATCATATCTCCTCTCAACCTTCTTTTGATTAAGGAACACAAACCGAGCTCCTCAAGTCTCCTTTCATACGACAGGCTTTCCATTCCTCGGATCATTCTAGTGGCCCTTCTTTGTACCCGTTCCAGTTTGAATTCATCCTTCTTAAACATGGGAGACCAAAACTGCACGCAGTACTCCAAATGAGGTCTCACCAACGCCTTGTATAACGGGACTAGCACCTCCTTATCTCTACTAGAAATACCTCGCCTAATGCATCCCAAGACCGCATTAGCTTTTTTAACGGCCACATCACATTGCCGACTCATAGTCATCCTGCGATCAACCAGGACTCCGAGGTCCTTCTCCTCTTCCGTTACTTCCAACTGGTGCGTCCCCAGCTTATAACTAAAATTCCTGTTAGTCATCCCTAAATGCATAACCTTACACTTCTCACTATTGAATTTCATCTTATTACTAATACTCCAGTTTACAAGGTCATCCAAATCTCCCTGGAGGATATCCCGATCCTTCTCCGAATTGGCAATACCTCCCAACTTCGTGTCATCCGCAAACTTTATCAGCCCACTCCTACTTTTGGTTCCGAGGTCAGTGATAAATAGATTGAATAAGATCGGACCCAAAACCGAACCTTGAGGAACTCCACTGGTAACCTCCCTCCAACCCGACAGATCACCTTTCAATACGACCCGCTGCAGTCTCCCCTTTAACCAGTTCCTTATCCAGCTCTGGATTTTTATTTCGATCCCCATCTTTTCCAATTTAACCAGTAATTCTTCATGCGGTACCGTATCAAACGCCTTACTGAAATCAAGATATATTAGATCCACCGCATTTCCCTTGTCTAAAAAATCTGTTACTTTCTCAAAGAAGGAGATCAGGTTGGTTTGGCACGATCTACCTTTCGTAAAACCATGTTGTAATTTGTCCCAATTGCCATTGACCTCAAGGTCCATAACTACTCTCTCCTTTAATATTTTTTCCATGACTTTGCATACTACAGATTTTAAACTAACAGGCCTGTAGTTACCCGGGTCGCTTTTTTTCCCCTTCTTGAAAATAGGAACTATATTAGCTAATCTCCAGTCAAACGGTACAACCCCCGAGTTTAGAGATTCGTTAAAAATTATCGCTAACGGGCTTGCAATTTCACTCGCCAATTCCTTTAATATTCTAGGATGAAGATTATCCGGGCCCCCGATTTACTACCGTTAAGCTGTTCAAGTTTGGCTTCTACCTCGGATACTGTAATTTCCAACCCCGCACCTTCATTCCCATCAGTCACTCTGCCACTATTCCTAAGCCCTTCATTAGCCTCATTAAAGACCGAGGCAAAATATTCGTTTAGATACTGTGCCATGCCTAGTTTATCCTTAATCTCCACTCCGTTTACAGTTTTAAGCGGTCCCACTTCTTTCTTGGTTTTCTTCCTATTTATATGGCTAAAAAACCTTTTGCTATTGGTTTTAATTCCCTTCGCAAGGTCCATCTCTACCCGGCTTTTGGCCTTTCTCACTGCATCCCTACACCCTCTGACCTCAATAAGGTAGGTTTCTTTGCTGATCCCTCCCATCTTCCACTCCTTGTACGCTTTCTGTTTTTTCTTAATCACCCCTCTGAGACGCTTGCTCATCCAGCTCGGTCTAAAACTGCTACCTAAGGACCGTTTTCCCTTTCTCGGGATACAGGCCTCTGACAGCTCCAGCAACTTCAACCTGAAATAATCCCAGGCATCTTCCGCCATTAGATCCCTAAATAGGTTAGTCCAATCCACTTCCCTAACTAGTCGCCTTAATTTAGTAAAGTTAGCCCTTTTAAAATTGTAAACCTTAGTCTCAGTTGCAATTTTGTTTATCCTTCCATTTATTTTGAAACGAATTATCTCATGATCACTTGAGCCAAGGTTGTCCCCTACAACCATTTCCTCAACAAGGTCCCCATTACTCACCAAAACCAAATCTAAAATGGCATCCCCCCATCGTCGGTTCAGCAACTACTTGATGAAGGAATTCATCAGCTATCACGTCTAGGAAAAGCTGAGCCCTATTATTATTACTAGCATTTGTTCCCCAATCTATATCTGGGAAGTTAAAGTCTCCCATGATCATACAGTTCCTATTAGTATTTACCTCCTTAAAAACATTCAAGTAACACCCACAACGAGCCTTTCGGGTACAACAGTGAAGAAGCCAGACAGTGCTGATGGCTCATCAACAAAGACAACGGACCGTGGAAGAGCTGAGCCCTCCTGTGAATGTGTCAGCCCGCCTAGGAGTCATGGCTACTATGACTCAGCAGGCCATGCTAGGGCATGTGACCAGACCACCTGACACTGAACTCCATTTTGCTACCTGTATTTTTCCACAAACTGGACTGGGAACTGAGTTTGGAACAAAGGGTTCCCGCCATATGGAGAAGTTACATAAAGTGGGGTGGGGTGTGACATCATCTCTTGGCCTCATTCCCCACACAAGAGAACTCCTGGCAGCACCTGAGGAACAAAGACTGAGGTGGGGGAAGTGTTGGTCCCAGGCTAAAGGGATTTCTAGCTTGTGTATGGAAACTTGGGGGACTGCTCCTATCATCAGTCAGGGTGAGAAATTGCTAATTCAAATTCTATCCATTTTGTATGTTAGGCTTAGTTTGAGTTTTTGGTTATTGGCTAAGTAATCTGCTTTGGTCTGTTTGCTATCACTTATAACGACTTAAAATCTTTCTGTAGTTAATAAACTTGTTTTATGCTTTATTGTAATCAGTGTATTTTGAGTGAAGTGTTTGGGAAAAATCTGAGCTTGGTTAGCATAAGCTTGTTGTTTCCCATATCAAGGGAAAGGCGAACGATATTAATGAGCTTACATTATACAGATCCCTGTGTAGTATATGGATTTATATTACAGCAGGTGTGCAAGGTTGGGGAGTTGGGAAATTGGCTGATGTCGTCTCTCTGTCCTTGAGTGGCTCAGGTAAAGCTCTCAGGTAGCCTAGCTGGGTGTGTGACGTCACCTGCTGTCGTGTTGGGTGATAACAGGGCCTGGAGAGGCTGGCTGAATCTCCAGCAAAGCAGCGTGAGAAGGGCCAGCCCAGCTTCAGGGTTCGAGGGCACAGCGGTTCCCAGAAGCCCCCCACACTGCACCCCGGGGTGACAACCCATCACACCCTACATTACACAAGTCTCAGCAGGTTTGTCACATCCTGTCCCCTCCCTTTCCCCACCCTAGATAGTTCCTGCCTCCCACCACCTGGAGCAGCTCCCATCCTCCTATGCATTTACTGCTCCTCTCCCTCCAAGCAGAACCCACCACCAGCTCCCTGATAATCCCTTACCTGAGCCAGCTCCATTGAAGCCATTTCTTTCCCCCTGGGAGGAGGGGATGATCTGGAGCGAAATGTGGACGTTATTCTGTAACTTGCCAGGGTGAGAAGGGCAAGGTGAGAGAATTCAGGTGGGGTTTTTGTCCGTTCCACAAGCCGATTCCCCCCAGGATGTTTCCCTGCTAATGGACATTCTAGGTTCTGCCACACTGTGGAGCACAGAGTGACCTTATCCCAGTACAGGCCTAGCCCCCTCCCACCAGGGTGTAACCCTCTGAGACAGGGTGACACGCTCCCAGCAGCAGAGTCTCTCTGTTACACTTATCAAGTTTGCGGACGGTACCAAGCTGGGAGGGGTTGCAAGTGCTTTGGAGGATAGGATTAAAATTCAAAATGCTCTGGACAAACTGGAGAAATGGTCTGAAGTAAATAGGATGAAATTCAATAAGGACGAATCCAAAATTCTTCACTTAGGAAGGAACAAGCAGTTGCACACATACAAAATGGGAAATGACTGCCTAGGAAGGAGAACTGCGGAAAGGGATCGGGGGTCCTAGTGGATCACTCCATCACTGTGGATTATTAAGACCAGGCTGGACAAACACCTCTCAGGGATGGTCCAGATAATACTGAGTCCTGCCTTGAGTGCAGGGGACCGGACTAGCTACCTCTCGAGGTCCCTTCCCGTTCTATGATTCTATGAAGCAAACGCCAGAGAAGAGCAGAATCAAAGGAGTCATTCTGGGGATTCTCCCTCTCACTGTCCCCAAGGCAGCTCTCTCAGGTTTACAAAGCTGTTGGATGCTCCAGCCTTTATCCAGTCTCTCCTGGCAGTGCCCCCTTCATGGGCTGGGCCTAGTTTTAGCCTTTGGGAAGCGTGATCCCGGGGGCGCTGAGACGGGGCCTTCTTGCCTCAGCACATCTTGTTTCTTTCTGTGGCTCCCCAGCGAGTCCCAATGAGTAGATACTCCTGATACAGACTGCGAACATAAGAGCAGCCCACTGCGTCAGACCAATGGTCCATCTAGCTCAGCGGTTCTCAAACTGGGGGTCCGGACCCCTCAGGGGATCATAAGGTTATTACACGGGGGGTCGTGAGATGTCAAGCTCCACCCCAAACCGTGCTTTGCATCCAGCATTTATAATGGTGTTAAATATATTAAAACATGTTTTTCATTTATAATTGTAGGGGGGGGGTTCACACTCAGAGTCTTGCTACATGAAAGGAGTCACCAGTACAGAAGTTTGAGAACCACTGATCTAGACCATCCCCGAGAGGGGTTTGTCCAGCCTGCTCTTAAATCCCCAATGATGGAGTGATCTAGCTCAGCGGCCAGTGCCAGGTGCTTCAGAGGGAACGAACAGAACAAGTAACCATCAAGTGATCCGTCCCCTGTCGCCCATTCCCAGCTTCTGGCAAACAGAGGCTAGAGACACCATCCCTGCCCAGCCTGCCTGTGACACTGGCAGATGAGGTGTTAGCTCTTGCAAAAGCTCCCAAGTCTTAACTGAACAGGGACAAACGCACGGCTGGAATCAGTCTGGCTCCCCTGGGTTAGTCTTGTTAAAACAGGAATTAGAATTATAACAACGTGTTTAGTGTTTAGACTTTACTGAATGCTCGTGAGTTGCTGCCTGGGTTAATATCTGACTAGTTGCATTGTGAGCCTCTGTGACTATGTGAATCACCAGACAGGAGACAGACTTTACCTAGGTGAAGTGCTGGTTGGCAACCAAATGCATTACACCCCGCCTGGCAGGAAAGGTCCATCAACACCAGATAGACTATTATGGGACGTTAACAAAGACACAAGACTGTTGTTGTGCTCTTGACTTCCCTTTGGTTGAGTTTGCAGCTCAGAGCACATGGCAGGAAGGGGGTAAAAACCCCCATACAGAAGGAACTGATGATCTGTCTGCTGCTTGGACTCTGGGGGGCAAAGTTTCCAGGCATAAGCAAGAGATCCCCAGCTCCTTATTCTTTAGGACTAACCCAGGCTATGTAGAACTTGCTTATTATAGAAGCTTCTGTTACCTTTTGAAATTTAAGACTGTAACTCGTCTGCATCTGCTTTAAGCTGCTTTAACTTTGTAAACAACTCTGGTTTTAAATAAATCTTAATGCAGGTTATGACAGCACTGGCTACAAGTGTTGTCTTTCTTGTGAGATCTAAGATTCAATTGACCTAAGGAAGTGACTGGTCCTTCGGGACTGGCAGTAACCTGAACACTGCTGTGATTCGTGGGGTAAGGCAGTGGTTCTCAACCAGGGGTTTGGGGCCCCTGGGGGGCCGTGAGCAGCTTTCAGGGGGGCTGCCAAGCATGGCCAGCGTTAGACTCGCCGAGGCCCAGGGCAGAAAGCTGAAGTCCCAGCGCATGGGGCTGAAGTCCAGGCCCCTGAGTCCCACCACCTGAGGCTGAAGCCAAAGCCTGAGCAATGTAGGTTGGGGGGGGCCCTGTGGCCTGGGGCCCCAGGCAGTTGCCCTGCTTGCTGCCCCCTAACGCCAGCCCTGGCTTTTATATGCAGAAAACCAGGGATTGAGGCCAACGTGGGAGTTTTTATAGCGTGTTGGGGGGCTCAGAAAGAAAAAGGTTGAGAACCCCTGGAGTAAGGGACCATCTGTCACAAAGGTTGGCTCACCTGCGTGGTGAGATACATGGGATCACCCAAGGGGACTGTCTGGGATCCCATGTTGATGCTGTTACAGAGCCTGAAGCGTTTACACTGGATACTTGGTTGGTGAAATCTCCATACAGACCTCACACCCAATTGGGGTTTGTTCCCTGCTTCTCACCAGTCTGCCGGAGGCTGGTGCTCGTGCTCTCGAGTCACTGGGGACAGCGTTACAGAGACTTACGGGCACAACGCCACCAGCAGCCATTGGCAGCACTGCAGAGCAGGCTTTACAGGGACACACTGTGGGACAAAGTGTCCCTGGACTCAGTCAAGCCCCAGTTCTCCTCCAGGGCACGTCAGCATCCCGGCAACCTTCAAGGGGGGGTCCAGGCTGCCACCCCTCCAGTGATGGATCTGCAGCACAGCATCACCCGCGCCCCATGACCCACCTTGTCTCCTGAGACAGAGGCGAGTGACGGAGGGGGCAGAACCGATCCAGGGGGCAGGGAGAGGGATAACAAAACACACCTCCTGGGGTCACACCTCAGGACGTGAACATGACAGGCCTTGTGGTGGCAGTAAAGGGGGAGGGGAGGGAGTGGGAGCAGCACCCTCCAGGGCAATGCTGCCAGTGGGTCTCCCCACCACCTCAGGCATGGGGCTGACAGGGGGCCATTCCCTGGGCCTGGGCGCCTGGGAAGGGCTATAGAAACCCCACGCCGGCACAGAAGGGGTTAAACTGCTGCTCTAGTCGGGACCGGCCCAGCCCCTCCACACCTGCAAACCCTGCCAGGCCTGGAGCAGGAGCTAACAGGAGAGACCTGCTCTACTCTGGGGGGGGGGGGGGGGCACCCGGGGGAGTGAACAGTCTGTGGAGCATCTCCAGCCCCCAGGAGAGGGCTGGCAGCATTCGGGGCTCTGGCCTTCACTGAGAGAACTCAGCACTCGCCCTGAAGGCCACTGGCAGAAAGTCGCCCTCTCCCTGGCCTGGGGGGGTCAGACAGTGACACAGATCCCTTGGCAAAGGGTCACTTGGGATTTGCCAGCAGCTCTCACCTGAGACCTGACAAACCCACCACACCAAACACATCGCTTGGAGGAGGGTCCTGCGAGGTGTCTACAGAAAGCTCGTCACTGGTCAAGACTCAGTGACTGAGAGATCAGCGTATGGGTCACATGTACAGAACAAAGCGCTGACACTGAACATCTGCTTTATAAACTCAACTGTCCAGCCCTGCTCCCTCCCAAACTAGCAGTGGAAAACCATCGGGACACCACCAAACCACTGAAACTGGAGTGTGGGGGAGCTGAAGGTGGGGGAGTGTGATGGGGAGTGTGGGGGAAACTGGAGTGTGGGGGAGCTGAAGGTAACAAATTTAATCATCCCAAATCCAAACTAGGGATAGTTTCAAGGCACATGTTACACGTGTACGGGGGGCAGGGGCAGGCCAGAGTGTATAGGGCAGGGGGCCTGTTTGGAGGAGGGGCAGAGCTGGGGCACGGCTGGCCCAGGAGCAGAAGGCCCAGCTGGGGCACAGACCATGTCAGAGATTTCTCTCGCTGGCTCTGTTACCACTGCCCACGGCAAACACTTGAAAGAGGGGGAGGCCGAGCTGCAAATGGTGTCAGGAGGAGGAGGAGGAGGAGGAGGAGGAGAGAGACACTTGAAAGCATGACCATTATTCCCATTCCACCGTAACAAAAAGTACAGGAGAGGGGAGCAAAACTTCAGAATCACCCAGCACCTAGGTGGAGAGAGCACTGCACCCAGACTATTCCTGGCTCTGCCACGGGCCTGCTGGGTGACCTTGGGTAAGTCATTGCACTTCCCTGTGCCTCCGATTGCAAACTTGTGTGAGACCCACAACTGCCTATAGCGCTGCTAACTCCTCCTGCCAACATCGCTCTGTGCAGAGAGCTAGGAAATTCACCTATTAAAACTTTATGAAAGCAGGATTTAAGGTTGCCCGAAGCTGACTGGTGCCCCTCCAGAACAGAGATCAGCAAAACTCAAACTTGTAATAATCAGGAAATGCAGAAAAAGTACACACCAATGGAATCCTAATTCTGCAATTCACAAAGGCAGCAAAGCCCTGGGAAAGGCAACTTTCAGAAGCAAACAGAAGGGGACAGAGCTTACCTTTGCTAAAACAGAATGTGGTTTTAGGTGAGCTGCGCTGTACAGGAGCTACCGACACCTGTTCTACACTCAGATACTGGGCCTGCTCCCCAGAAACAGCCGCACACTTGGTCAATTGAACAGCCCTTCCCCCCTTTTTACAACTCTTTCATCCTTACTCACAGAAGTTCCAGTTAACAGTCTCCATTCACTCACCCATCGTGAAGCACACAGACTGCTCTCAGATCCCATCTCACTGCTGACCATTCCCACGGCAAACAGTCCCGTTTCCTCCTGACAACATGCACCGCTCAGTGCAGAAACGAGACAGACTGGAAGCTCAAGGTACACATGTAGGGATATAGACTCATAGACTTTAAGGTCAAAAGGGACCATTATGATCATCTAGTCTGACCTCCTGCACAATGCAGGCCACAGAATCCCACCCATCCACTTCTATAACAAACCCCTAGCCTATGTCTGAGGGTATGGCTACACTTGAGAGTTGCAGCGCTGGTGGAGGCTTTCCAGTGCTGCAATTAGTAACTGTCCACACCTGCAGGGCACATCCAGCGCTGCAACTCCCTGGCTGCAGCACTAGCCGTACACCTGGGTCTGCTTGGGGAATAAGCACTGCAGCGCTGGTTCTGCAGCGCTGGTCGTAAAGTGTGGCCACACACCAGCGCTGTTATTGGCCTCCAGGGTATTAGGAGATATCCCAGAATGCTTTTAACTAAATTATTCCCTTTGTTTTGTTATGCAGCCTCTCTTTGTTTTGTTGTGAACGCGGCTCCGGGAGCTGCTTATCTAAAAAACAAACACAGCTCCTGTTTGCTGTGATCAATCTGTGAACAATCAAATGAGATATCCCCTTCCCTGCGTGATTCACAGGGGTGGAGTGTTTGCCTTTTGCTTGACCAGCAGCGAGAAAGGGAGTCGGCAGCTGCTCATCTGGTCTGCAGGCTTTTGCAGTTAAAGAGTAAGGGGTCGGAAAAAGTTTCTGATTTTGCAAGTCAGGGAGCCGATACACAGCGTTGGCTCCAAAAATCCACTCTCTCTCTCTCTCCTGCTCCCTGTCACACTACACTCCACCCCAGCCCCCTCTTTTGAAAAGCACGTTGCTGCCACTTGAATGCTGGGATAGCTGCCCATAATGCATCACTCCCAACAGCGCTGCAAATGTGGCCACACTGCAGCGCTGTCCCTGCACAGCTGGACGACCAGCGCTGTAACTCCCAGCGCTGCAACTCTCAAGTGTAGCCATACCCCCAGTTATCGAAGTCCCCAAATTGCAGTTTGAAGACCACAAGCTGCAGAGAATCCTCCAGAAAGTGACCCGTGCCCCATGCTGCAGAGGAAGGCGAAAAACCTCCAGGGCCTCTGCCAATCTGCTGTGGAGGAAAATTCCTTCCCGACCCCAAATATGGCGATCAGTTAAACCCTGAGCATATTAAAGAAGGTTTATATTTGACATGGTTTATATGAAAAATGATTTATTGTTAGAAATGATTTGTTGTTAATTGATACTTTATAACTGAAGGTTTATATTAGAAGTAAATGTGATTCCCAAGATTTAGCCTCTAACCTGCAAGCCACCAGCTGTGTCTGTGTGAAGCCTGCTCAAAGAAATACTTTGTATAAAACTTGTTAAACATTAATTGACTAAGTGCCTGTTCTCTAAGTGACACTTTGTAGTTGCTACTTTACTTTGTAACGGCTGCTGTAAGCTGTTAATTGACTCAGGCAAAACTGTGTAATTACTACTTTGTAACGACCGCGGTAAGCCAAAACAGTAGCTGTTATAGTATATATATAAACCCCCCCACCCTCTAAGTTTTCATCTCACTTTAGTTTTGAATGTTAAAAGACAGGGAGTCTCACATAAATTGATAACACCCCGAAAGGTAAAGAGACAGTGAAATAGTTGTGATTAAGATAGAGAATGTATGTGGATGAGTGCCTAGTTTAAATCATGAATGAATGGTTAGGGAGTTACCAGCCTGAAGAATTCAGTGTCGGCCCGAAGGTATCAAGTGGGATCAACCAGATGACCCCCGGAGGGCAAACTGGAATCCACCCCACCACCTCAAAGGAAGGAAAAACAAACATCTGACAGCATGGAGCCAGCCACCTGCTGATTAATTTAACAACAGCAGAATGAAGCAACTCTCATGAACTAACATAGGGAAAAATCCCTATAAAACTGGACTCTGAAGAATAAGGAATTTGAGTCTATGGTTCTGCTGCCAGCCTCCAGGAGCACCAGGTGCATCTGAGACAGACTCGGCTCCATTGTCATGACCAAGATACCTGGCCAGTAACTTGGCATGACCAACGTCTAGGCTGGTAACTATAACACCTATAGAGAACCTGAATGAATGATTGTGTGAATGAATATATATGAGTGTGTATAAGGAATAAGTAGTGATAGGAATAAGTAGTAAAACAAGGTTGTTTGCTTTTATCTTTTGCTTTACTATTATATTTACAATAAATGTGGCATCTTTGCCTTATCCCTCTTAAGATCCTGCTGGTTTTTACTATATTAGTATAACACACATGCACCTCTCTCCTTTCATCGCACAATGGGGGACTCAGACCCAGATCTTCTCATATCACAATCACACCTCCACCAAACTGCTTTAACTAACACCTCTACCAATCAGTGCAGTCCTTGCCCCACAGAGATCACAATCCAAGCAGACAATGGGGAGGAGGAAAACACAGAGGGGCTGGGACTTCCCCCAGGTCACCAAGCAGGTCAGGGACGGAGCCAGGAACAGACCCCAGTAACTCCAGAGCCCCGTCACCCGCAGCTTGGAAAGGCCCCCAGACCCCACTGTATTCGGCTGCAGGAAGAGGTGGTTTGCCCATGGATGCACAGGCTGTCTGGGCAGGGCAGCTCAGCTGCAGTCCCTGCACACAGCCGGGGGTGGGTGTCCTGGGTCAGGAGAAGTCAGTGTCCCCGTCCCCCCCGCAAGCCTTCAAACTGGGACATGGTGCACCAGTGCCAATCAGAGCGCACTAGTGTGAATTCTGTCTGTCCTAAGGGTTTACACCAGCGCCTGAAACACCAGGGTGGCAGAGACCTTCAGTGCCCAAAACAGCCCTAGAACTGGGCTCTATTTCTAGCTCGGTCACGGACAGCCTGGGAGACCTCGGGCACGTCAATGTTTCTCCTGCCCATGTCAGTCTCTTTACCCAGCTGCCACTCACTGGGGTCTCCTCTCTGCAGAGCTGCTCACCACTCAGATCCGTAGGGGGGTCCCCAGAGCTAAGGCAGGTCAGCTCGGGAACAGTCTGACAAGGGGGCTGGCAGGCAGGACACACCTCGGGCAGAGATAATCCACACAGACCGGGCCCTGCCTCGGCCGGGGGAGCTGGGCAGAGAGATGACAGCGTGAGGCCCTAGGCTGCCCTACAAGAGATAGGTAGGAAAACACAACACGCAGAATAAACCCACCGCAGCATAACGTCAGGCACTTCAGAGACAAAACCAACCCCCCCCTTCAGACCCACACACACACACACAGACAGCCCCCCCCACAGCCCCTCCCCAAACACCCCCCCCACACACCCCCAACACACACACACTTGGGGGGGGCAGTGGCTGGTCGGGGATAGGAGCTGAGCGGTTCCCACCAGGGTCTGACCGAGGAGCGGCGGGGGGGGGGAAGCGGCGCCGTTGGCCCCCAAGGCCCCGCCCCGCGGGACCCGGGCACAGGGGTCGATCCGGGCGGGGCGGGAGAGCGGGGCGGGGGGGGGGTTGGGATGTTTTATATCCGTGTCTGAGAGTTGGGGGGGAAACGGGTCACAGACTCCGCCCCCGGCAGCGGGGAGACAAACCCCCAGCGCGGGGGGGCCGGGGGGGGGTCTGTGGCTGTGACGGGGGGGGCAGGGCGGTGTGAGGGGGCCCGGGGGGGAGGGGCGGTGTGAGGGGGGCCCGGGGGGGGCGGTGTGAGGGGGGCCGGGGGGGGAGGGGCGGGGTGAGGGGGCCCGGGGGGGGGAGGGGAGTTTACGGGACTCTCCGGCGCACCCGGGCAGTGACGGTTCCCCCCCCTCACACGGGCCGCAGGGAGCCGGGGGGGGAGGTTGAAGGGGGCGGGGGGGAGGGGGCAGCAGTGGGAGAGGGGCAGGGGCGAGACACGGACACACACTCACCGCCCCCCCCGGGGGTTTCCCGGCCCCCCCATCGCTACGGAGGCCGCACAGGGACCCCCCGCCCCAGCTTCCGGCCCGGCCCAGGGCGGGGGGGGGTCTCGGGCCCAGGTGTCTCCTCCCCCCGCCGCGCTTGGCTCTTACCGGCTCCGCCGCGCGCCCGGAGCCCCACCCCCCGCCCTGGGCCGCGAGAGACGTGACGGGTCCGGCAGTTGGAGCGGGGTGCGGGGTGCGGGGGGGGGGAGTCACGTGACGGGACCGGCCGTTAGGGCTGTTGGAGCGCGGGGAGCGGGGGGGGGGGGGAAGTCACGTGACGGGACCGGCCGTTAGGGCCGTTGGGGGGGGGGAGGAGTCACGTGACGGGTCCGCTGTACCGACACATTGCGAAACCCTCCCGTTTTGCAGCCAGTTGCAGTTTCTGCCGCAGAACGTGACCGTCTGGGCTCCTGCTCAGGACTAGCTGCCGCCTGGTCCATGGGGCTGCGGCTCAGGCGGGACGGGGTGTGAGGTCAAAACACTCACATGCTGCTTCGTCCTGGCTCATGGGCCACATTGACCCATTGCCAGGCTCCGGGGGGCTCTGCCTTTTCACTTATTTGTAAATGAAGCGTTTTAAGCATGTTAAAAACCTGATATACTTTATCTACAACAATAGTTTAGTTCTATATTATAGCCATAAACAGAGACCTTCTAAAAACATTAAACTGTCTGACTGGCACCATGCGAAACTTTAAATGAGAGAGAGACTAAATGAAGACTCGGCCCAGCTCTTCTGACAGGTGCCGAACCCTGATCTTTTGGATGCTTGAGGCGCGCGATGTCCCTTGTTTGTGTGTGAATAGGTGAATAGGGAGGTAAGGTTTGGGGGTACAGAGCACTCCCCTGACCCCAAGGTGGTAACCAGAGTGGCCCCATTCATTTTCTCCACTGGCTTCCTCCTTGATTATTTCCAGTGACTTGGCTGCCTATGCCCCTGTCACTGGTCCAGGGATGGTTGTGCCCCTGTCACCGGTCCAGGGATGGTTGTGCCCCTGTCACTGGTCCAGGGATGGTTGTGCACCTGTCACTGTTCCGGGGATGGTTGTGCCCCTGTCACTGGTCCAGGGATGGTTGCAAATCTGGAGGGATGGGGTTTGTGGTCGAAAACACTCACGATATGCTTCCTCCTGGCTAATGTGCCAAATTGACCTATTACAGGGGTCTGAGGGGTTCTGTGTTTTCATTTAATTTTAAATGAAGCTTCTTAAGCATTTTAAAAACCTTATTTTCTTTATATACAACAATAGTTTAGTTATATATTATAGCCATGAAAAGAGACCTTCTAAAAATATTAAAATGTATTACTGGCATGTGAAACCTTAAATCAGAGAGACTAAATGAAGACTCGGCACAGCTCTTCTGAAAGGTTGCCGAACCCTGATCTTTTGGATGCTTGAGACATGCTCTTTCACTTTTTTGTGTGTGAATATATGAAAAGGGAGGTAAGGTTTGGGGGTACAGAGCACTCCCCTGACCCCAAGGTAATAACCAGAGTGGCCCCATTCATTTTTTCCACTGGCTTCCTCCTTGATTATTTCCAATGACTTGGCTGTCTATGCACCTGTCACTGGTCCAGGGATGGTTGTGCCCCTGTCACCGGTCCAGGGATGGTTGCAAATCTGGAGGGATGGGGTTTGCAGTCGAAAACGCTCACGATTTGCTTCCTCCTGGCTAATGTGCCAAATTGACCTATTGGATGAGTGAGGCGCGCTCTTTCACTCGTTTGTGTGTGTGTGACATTATTGATATAAACTGGGACCATGTAGAACATGGTTTGCAACCAAGGTCCTGTAGTGGCACCAAATCTTAGGTAAAGGTGGTCATATATGGTGGCTAAGACCAGGTTATGGGTTGCTGGTTATGATTATGCTGTCTGTATGTCTGTATCATTTTGTAGTTGAAGTTATAAGTATTGGCTCTGTACTGTCTGTATTTTGTATTTGTGCTCTGCTTCTGGGTGACACCGCAGACAAGTTGGTGTTAGCTCTGAGAAGTTCGCTTGATGGCCTATTAAGGACCATCAGCTACACAATCGACCCATGCAGAGAAGGCAGATACGCCTTGTAACTGAGCAAAGTATGCAGGGACTTGCCCATGTGACTCCAGACTCCATTTTGCTGTAATGTTCCACAGTAAGGACAAAGAGGTTCTTACACCTGGAAAAGCCTATATAAGGCTAATGCCTCATCTCCATCTTGTCTTCAGTCCTGCTTCTTACCTCTGGAGGGATTTTGCTAGGAAATGAAGCTCTACACAAGGGACTAGTGACCCATCCCAGCGGGGGATGTTCTCCAGAGACTTGATTTGAACCTGCAGTTTACTCCATCACTGTTACAAGCCTGAACTAAGAACTTTGTCATTACTCTATGTAATTGATTCCATTTAACCAATTCTAGCTCTCATCTCTACCTTTTTCCCTTTATGAATAAACCTTTAGATTTTATATACTAAAGGATTGGCAACAGCGTGATTTGTGGGTAAGATCTGATGTGTATATTGACCTGGGGCTGGGGCTTGGTCCTTTGGGATCGAGAGAACCATTTTCTTTTATTGGGGTGTTGGTTTTCATAACCATTCATCCCCAGGATGAGTGGGTCTGGTGGTGATACTGGGAGACTGGAGTGTCTAAGGACATTGTTTGTGTGACTTGTGTTACCCAGTGCGGTGAAACCAAAGTCCTTTTTGTCTGGCTGGTTTGGGTTGCCATAAAGGTGGAAAACCCCCAGCCGAGGGCTGTAACTGCCCTGTTTGAGCAATTTGTCCTGAACTGGCACTCTCACTTTGGTACCACCAGAACTGCCTCGTCACAGTGTGAATAAGTGAAAAGGGAGGTAAGGTTTGGGGGTACAGAGGACGCCCCTGACCCCAAGGTGGTAACCAGAGTGGCCCCATTCATTTTTTCCACTGGCTTCCTCCTTGATTATTTCCAATGACTTGGCTCCCTATGCACATGTCACTGGTCCAGGGATGGTTGTGCACCTGTCACTGTTCCGGGGATGGTTGTGCCCCTGTCACTGGTCCGGGGATGGTTGCAAATCTGGAGGGATGGGCTTTGCGGTCAAAAACGCTCACGATCTGCTTCCTCCTGGCTAATGTGCCAAATTGACCTATTGGATGAGTGAGGCGCGCTCTTTCACTCGTTTGTGTGTGAGTACGTGAAAAGGGAGGTAAGGTTTGGGGGTATACCTAAATGCACTCCCCTTCCCCACTCCTAGCCCTACAGGGCCGCCCAGAGGATTCCGGGGGCCTGGGGTCTTCGGCGGCGGGGGGCCCTTCCATTCCGGGACCCGCTGGCGAAGTGCAGCCCGGTCTTCAGTGGTAATTCGGCGGAGGGGGGCTCCCGCCGCGGGTCTTCGGGGCACTTCGGCGGCGGGTCCCGGAACAGAAGGGCCCCCCCCGCCGCAGAATTACCGCCGAAGACCAAGCTGAACTCAGCGGCGGGTCCCGCTCCGTCTTCAGCGGTAATTCGCCAGCGGGGGGTCCTTCCGCCCCGGAGCGGAAGGACCCCCGCCGGCGAAGACCGGGAGCGAAGAAGCTCCTGCGCCTGGCCCCGCAAGAGTTTTCTGGGGCCGCCCGGAGCGAGTGAAGGACCCCGCTCCAGGGCCCCCGAAAAACTCTGGTTGGGGCCCCTGTGGGGCTCGGGGCCTGGGGCAAATTGCCCCTCTTGGCCCCCCCCTCTGGGCGGCCCTGCAGCCCTATGCATGCTGGCTTGGGAATATCACTACTGTAGTGTCAGCTTTTAAGTGAGCTTCACATGCAGAGCCGTAACTAGGGATTTTTGGCACACAAGGCAAGGAACAGAGGCAGCATGTCTGGCTCTTCCCTATTGGAGGGAAGGATCCACCAACGAATTTCTGCAAAAGAGCCGTATGCGCCGCCCCTCTCCATTGAAGACGACCAGCGGCACTTCAGCAACGAGTACCACAGTTCCTCTCAGAGGGAAGGACTTGCTGCCGAATTGCCGCTGAAGGAGAGACTTTCTGAGCCCCTCACTTTCCGTGCCGGAGGCAAGTGCCTCACTCGCCTTGCCCTCGTTACGGCAATGTTCACATGCACCCCTTCTAGTATTACGGTAAGTTAAAACAAGCTACAGTACATTGGGACATTAATGCTCTGTTACAGTGTTTGCAGTAGCATATTAAAAGCTATAACACTGAACAGAGGAGTTAGGGCCGGCTTTAGGAAGTTTGGGGCCCACCCAATTCAAACATTTTCGGTGGGGCCCCAGCAGGGATGACTTTAAAAAAAAGGAAAAAAAGGTGGGGAAAAAAAAGCCTTTCCTTTCTTAGCAACCGGTTCCCTATAAAAAGTTCTGATTTAAGGGATGTGCCAGAATATGTATTTCTGGTACCAATAGGGTTACTATATTTCCAGATTTAAAAATTCCTCCCGGACAGCAATTTAAGAACCAAAAAGTCTGACCTGTCCGGGAAAATATGGCTGTATGTTAACACTACCTACAGTTCTTTTTAAAAAAGATGGGACTGAACTAGAAATGACTCCGCTTCACACGTGTGGGTCCCCGCCACTCCCTGGGAGTGTGCTAGGGTGACCACATGTCCCCATTTTATAGAGACAGTCCCAATCTTGGGGGCTTTTTCTTATATAGGATCCTATTAACCTCCACCCCATCCTGATTTTTCACACTTGCTGTCTGGTCACCCTAGGGTGTGCACATGGGTACCAGCTGCTCTCTTCTCCCATCATTGAAGCAGGTGTGCAGGGTTACTGCCCAGGGAATTGCAGGGCACCAGTGGACATGGGGCTGGCTGCAGGCAGGGCAAGGGGTGCAGCAATGGCTGGAGACAGGGGTGGGTGGGGTGGGGTGGGCTGGCTGGCTTCAAGCAGGGCCATGGGGGGTGTGGCATAGATTGGCAGTGCTGAAGACAGAGGAGTGCAGGAATGGCTGGCTTCAGGCAGGGGGGGTGCAGCAGGGGTTGGCTGGAGACAGGGCAGGGGGTGCAGGTACAGGGGGTACAGACCACCCGGTATGGTACGTGCTCCCTCCTCCTCCTCCCTCCCCCACCTGGGGCTCCCCTGCTTCCACAGCCCTGGCCATGTACACAGCTGCCGGAGCCCTGGGGAAGCGGCAGGGCTCCAGTGGCTATTTAAAGGGCTGGGGCGATAGAAGCAACGGGAGCCACAGACTTTTTAAGTAGCCCACAGATCCCAACAGCCCTACCCCAGGGCTCCAGCAGTGTGGCAGTGGTGGCAATTTAAAGGGCCCCCAGGCCCTTTAAATTGTCCCCTGGAGAAGCCGGGCCACCCCGGTACAGTGCACCGACTCTTGCCAATACACCGAACCGGGGCTTGGGCGCGGGACCCTCTTACGGGCAGGGCCCGATTCAGGGGAATTGATTGAATTAGCCTAAAGCCGGCCCTGCCAGTATATCCAGGACATTAGTAGCACACTTTTCCCCCACCAATACCTAGTAGTTGCACTGTCATCTCCCATAGCTACTTACGCTGCAGCTTTATTGTTAAACCTAAATTGGGAAGAAAGACGACTGATTCAGAACTTCTTTAATGGTTACTTTATCGCTAAAGGGTGTAGTGGGGTGTAGACTTGGAGAGAGGAAGGTTTCTATGATGTAGGCAAGATCAAGTATTTTATCCAAAACCAGAATACGAATGGCGCTGGTCTTCTTGGTGTCTGACCTTGAGCTATTGTCAAAAGTTTGAGGGTGACTCGTCTCCTTCCTCATATTTTGGTTGAGGATTCCATTGATAAAGGGATTGGCCTCAAATACCTGGTTGTAGGACTCTGCCGCGGTGTAGTTTTCATCTTGGGTTGCCCGGTCCTAATTATAGTAAAGCATGTACTTTAGTCTTTGTAATTATCTGTTATAACAATGTGGAACTAGCTGTTTTAGGGGATGTCTCGATTTCATTCCTGTAGTAACATAACTGGTGATAGGAAAGCAGGGAGAGAGAGAGGTGTGTGCTCTGCAAGGCTGCTGGCCACGGGGCCAATGGGTGTGGGTGGGCTGGGTAGGATCGCGGGAGTCACGTCTCAGGGATCTGCCCCACTCCCCAGCACTGCTCCAGCTCTGAGCTGTCTCCACTGCCTGGGACCTGTGGGGCCCCACCTGCCTCCCTGGGGGAAGAGCCACCTGGGACCGGTGCAGAGGCTGGGCCAGTCTCAGCCACTCACAGGGAACAGTCGGGGAGGGGGGAGGCTGAGCTGGGTCCTGAGAGAGCCTGGCCCGGGTAGGCTCTGCTCCTGCTCCAGCCTGGCTGCTTCCACCACTTCCAAGAGGCCAGAGTTATCCTGCCCCAGGACCAGTTCTGGCTGCGCTGCCATCTCAGCCTCGCAGCCACAGTCACCTCCCATCAGGGCCGGCTATTGTGGCTGGGGGTTAGGGTGTGGGAGAGTAGGTCTCTAGGGGGTCTGGGTAGGTGCTGGGCACTGGGGGGTGGGGAGATCTCTGTGTTGGGGGGCTGTCAGTGGGGGAGATCTGTGTGTGTGTGGGCGCTGGGAAGTGAGGGGGGTCTGTGCGGGGCACTGTGCAGTTGTGGTGGGGGGGCACTGGACAGTGAGGGGATCTGTAGGGGGGCTCTGGGTGGGAAGGTGTGGGGCACTGTGCAGTTGTGGGAGGGCTGTGGGGGGTCTTCAGCTGGGGGGCACTGGTCAGTGAGAGGATCTGTGGGGGGGTTCTGAGTGGGTGGGAGAGTGATCTGAGAGTGCACTGGGCAGGGGGGTTTGTGGGGGTCTCTGGATGGTGCAGCATTGGGCATAGGGAGTCAGAGGGGTGCAGGGCAGGGGGTTTGTGGGTGTCTCTGGGTGGTGCGGCGCTTGGCGTAGGGAGTCGGGGGTGCTGGGCAGGGGGTTTGTGGGGGTCTCTGGGGGGTGCGGCGCTGGGCGTAGGCAGTCGGAGGGGTGCTGGGCAGGGGGTTTGTGGGGGTCTCTGGGTGGTGCGGCACTGGGCATAGGGAGTCAGAGTGGTGCTGGGCATGGGGTTTGGGGGGGTCTCTTGTGGTGTGGCACTGGGCATAGGGAGTTGGAGGGGTGCTGGGCAGGGGGTTTGTGGGGGTCTCTGGGTGGTGTGGCACTGGGCGTAGGGAGTCGGAGGAGTGCTGGGCATAGGGTTTGTGGGGGTCTCTTGTTGGAGCGGGACTGGGTGTAGGGAGTCGGAGGCGTGCTGGGCAGGGGGTTGGTGGGGGTCTCTGGGGGGTGCGCACTGGGCGTAGGGAGTCAGAGGGGTGCCGGGCAGTGGGTTTGTGGGGGTCTCTGGGTGGTGCGGCACTGGGCGTAGGGAGTCGGAGGGGTGCTGGGCAGCGGGTTGGTGGGGGTCTGTGGGTGGTGCGGCACTGGGCGTAGGGAGTCAGAGGGGTGCTGGGCAGGGGGTTTGTGGGGGTCTCTGGGGGGTGCGGCACTGGGCGTAGGTAGCTGGAGGGGTGCAGGGCAGGGGGTTTGTGGGGGTCTTTGGGGGGTGCGGCGCTGGGCGTAGGGAGTCGGAGGGGTGCTGGGCCGGGGGTGTGGGGGGGTCTCTGGGTGGTGCGTCGCTGGGCATAGGGAGCCGGAGGGGTGCTGGGCAGGGGGTTTGTGGGGGTCTCTGGGTGGTGCGGCACTGGGCGTAGGGAGTCGGAGGGGTGCTGGGCAGGAGGTTTGTAGGGGTCTCTGGGGGGTGCGGCGCTGGGCATAGGGAGTCGGAGGGGTGCTGGGCAGGTGGTTTGTGGGGGGTCTCTGGGTGGTGCGGCGCTGGGCGTAGGGAGTCGGAGGGGTGCCATGCAGGGGGTTTGTGGGGGTCTCTGGGTGGTGCGGCACTGGGCGTAGGGAGCCGGAGGGGTACAGGGCAGGGGTTTGTGGGGGTCTCTGGGTGGTGTGGCGCTGGGCGTAGGGATCCGGAGGGGTGCCATGCAGGGGGTTTGTGGGGGTCTCTGGGGGGTGAGGCGCTGGGCGTAGGGAGACGGAGGGGTGCTGGGCAGGGGGGTTGTGGGGGTCTCGGGGGGTTGCGGCTCTGGGCGGAGGGAGTCGGAGGGGTGCAGGGCAGGGGGTACGTGGGGGTCTCTGGGGGGTGCGGCGCTGGGCGTAGGGAGTCGGAGGGGTGCAGGGCAGGGGGTTGGTGGGGGTTTCTGGGGGGTGCGGCGCTGGGCGTAGGGAGTCGGAGGGGTGCAGGGCAGAGGGTTTGTGGGCGTCTCAGGGGGTGCAGCGCTGGGCGTGGGGAGTCGGAGGGGTGCCGGGCACGGGGGTTGTGGGGGTCTCTGGGTGGTGCGGCGCTGGGCGTAGGGAGCAGGAGGGGTGCGGGGCAGGGGGTTGGGGGGGGCCGCGGGTGGTGTGGCACTGGGCGTAGGGAGCCGGAGGGGTGCTGGGCAGGGGGTTGGTGGGGGTCTCTGGGTGGTGCGGCGCTGGGCGTAGGGAGCTGGAGGGGTGCTGGGCAAGGGGTTTGTGGGGGTCTCTGGGTGGTGCGGCACTGGGTGTAGGGAGCCGGAGGGGTGCCGGGCAGGGGGTTTGTGGGGGTCTCAGGGTAGTGCGGCACTGGGCATAGGGAGTCGGAGGGGTGCCGGGCAGGGGGTTTGTGGGGGTCTCTGGGTGGTGCGGCGCTGGGCATAGGGAGCCGGAGGGGTGCAGGGCAGGGGGGTTGTGGGGGTATCTGGGGGGTGCGGCGATGGGAGTAGGGATACAGAGGGGTGCCAGGCAGGGGGTTTGTGGGGGTCTCTGGGTGGTGCGGCGCTGGGCGTAGGGCGCCGGAGGGGTGCCGGGCGGGGGTTTGTGGGGGTCTCTGTGTGGTGCGGCACTGGGCATAGGGAGTCGGAGGGGTGCCGGGCAGGGGGTTGGTGGGGGTCTCTGGGTGGTGGTGCACTGGGCGTAGGGAGTCGGAGGGGTGCTGGGCAGGGGTTTGTGGGGGTCTCTGGGTGGTGCGGCACTGGGCGTAGGGAGTCGGAGGGGTGCCGGGCAGGGGGGTTGTGGGGTTCTCTGGGTGGTGCGGCGCTGGGTGTAGGGAGTCAGAGGGGTGCCAGGCAGGAGGTTTGTGGGGGTCTCTGGGTGGTGCGGCGCTGGGCGTAGGGAGCCGTAGGGGTGCTGTGCGGGGGTTTGTGGGGGTCTCTGTGTGGTGCGGCACTGGGCATAGGGAGTCGGAGGCGTGCCGGGCAGGGGGTTGGTGGGGGTCTCTGGGTGGTGTTGCACTGGGCGTAGGGAGTCG
Source organism: Mauremys mutica (assembly GCF_020497125.1). Lineage (NCBI taxonomy): Eukaryota > Metazoa > Chordata > Testudines > Geoemydidae > Mauremys > Mauremys mutica. The sequence goes on from NC_059097.1 coordinate 15,307,701, forward strand.
GAGGGGTGCTGGGCAGGGGTTTGTGGGGGTCTCTGGGTGGTGCGGCACTGGGCGTAGGGAGTCGGAGGGGTGCCGGGCAGGGGGGTTGTGGGGTTCTCTGGGTGGTGCAGCGCTGGGCGTAGGGAGTCGGAGGGGTGCCGGGCAGGGGGTTGGCGTGGGTCTCTGGGTAGTGCGGCACTGGGCGTAGGGAGTCAGAGGGGTGCCGGGCAGGGAGTTGGTGGGGGTCTCTGGGTGGTGCGGCGCTGGGCGTAGGGAGTCAGAGGGGTGCCGGGCAGGGGGTTGGCGTGGGTCTCTGGGTAGTGCGGCACTGGGCGTAGGGAGTCAGAGGGGTGCCGGGCAGGGAGTTGGTGGGGGTCTCTGGGTGGTGCGGCACTGGGCATAGGGAGTCGGAGGGGTGCTGGGCAGGGGGTTTGTGGGGGTCTCTGGGTGGTGCGGCGCTGGGCGTAGGGAGACGGAGGGGTGCAGGGCAGGGGGTTTGTGGGGGTCTCTGGGTGGTGTGGCGCTGGGCGTAGGGATCCGGAGGGGTGCTGGGCTGGGGGTTGGGGGGGGTCTCTGGGGGTTGCGGCGCTGGGCGTAGGGAGTCGGAGGGGTGCAGGGCAGGGGGTTCATGGGGGTCTCTGGGTGGTGCGGCGCTGGGCGTAGGGAGTCGGAGGGGTGCAGGGCAGGGGGTTGGTGGGGGATTATGGTGGGTGCGGCGCTGGGCGTAGGTAGTCGGAGGGGTTCAGCGCAGAGGGTTAGAGGGCGTCTCAGGGGGTGCAGCGCTGGGCGTGGGGAGTCGGAGGGGTGCCGGGCCGGGTGTTTGTGGGGGTCTCTGGGTGGTGCGGCGCTGGGCGTAGGGAGCCGGAGGGGTGCTGGGCAGGGGTTTGTGGGGGTCTGTGGATGGTGTGGCACTGGGCGTAGGGAGCCGGAGGGGTGCTGGGCAGGGGTTGGTGGGGGTCTGTGGGGGGTGCGGCGCTGGGCGTAGGGAGCTGGAGGGGTGCTGGGCAAGGGGTTTTGTGGGGTCTCTGGGTGGTGCGGCACTGGGGGTAGGGAGCCGGAGGGGTGCCGGGCAGGGGGTTTGTGGGGGTCTCAGGGTAGTGCGGCACTGGGCATAGGGAGTCGGAGGGGTGCCGGGCAGGGGGTTTGTGGGGGTCTCTGGGTGCTGCGGCGCTGGGCATAGGGAGCCGGAGGGGTGCCGGGCAGGGGGCTTGTGGGGGTCTCTGGGGGGTGCGGCGCTGGGCGTAGGGAGTCAGTCGGGAGCCAGGCAGGGGGTTTGTGGGGGTCTCTGGGTGGTGCGGCGCTGGGCGTAGGGAGCCGTAGGGGTGCTGGGCGGGGGTTTGTGGGGGTCTCTGTGTGGTGCGGCACTGGGCATAGGGAGTCGGAGGGGTGCCGGGCAGGGGGTTGGTGGGGGTCTCTGGGTGGTGTTGCACTGGGCGTAGGGAGTCGGAGGGGTGCTGGGCAGGGGTTTGTGGGGGTCTCTGGGTGGTGCGGCACTGGGCGTAGGGAGTCGGAGGGGTGCCGGGCAGGGGGGTTGTGGGGTTCTCTGGGTGGTGCGGCGCTGGGTGTAGGGAGTCAGAGGGGTGCCATGCAGGGGGTTTGTGGGGGTCTCTGGGTGGTGCGGCGCTGGGCGTAGGGAGCCGTAGGGGTGCTGTGCGGGGGTTTGTGGGGGTCTCTGTGTGGTGCGGCACTGGGCATAGGGAGTCGGAGGCGTGCCGGGCAGGGGGTTGGTGGGGGTCTCTGGGTGGTGTTGCACTGGGCGTCGGGAGCCGGAGGGGTGCTGGGCGGGGGTTGGTGGGGGTCTCTGGGTGGTGCGGCACGGGGCGTAGGGAGTCGGAGGGGTGCCGGGCAGGGGGGTTGTGGGGTTCTCTGGGTGGTGTGGCACTGGGCGTAGGGAGTCAGAGGGGTGCCGGGCAGGGAGTTGGTGGGGGTCTCTGGGTGGTGCGGCGCTGGGCGTAGGGAGTCAGAGGGGTGCCGGGCAGGGGCGTTGTGAGGGTCTCTGGGTGGTGTGGCACTGGGCGTAGGGAGTCGGAGGGGTGCTGGGCAGGGGGCTTGTGGGGGTCTCTGGGTGGTGCGGCACTGGGCATAGGGAGTCGGAGGGGTGCGGGGCAGGGGGTTTGTGGGGGTCTCTGGGTGGTGCGGTGCTGGGCGTAGGGAGCCGGAGGGGTGCTGGGCAGGGGGTTTGTGGGGGTCTCTAGGTGGTGTGGCACTGGGCGTAGGGAGTCGGAGGGGTGCTGGACAGGGGGTTTGTGGGGGTCTCTGGGTGGTGCGGTGCTGGGCGTAGGGAGACGGAGGGGTGATGGGCAGGGGGTTTGTGGGGGTCTCTGGGTGGTGCGGCACTGGGCGTAAGGAGTCGGAGGGATGCTGGGCAGAGGGTTTGTGGGGGTGTCTGGATGGTGCAGCACTGGGCGTAGGGAGTCGGAGGGGTGCTGGGCAGGGGGTTTGTGGGGGTCTCTGGGTGGTGCGGCACTGGGCGTAGGGAGCCGGAGGGGTGCTGGGCAGGGGGTTTGTGGCGGTCTCTGGGGGGTGCAGCGCTGGGCATAGGGAGTCGGAGGGGTGCCGGGCAGGGGGTTTGTGGGGGTCTCTGGGTGGTGCGGCGCTGGTCGTGGGGAGTCGGAGGGGTGCCGGGCAGGGGGTTTGTGGGGGTCTCTGGGTGGTGCGGCGCTGGGGGTAGGGAGTCAGAGGGGTGCTGGGCAGGGGGTTTGTGGGGGTCTCTGGGTGGTGCGGCGCTGGGCGTAGGGAGCCAGAGGGGTGCTGGGCAGGGGTTTGTGGGGGTCTCTGGGTGGTGTGGCACTGGGCGTAGGGAGCTGGAGGGGTGCCGGGCAGGGGGTTTGTGGGGGTCTCTGGGTAGTGCGGCACTGGGCGTAGGGAGTCGGAGGGATGCCGGGCAGGGGGTTTGTGGGGGTCTCTGGGTGGTGTGGCACTTGGCATAGGGAGTCGGAGGGGTGCCAGGCAGGGGGTTTGTGGGGGTCTCTGGGTGCTGCGGCGCTGGGCGTAGGGAGCCGGAGGGGTGCCGGGCAGGGGGTTTGTGGGGGTCTCTGGGGGGTGCGGCGCTGGGCGTAGGGAGTCAGAGGGGTGCCGGGCAGGGGGTTTGTGGGGGTCTCTGGGTGGTGCGGCGCTGGGTGTAGGGAGCCGTAGGGATGCTGGGCGGGGGTTTGTGGGGGTCTCTGGGTGGTGCGGCACTGGGCGTAGGGAGTCGGAGGGGTGCTGGGCAGGGGGTTGGTGGGGGTCTCTGGGTGGTGTTGCACTGGGCGTAGGGAGTCGGAGGGGTGCTGGGCAGGGGTTTGTGGGGGTCTCTGGGTGGTGCGGCACTGGGCGTAGGGAGTCGGAGGGGTGCAGGGCAGGGGGTTTGTGGGGGTCTCTTGGTGGTGTGGCGCTGGGCGTAGGGAGTCAGAGGGGTGCCGGGCAGCGGGGTTGTGATGGTCTCTGGGTGGTGCGGCACTGGGCGTAGGGAGTCGGAGGGGTGCTGGGCAGGGGGTTTGTGGGGGTCTCTGGGTGGTGCGGCACTGGGTGTAGGGAGTCGGAGGGGTGCTGGGCAGGGGGTTTGTGGGGGTCTCTGGGTGATGCGGCGCTGGGCGTAGGGAGTCTGAGGGGTGCTGGGCAGGGGGTTTGTGGGGGTCTCTGGGTGGTGTGGCGCTGGGCGTAGGGAGTCAGAGGGGTGCTGGGCAGGGGGTTTGTGGGGGTCTCTGGGTGGTGAGGCGCTGGGCGTAGGGAGTCAGAGGGGTGCTGGGCAGGGGGTTTGTGGGGGTCTCTGGGTGGTGCGGTGCTGTGCGTAGGGAGTCAGAGGGGTACAGGGCAGGGGGTTTGTGGGGGTCTCAGGGTGGTGCGGCACTGGGCGTAGGGAGTCAGAGGGGTACAGGGCAGGGGGTTTGTGGGGGTCTCACGGTGGTGCGGCACTGCGCGTAGGGAGCCAGAGCGGTGGTGTGGCACTGCGCGTAGGGAGCCAGAGGGGTGCTGGGCAGGGGGTTTGTGGGGGTCTCTGGGTGGTGCGGCGCTGGGGGTAGGGAGTCAGAGGGGTGCTGGGCAGGGGGTTTGTGGGGGTCTCTGGGTGGTGCGGCGCTGGGCGTAGGGAGCCAGAGGGGTGCTGGGCAGGGGTTTGTGGGGGTCTCTGGGTGGTGTGGCACTGGGCGTAGGGAGCTGGAGGGGTGCCGGGCAGGGGGTTTGGGGGGTTCTCTGGGTGGTGCGGCACTGGGCGTAGGGAGTCGGAGGGATGCCGGGCAGGGGGTTTGTGGGGGTCTCTGGGTGGTGTGGCACTTGGCATAGGGAGTCGGAGGGGTGCCAGGCAGGGGGTTTGTGGGGGTCTCTGGGTGCTGCGGCGCTGGGCGTAGGGAGCCGGAGGGGTGCCGGGCAGGGGGTTTGTGGGGGTCTCTGGGGGGTGCGGCGCTGGGCGTAGGGAGTCAGAGGGGTGCCGGGCAGGGGGTTTGTGGGGGTCTCTGGGTGGTGCGGCGCTGGGTGTAGGGAGCCGTAGGGATGCTGGGCGGGGGTTTGTGGGGGTCTCTGGGTGGTGCGGCACTGGGCGTAGGGAGTCGGAGGGGTGCTGGGCAGGGGGGTGGTGGGGGTCTCTGGGTGGTGTTGCACTGGGCGTAGGGAGTCGGAGGGGTGCTGGGCAGGGGTTTGTGGGGGTCTCTGGGTGGTGCGGCACTGGGCGTAGGGAGTCGGAGGGGTGCCGGGCAGGGGGGTTGTGGGGGTCTCTTGGTGGTGTGGCGCTGGGCGTAGGGAGTCAGAGGGGTGCCGGGCAGCGGGGTTGTGATGGTCTCTGGGTGGTGCGGCACTGGGCGTAGGGATTCGGAGGGGTGCTGGGCAGGGGGTTTGTGGGGGTCTCTGGGTGCTGCGGCGCTGGGCGTAGGGAGCCGGAGGGGTGCCGGGCCGGGGGTTTGTGGGGGTCTCTGGGGGGTGCGGCGCTGGGCGTAGGGAGTCAGAGGGGTGCCGGGCAGGGGGTTTGTGGGGGTCTCTGGGGGGTGCGGCGCTGGGTGTAGGGAGCCGTAGGGATGCTGGGCGGGGGTTTGTGGGGGTCTCTGGGTGGTGCGGCACTGGGCGTAGGGAGTCGGAGGGGTGCTGGGCAGGGGGTTGGTGGGGGTCTCTGGGTGGTGTTGCACTGGGCGTAGGGAGTCGGAGGGGTGCTGGGCAGGGGTTTGTGGGGGTCTCTGGGTGGTGCGGCACTGGGCGTAGGGAGTCGGAGGGGTGCCGGGCAGGGGGGTTGTGGGGGTCTCTTGTGGTGTGGCGCTGGGCGTAGGGAGTCAGAGGGGTGCCGGGCAGCGGGGTTGTGATGGTCTCTGGGTGGTGCGGCACTGGGCGTAGGGAGTCGGAGGGGTGCTGGGCAGGGGGTTTGTGGGGGTCTCTGGGTGGTGCGGCACTGGGTGTAGGGAGTCGGAGGGGTGCTGGGCAGGGGGTTTTTGGGGGTCTCTGGATGGTGCGGCACTGGGCATAGGGAGCCGGAGGGGTGCTGGGCAGGGGGTTTGTGGGGGTCTCTGGGGGGTGTGGCGCTGGGCGTAGGGAGTCAGAGGGGTACAGGGCAGGGGGTTTGTGGGGGTCTCTGGGTGGTGTGGCACTGGGCGTAGGGAGTCGGAGGGGTGCTGGGCAGGGGGTAGCATGGTGCAGCGTGGGCCCACCCCCCAGGGGAAGAAGCACAATGGCAGTGCAGGGCTGGGCTCGACAGTGTGGGTCTGGCAGCTCCTGGTTTGTAAACAGGGCCCTTGTACTGGGCTGGGGGGAGAGGGGCTGTCCCTGCCGTGCCATGACTCATCTCCCATTGCCCCAGTCAGCCCCTCGCTCTGAGGACTCTGCCCCCCTGCCCCATGTTCCCATTTCCCCCATGGGGACCCACAAATATGTTTAGCACCGGGCCCACAACAGGTTAATCCGGCCCTGTTTGGGGTGCAGGCTCTGGGAGGGAGTTGGGGGTGCAGGAGATGTGGGGTTGCATCTTCCCTATGCTGCCTTGGTGGAAAGTTACAGCAGCGTGGTCACAAGAACAGAGGAGTTAGATAAAGTTGTTATGAGAAAGTAGGGAACTGCCAGAGGGAGGCAGATGCCAGGTGGCCTAGCTGGGATTGGTTTCAAGGTGATAAACAAGTCCATAAATCAGATGAGTTGCATGGGAAATGGGAAACCAATAAGCAAAAGGCCATGCGTGTGAAAAGTGTGTGTATCGGACAGAGAACCAATCAGCAGCAATGTGATGTTGGTGTGTCTGACGTTTGCTAATATGGAGAAGTCTATATAATATGATGCATTGTACTTAATAAATGATTCTGCTTGCAATCATATTGGTTGTTGTGCTTTATCCGGCCCGCATGCAACGCAACTAATGGTGACCCCGACGTGATGCGATTCACACAGTTTGGATCGTTCGTCGGTGCTTGAAAAGAAACGCGGGGGTTACAGCCGCGGCAGGAGGTACTGCGGTAAAGGCAGCCCCTGGACGTCCGAGAGAGGCGTGTGTGAGCTCACAGGTGAGCGGCTGTAACAAAAGTATGAGTACCGCTGTATCAGCTGAAGAAAAGATAACACAGAAGCTTTTATTGCACATTATGAACCGACAGGGGGAAGGAATCTCCCCTGCTGCACTACCTCACTTATTAAGGAAAGAGGGGGAGCTAGGGAGGCTCCTCCTGACCACCCTTCGGGCCCAGGATGAGGAGGTGCTCCGCTGGAAGCGAGCCCTGGACGGGAAGACGTTGGAGTGCACGGTGCAGGCAGAGGCTCGTGCCGTGGCCCCGGAGGTCGTTTGGACCTACAACCGAGTAAGTTGTTTTGGCAGGAGCCTGGAGAAGGCGTCCTACGCTGGCTGGTCTGAGCCTGGGACAGTGCCGGGAAAACCGTTATGCTTCTCCGGTATGAGCAGCAACAGCTGGGTGTTCTGACACAGGATGCACAGATTAAAAGAAGCCAAGGAGGGAAGGAAAAAGAACAGAATGAGTTAACCGAAGAAATCTCATTCTTTTCTGGCCCCAGTCAAGGACACGGCACAGCTAAGACTTGGTGGACAGCCAAGGAAAAGGGGGGCTTGACTGGGCCCAAAAAGCTAATGAGAGCTGCAAAACGCTGCCAGGCACTAACGGAATGTGTTAGCTGTCTCTTCTCACAGGTATGGAAGAGCTGCCCAAAGACACTAGCAGCCCTGCCACTCCTTGGAACCAGGAGACTGACTGCCTGGACCCATGATTCTTACTGCAAAAAGACCCCTTCACATCAGGAGAATTTTCCTACTGATGAGTGGCCTATTTTTTTTCTAGCTCCATTGTGCTTTTAAACAGCAGGAAAAAAGGACAAGGTGACGTGCTGGATAACCTCTCCCTTGTCCGCTGCAGCCCCCATTGTGTTATTGGATTTTTTTTTGAAAGAAGCAAAACCACTATAGGATGATGTCCTGATAATCTCCCCCGTAGAAGCTGAACCACGACGGTGGTGGAAAAGAAGAAAAAACACTCACATCATTGACATTGCCAAAGTCCAGAAATTCCTGACTAAAAGGACATTGAGAACTGACCCTGGTGAAGAAATAAAGAATTGTACACTGGCAGGAAGAAATTTGGGACTCCTGCTGGGGAATGTGGTATTAATTGGATTTTGGGATTTATTCTACAGGCTGCGCCCTGTGTTTTGGATAAATTTTTCAGTATGTATTGCCCTCCCTAATTGGATTGCAAATGATATTGCCCTTATTTAGTTTTTTATTGTTGGAGCTCCGCTAATTTAAGTACAGGCTGGAGTTGGTGAGTTACATGTCATTTTCGCCATTAGTTTTAGGATTCAAAGGCTACTGGCAAAGATGGTATGGGCTATCACTGAGGCTGGGAAAGCATTGCAGTGGGAGCTAGTACGTTTATATCCTAAATAACCAGCTGATGGCCATTCGGAGTGATTTTGAGCACCAGGATGGCCCACTGCCCTTACAGATACATTAGGAGTACCATCTGATTTGGGGTTGTAAAGACATACCTGGACACTGTCTGGGTGGAAGTGTGAATATTTGCAGTGCTCCTCCCCAGCATGTGGACCGGTTGGGTTGGGGGTGAGGGCTCTCACATACCGAATCCTGCCGGGTTCTTGGGGAGGATGAATGTGGAATTAATTACCCCCTTATTTTTAACCCCAGCTTTTTAGAGCTTGATTGCTTTTTGTTCTCAAAGTTTGAGAAAACTCAGCCAAAAGTTTGTTGAGTATTCTCAAAGGGGGGAGTTGTAGGTTACTAGGCATAAATTTAGGTAATTTGGGAGGACGGCTTTGGGCCTATGTGACCCAAAGTACCTTTATGTAAAGTGCTTTTGTTAGCCTTATTAGACTTTTGTAAATTTTGTGTTATGTGCTGATTATTGGCAGTTGTAAGATTGCTTGATATTAGATGTAGCCTATATTAAAATAAATAGGCTGAAAGCAGATGTTGTAATTAAAGTTATATGCATGAGAATGTAGCCCCCACGGTGGGAAAGTACAGATAATTGCTCACAGAAGAATACCAGAAGGGTGGGGGCTAGTTAAGAAGTACATCCTCCTAGCTAAATTGATAGTGGAATAAGTTAGTGTTCATGAAAGGAACGGTTCAAGGAAAAAAGGATCGGGCCCAGGCGGGCAGGCAACAAACAAAGAGCTTGGAAAGCAGGTTGGAAACTTTTGAGGGTGTAGTGAAAAGAAGAAGTAAGTGAATACAAGCATGGGGATTTCAAATATTCAGGAGGATATTTGGAATGGTGTTTTGAATTGGTAAGTGGCTGTTGAAAAAATAGCAAGTGATTTTTAAGGGAAAGTGAAAAGTTAACTTTGTAGTTGCTGGAGGGAATAGCAGTTGAATTTTGTAAAAATGCTAAAGAGAAAAGTTTTTGGTGTTTTTGAAATGTTTGTAAATAAATTTAGGCAAAGAAATTAGTTTGCTATTGTTTGGCTATGAATAATTTTGTTAAATTAATTAAAGAATGCATACAGTGCTATGTAATTAAAATTGTATTAGGCTTTAAGGGCACTGTAAGTGGTGATGTTTTTTTTTAGTGTTTAAAAGCAGAAGTTAAAAGTAAAGAGCAAGCCAGAAAGCATTTGTATTAATGTTCCCCTGTTTTGCCTAAAATTAATAAGAGTATTACTATATTTTTAGTAATGATTGACTGCCCAGTAGGGGTAGACCTGTTTTTGTCTTTTAGATAATTAAAGAAAACTAATGCCAGCTGCATAGCATTTAATATACCATGCATTTACTAACAGAGTAAAAATTAAGTTTTGTGTTCTATGTTTTGTTTTGTGGTGTTTGTTTTGTAGCCAAAATTGTTGTGTTTAATATTTTTATGAGATGATCTGATTTGAAATTAAGCTGAAGGGTTAGATTGAAATGCAGATACTGGTTCTGTTCAATTTAGAATACAACGTGTTTGGATACATCAGAAGAAAAATGTAGTATGCTAAAGTTTAATGCATTTTCTTAAGTAAGAGAGAAATTTTATTGGCCAACTCTTTTATTTTGGAATGGTTGTTAAGATTTGCATACCAACAGTCTTGGAAAGCAAGGATATGGTTGTAAGAATTTTAAAGGTATGTGTTGTATAGATTTATTTGATTATTTGCATTTGTATATGCGTTGCTTTAGCAATTGCAGGATAATATATAAAAGCTTACGCGTAATTATAATTCTTTGTAAAATTAGCTTAATGGCTTTGGCTGGCCCACTTGGGTTAATTTTCTTCTCCATATGGGAATAATTGCGTTGGAAGTTGTTTTTTGTTTTTTTTATTTGCTTGCCCTGTTTTGTACACCCTTTGCAATGAAGTTTGGAGAGGTTTATTGGATGTTTTTTTTAAGAAAAGAGGGGGAGATGTGGGGTTGCATCTTCCCTATGCTGCCTTGGTGGAAAGTTACAGCAGCGTGGTCACAAGAACAGAGGAGTTAGATAAAGTTGTTATGAGAAAGTAGGGAACTGCCAGAGGGAGGCAGATGCCAGGTGGCCTAGCTGGGACTGGTTTCAAGGTGATAAACAAGTCCATAAATCAGATGAATTGCATGGGAAATGGAAAACCAGTAAGCAAAGGGCCATGCGTGTGAAAAGCGTGTGTATCAGACAAAGAACCAGTCAGCAGCAATGTGATGTTGGTGTGTCTGACGTTTGCTAATATGGAGAAGTCTATATAATATGATGCATTGTACTTAATAAATGATTCTGCTTGCAATCATATTGGTTGTTGTGCTTTATCCGGCCCGCATGCAACGCAACAAGGAGGGTTGCAGGCTATGTAGAGTTTGAGTGACGGGTGCAGGCTCTGACCTGGGGCAGGGGATTCGGGTACAGGAGGGGGTACAGACATGTGGGCTCTGGGAGGGAGTTAGCAGCTCAGCACGTTGTATAAGAGAAAGGAGCTGCAGTGATTTCATATAGACATAGAAAATGACAGCAGACACTTTTCCATAGTCACAATGTGAGAGGCAGAGTGGGATGGAGGGAGGGGCCGTCTGTACGGTATTTCCCCGCATTCAGGCTCCCGGCTGGAGCAGTAACAGCCCCGCAGCACTTGTACAGGATCGAGAGGAGCTGCGGTGTCTGGGCTTTGACAGTCTGGGAATTGGGCTGCGGGGGCCTTTAAGCCCCAGCCCCAGGAACCCGCCCCCTGCTCCGGGGCTGACACGCGGCAGAACTGAAAACAGCCTCTGCCCCCCCCCAGCCCCGACACCCCCAGATCTGCGAGCGCAGCAGGGGGCTCGTCCCGAGGGGCCACTGTCCCCCCCACCCCCTCCCTAAACGGGGGTTTTGTCCCCGCACAGGGTCTGGCAGCGTCTCCCCGCCCCCCCTTAACCCCGGCTCCCACCCCCCACCCCCGATTTTTCCCCTTCAGCCTCTCTCCTGCCGCTGCCTACAGCAGCTTGACCCCCTCTGGCCAGTCAATTTCTGCCCCCCGCTCAGACCCTGGCAGCCCCCCCGCTGCGATTTGCCCCCTTGAGCCTTTTAAACGCCCCCAAAGAGCAGGCAGCAAATCGTGGGTAGCAGTGAGGGCAGAGAGAGGGCAGTGGCGACAGCGGAGGTTACTGGGCATGCTCAGTTCGGCCGCGCATGCTCAGTGCAGCCAAAATAGCGAATCGGGAGCGGTTCTTGTTTCTGTCGTTACACCGGCCGTTAGGGCCGTTGGAGCGCGGCGCGCGGGGGGGGGAGCCGGGGGAGGAGTCACGTGACGGGTCCGGCCGTTAGGGCCGTTGGAGCGCGGCGCGGGGGGGGAGCCGGGGGAGGGGTCACGTGACGGGTCCGGCCGTTAGGGCCGTTGGAGCGCGGCGCGCGGGGGGGGGGGAGCCGGAGGAGGAGTCATGTGACGGGTCCGGCCGTTAGGGCCGTTGGAGCGCGGCGCGCGGGGGGGAGCCGGGGGAGGAGTCACGTGACGGGTCCGGCCGTTAGGGCCGTTGCAGCGCGGGGCGCGGGGGGAGCCGGGGGAGGAGTCACGTGACGGGTCCGGCCGTTAGGGCCGTTGGAGCGCGGCGCGCGGGGGGGGAGCCGGGGGAGGGGTCACGTGACGGGGGCGTTAGGACCGTTGGAGCGCGGCGCGCGGGGGGGGGGGGGAGGGGTCACGTGACGGGTTCCGGCCGTTAGGGCCGTTGGAGCGCGGCGCGCGGGGGGGGGGAGCCGGAGGAGGAGTCACGTGACGGGTCCGGCCGTTAGGGCCGTTGGAGCGCGGCGCGCGGGGGGGGGAGCCGGGGGAGGAGTCACGTGACGGGTCCGGCCTTTAGGGCCGTTGGAGCGCGGCGCGCGGGGGGGGGAGCCGGGGGAGGAGTCACGTGACGGGTCCGGACGTTAGGGTCGTTGGAGCGCGGCGCGCGGGGGGGGAGCCGGGGGAGGAGTCACGTGACGGGTCCGGCCGTTAGGGCCGTTGGAGCGCGGCGCGCGGGGGGGGGAGCCGGGGGAGGAGTCACGTGACGGGTCCGGCCGTTAGGGCCGTTGGAGCGCGCCGCGTGGGGGGGGGAGCCGGGGGAGGAGTCACGTGACGGGTCCGGCCGTTAGGGCCGTTGGAGCGCGGCGCGGGGGGGGGGGGCGCCGGGGGAGGAGTCACGTGATGGGTCCGGCCGTTAGGGCCGTTGGAGCGCGGCGCGCGGGGGAGCCGGAGGAGGAGTCACGTGACGGCTCCGGCTGTTAGGGCCGTTGGAGCGCGGGGGGGGGAGCCGGGGGAGGAGTCACGTGACGGGTCCGGCCGTTAGGGCCGTTGGAGCGCGCCGCGTGGGGGGGGGAGCCGGGGGAGGAGTCACGTGACGGGTCCGGCCGTTAGGGCCGTTGGAGCGCACCGCACGCGGGGGGGGCTGTGAGGCGGCGCTGCCCCCTCCGTTTGGGGCGGGGTTCTCCACAGCCCCGCCCCTTATTCCCCCTCCCTCCCCCCACTCCGGGCCCCTCCTGCTGCTCCCGTCCCCGCCCCAGCCGCTGGCAGCGCGGGGCTCCCCCCCCCCGGGAAGGGGGCGAACCGGGCCCCGCCCCTCCCCCCCTGCTGGAGCTTGTCCCCCCACGCGGGACCTGCCCCTCCCCCTCCCGCGGGGCCTGCGCTGGGGGCGGGGCCCCTCATTAGCCCCGCCCTGCCCGGGGGGAGGGGCAGCCCTGGGCCTGAGCTGGCGGGGACCGAGGTCAGAGACCCCAGCCCGGAGGGGAGACGGGACCGGGGGGGTCGGGACACAGGACTGGAGAGAAGGGAGGAGAAGGGGGCAGATGGGACCGGGAGGGGGAGATGAGATGGGACCGGGGGGAGGAGGGGAGACGGGACCGGGGAGGGGGAAGGGAGAACCGGGGAGACCGGGCGGGGACATGAGGAGGATGGGGGGGGGGCGGGGTGTGGAGATGGGGGAGGGGGGAAGGGAGGAGATGGGACCCGGAGGGGTGGAGATGGGGGGGGGACACAGGACTGGGGGGAAGGGAGGAGAAGGGGGGAGACAGGACGGGGGGGAGATGAGATGGGACCAGGGGGAGGAGGGGAGACGGGACTGGGGGTGCGGAAGGCAGGAGACATGAGGAGGACGGGGGCATTTTAATAAATTGTGGAGGTCCCGGGGTGTTTGGGGGAGATGAGGAGGATGTTCCCTTTGGATATAAAAACTAAGAAATCCAGGATCAGCGAATTCTTTGAGAAATCTGGTGTTTAGACCTTGTATTTTAAGCAGGGGGGTTCTGAGTTCCTGGGATGGTTTTTGTTGGCAGGAAGCAACATGGTTTGGTCTGTGATTGTACCAAAGGGGGAAGAGGGTTGTTTGTACAGGAAGAGAGAAGACTGAAGGTCTCCGATGAGGATGGGATTTGAACCCACGCGTGCAGAGCACAATGGATGAGCAGCATCACCGTAACCACTCGGCCACCTCACCTGAGCTCTCAGGGAAGGGACGGGAGGAGAAATCCAAGGCCGGCAGAGGTAGGGCCAATAAGGAGTTTTTAAATACTAAGCGGAAGCAGGGTCTGAGTGAGCTCCCCCCTCACATCTAGTGAGGAGCTGGGGGAAGACGTCAGGAACAGACCGTGTTTGCACAGACCCCCCTGCTCCGCCCAGCTCCGCAGCATGGGGGGCGGCTGTGCCAAACGCAGCAGTTTTGGCTGGTGGTGGGTTACAAATCACATGAGTGCAATGAAATGTTGTTCTCCTGCCTGGATGAGTCAAGAGCAGCACAGGGGACCAGGAACCGGGGAACATTTCAATCCTTAACACCACAAAACAGAGAAACGCTCCCGAGTCTCCCCCAGGGAATTAACATTTCTTCGCAGAAAGCTAAAGGTTCTAACAGAAAGGAGTGAAACCAAATGGCCACCCAACATACCTAGTCCGGCCTGCTTGAGGGGCTAGGTGACTGAGGAATAGCTTTTAATGGGCTGCATAGACGTGATTTGAGGGCATCACCCTAAACCAGTGGTCCCCAAACTTTTCACCCTGTGCCCTCTTATCTGTGTCCGCGGCCCCTCGGCAGCCACAGTCGAGAACGGGGGCTGGGGGTGGGACCGGGACCGTGGCTTGCTGCAGAGAGGGATGTGGAGGGGGTAAGGAGGGTCAAGGCGGGGCCAGGAGCCTGGGGGCAGAGTGGTGCTCCCTCCCTGCTCTCCATGGGGGCTGGCTTGGGCCCTGAGGTGCCCCCATGAACGTCCCCCTGTGCCCCCCTAGGAGGCAGGCCCCACTGCCCTAAACTGAACCCTACTGGCTAAGCAGGGGCTAGTGATGCCGCAGCCCCACCCTTTCTGCTGCGGCCCCACCCTCTTCCATCCCTTCCAACCTTCCCCCCCCAGCCCCAGCCACTAGGGGACAATGTGGAAGTGCTTGAAGCCCCAAACCACTTCTGCCACCAAGAGGAGGCCTGGAGCCCCTCTCCCCCAGGGCCTTATGGCATTAGCTGTATTGGTGAGGAGGGAGCACAGTGGCAGGGCACATGCTTTGCCCATCTGCTTTAGTGTAATAATTCTGCCCATGAACTGTTCTAAGATTGTCACTGCTTTCAGGCAGGGCTCCCTGACATTTATGTATTGATGGGATCTTATCTAGCTGGGGAAACCTAAGATGTTTATACCACAATCAGCTACATGGTCAATGGCCGTTCAGTGCCATACACAGGATATCAAGAGCCCTGGGACAATTTTGGGAAAGGAGTTTTATGAATATTTTTAACAGGTTCCCCCCACCCAGATATTGCGATAAAACCCGCAGTACGTTCATCTTGAAAATGGTTATTAATGTGGGGCCTCTAAAGTGAGAGGCAGGTGCTGAGAAGCAGACTCATGCCACTGCAATATCTGAACCGTGGTAAGCAGGGGAGTGGTGTGGAGGGTCCCTGGGGACATGGAGCAGCTGAAGTCCCTCGGAGTTAGGGGAACCAGGCAATGCGCAGTGACAGGGTTCACCCCCTGCCCAGATGGGGCTTTAGGAATCAGCATCGACTGGGGGCTGAGGGCTGGGATGGGGCTGAATGGGCAGTAGAACGGGAGGCAGGTTGGGACCAAGGAACCCGGGGAACATTTCAGTCCTTAACACCACAAAACAGAGAAACGCTCCCGAATCTCTCCCAGGGAATTACCATTTCTGTGCAGGCAGCAAAGAGTCCTGTGGCACCTTATAGACTAACAGACGTATTGGAGCAGGAGCTTTCGTGGGTGAGTACCCACTTCGTCGGATGCATTCCTTGGACGTGCAGAAAGCTAAAAGTTGTAACAGAAAGGAGTGAAACCAAATGGCCAGACGATGGCGTCAGCAGCCTAGGGATGAAAAGCCCCAGGATTTGTGTGTGTGCCTGGGCTCTGGAAAGGGATTTGGTTCCACTCACTGCATTGCTGTGGCTGGGAACATCCCAGGAATGAGCCAGGTCAGTGACCATGACACCGGGTGTGAGGAGGCTTTAATCTGATTCCCCTGGAATAATGTTTTCACACCTGAGTTACTAGTGGCAGCTTCCCAAGGGCAGTTCCAGCTGGTTCCTCCCAGAGACGGGTGGTCGGGGAACAGGGAATCTCTCTGGCTCCCACGGTCAGTTCTCCAGGCTTTCTCCCTCCCTCCCCCACACTATCACAGGCCCCCACTAGTAATGAACTAATGGATATAAACTGGCCATCAACAAGCTTAACCTTGAAATTAGGTGAAGGTTTCTAACCACCAGAGGAGTGAAGTTCTGGAACAGCCTCCCAAGGGGAGCAGTGGGGGCAAAAACCCAAAGTGGCTTCAAGACGGAGCTTGATACGTTGATGGAGGGGGTGCAGGAGGCTGAGCCAGATGATCATGATTAAATTCTGCCCTTAAAGGCTCTTGGAGAGGGAGGTAAAGGAATGGAGAGGGAGGTAAAGGAAACATTTAAAAAAATAAACCAAACATTGTAATGCCAGGATGACTCCAGCAGCTCACTGTATAGTCCCGCCCCTTTCTTCCTCCACTGGGTGTTGAATGACCTGCTGGGATGTGGGACATTCATTCTCCCGTTCCACTGATAAACTGATACAACGGGACTGAAATTAAACCAATTCCCGGCCAAGAAAAGGGCACAGCCCTGCATGGGCTGGGAATTGAACCCAGATCAACTGCTTGGAAGGCAGCTACGCTCACCACTATACCACCAGTGCATCTGGCAGGAGGGTTTCTCCCAGGTGCCACTTATGCCAAGGGACTCACCCCCACAGAGCTCAGCAGCTGGCCAGACAGGCTGGTGGCAGCCTGTGAGCAGAGACAAGTTCCCAAAGTAACTGATAGATGGGGACATGCAGGGCCGGCTCCAGGCACCAGCGAAGGAAGCAGCTGCTTGGGGCGGCCAATGGAAAGGGGCGGCAGGTCCGGGTCTTCGGTGGCGGGTCTCTCAGTCTCTCTCTTCCCCTCTGAGCTGTCGCCGAAGAGGAAGAGAGGGACCGAAGGACCCGCCGCCGAATTACCGCCGAAGAATGAAGCGGCACGTTTTAGCTGCTGCTGATGTACTGCCAATCGGCTTTATTTTTTTCTTTCCGGTTCCCTACCTGGCCAGGTTTATTGTCAAACGAAGCACGGTAATAGTTCCCCGCAGACTCTACAGGACATACTATCAATATGCGCCCCAGACAATACACCGGCTGTCAGTGGCGGGACTCTCCACTGCCCCCTAGGCCAGACAAAGACACCGCCCCAGGGGTGCATTCTTATACACCGGGACAAACAAGTTACACATCACTTTCTCAAAGTATCTGTTGCTGCAAACCGCATGTAGTGTGGATGTGTGAACCCCAAAGACATCAAACATGAAAGAAAAAACACAAGGCCAGTTTTGGGGAGGATTCCAGAGCCAGGCCTGAGGGTTACACAGCTGGGCTCGAACGGAACAGAGGTCTCGGCCTCTATAAAAATAACTGGTTGCAAAATTTATATTAAATTAAGAAACCAAACCAAACCAAACAACCAACCCAGAAAAGCTCCCATCACACATCCATCACCATTGTAGATTTGACATCTCCTGCCTCATGTGACATCTTTGCTTTGCAAACAAGAGACCTGGAGAAGTCTGTGGCAGTTACCCTCTAACTGGGTAAAAGGTTACACATCCTGTCTCAAGTAATTTTCCTCTTCACAGAAGATTTAAAATTTATCAAAATAAATTCCATTTGAAATAGAAATAATTGCAGTCTATCCTGGGTCTCTATTCTCACACATGCTATTTCTCTCACCTATTCCCCCACTCTAATTCCTTTGGAGTGAGGGTTTAATTTCAGGATTAGCCTCCATTTCCTGTATAGTAGGAGGGGGCAGGGAGAGAACGAGAAGAAAACCTGAATTATATTGTAACACTGAAAGTTATCACGTAATCAGCCCCTTCCGTGATACTAATTAACTTCATGTTTAATTTCATTGTCGCTGGTACCAACTTATTCAACAATTACAACATATAAACCCACAGGCAGTTTTCTCTTAATTCCCATTTCCACCCAGTCATCTTTGTGTGAAGACACATTCTACAATAACCTAGGAGCCTTCCATTTCTGTGAGTTCATTTCTCCCTGGGGCTTCTCCCAGAAGTGTGGGTGGAAGGGCTCTCGCACGACGTGGGAAGGCTGCATCATGAGAAAAACCACCTGTGCTCTATTTTCACACTTGCTAATCCTTCACAGTAGCAGGAGGTGGAGAAGTGATACAAATGCATCAGACGCTAGAGCAAAACTAAGACACCAAACCACAGACTCTGGACTCCGCATTCATGTATCCTGCAGCCTGAACTTGGAATCTGATACATTCCCTCATTGGCTACCATCATTTGCCAGCATGGAAGTGCTTCTTGTCCAACAAGGCAGCCAGATTGGGACCCGTGGGCATGGAATGGCTCTGAAGCAATCAGCTGTTTCTCTCTGTGCTTCATGAAACTTTGGATCCAAATGGTAAAAGATGGTTGTGCCCAATTTAATCATGGCGTCCTCCAGGAGTGTGACCAATGCCACTTAACTAGGGAGCAGGTTCTAAAGATAGTTTACCTGGGCCACAGGTCACCGCAGCTTCCATCTCTGGGGTGAAAATCAACCACCACTACCTGCAACTTCTACCTGAGTTCTTGTCACACCTTTGACGTTACTTGGAGTAATTTGACACTTCTCTGGTATAGAATTCTTCAGCAACCGCACAACAGATCAGTAGCGATAGTGAGGTACAACTCCCTCAACTATGCACTTTTATGTCTTTAATCTGGTGCCACAAATTTAAATTAGGGAATAAATTCAGGTGCAGCTTAGAATCCCTGTAAGACACCAAATGTCAGGTCTCTATTAAAAATAGGCAGCTATATCACATTCAACAGGGATTTCATTTTCTACACATTTGCAGCATCTCCTGCCGGGGAGGTGAAGGGAAATGTCACTTCCATTTTCCCATCCTTGCCTAGACAGGGATTGCATTTCCCAAATAATAGGCAACATGCAGCTGATTAGGAAGGAGAGATCTTCAGGGGCGACCTCCTGCAGGGCCTGGGCCACAACTGCTTTGGGAGCCCAATGCCTGGGCATTTTGCTTAGTTCCAAGTCATTTACTAGAGAATCCTCCTCCCAGCCCTTTAGAAAAAATATTGACCTAACCAACTGAACAACAGGGGGACTGGGATGGTGATGGGGAATAAGGGAATCCCTCTGACTTACCCTATCTTCCTCTGCTGTTACAGAGGGTGACATGACATTTTCCCTAGCCCTGCCCTGTTCCTGCTCTTCGTTATAGTTCAGTATATTTTAAGTAATGAAAATAGTAGTAAAAATATCTGCTCTGTAGCACAACCTGAAGCAACAGCAGAGCAACTGGGACTGAAACAATTGGTTTCCAAAGGGGGAACTTGAGGACTAACAATTGCTCTGAAATGGGGGAACAGTATAACCGTGATGCTCAGGGTTTGTTTAGGTCAGGTCACGGGGAAAGCTAATGCCAACCCCTGCACCTGGGCTGCATCTGCTCTACAACTATAATTGTCTATTTACCCCAAGATCACTAACTTGAGCAGCCAACGCCATGTGCAGCCCTAGAGGATGTCAGGCACAGGTAGTTTTTGCCTCAGTGTAGCTTGTTGGGAATCAAACTTCTCCCCCACCTGGAGCTGATGAACATTCCTGGCTGGAGGGACACACACTCCTACGACTCAGAAGGAAAGGAGTTGATAGGAAAGATCACAGGACTGACCCCAAAGAAGGGTGAGCTGCAAAAGGCAGAAGCAGGCAACTCATCTGGGGGAGCTGAGAGACCACAGTGAAGATGGTGCACAGATCACTAGGTGAGAATTAGCAAATGTGGATTCTCTGATGTGTGATAAGGTTTGAACGCTGACTAAAGCTTTTCCCGCACTCAGCGCATCCATAAGGTTTCTCACCCGTGTGGATTCTCCTATGTGCGCTCAGGGTAGAGCTGTCCTTAAAGCTTTTCCCACACTCATGGCATGTGTAGGGCTTCTGTCCTGTGTGGATTCTCTGATGTGAGATAAGGTTTGAACACTGACTAAAGCTTTTCCCGCACTCAGAGCACGTGTAGGGCTTCACTCCTGTGTGGATTCTCTGATGTGAGATAAGGTTTGAACGCTGACTAAAGCTTTTCCCGCACTCAGAGCATCCATAAGGTTTCTCACCCGTGTGGAGTCTCCTATGTGCGCTCAGGGCAGAGCTGTCCTTAAAGCTTTTCCCGCACTGAGAGCATGTGTAGGGCATCTCTCCTGTGTGGATTCTCTGATGTGAGATAAGGTGTGAGCGCCGACTGAAGCTTTTCCCGCACTCAGAGCATCCATAAGGTTTCTCACCTGTGTGGATTCCCTGATGTCTGCTCAGGTCAGAGCTCTGCTTAAAGCTTTTCCCACACTCAGAGCATGTGTAGGGCATCTCTCCTGTGTGGGTTCTACGATGTGTGATAAGGTGTGAACGCTGACTGAAGCTTTTCCCGCACTCAGAGCATCCATAAGGTTTCTCACCCGTGTGGATTCCCTGATGTTTGCTCAGGGCAGAGCTGTGATTAAAGCTTTTCCCACACTCAGAGCATGTGTAGGGCATCTCTCCTGTGTGGGTTCTACGATGTGTGATAAGGTTTGAATGCTGACTGAAGCTTTTCCCGCACTCAGAGCATCCATAAGGTTTCTCACCCGTGTGGATTCTCCTATGTGCGCTCAGGGCAGAGCTGTGATTAAAGCTTTTCCCACACTCAGAGCATCCATAAGGTTTCTCACCCGTATGGATTCTCCTATGTGCGCTCAGGGCAGAGCTGTCCTTAAAGCTTTTCCCGCACTGAGAGCATGTGTAGGGCGTCTCTCCTGTGTGGATTCTCTGATGTGAGATAAGGTATGAGCGCCGACTGAAGCTTTTCCCGCACTCAGAGCATCCATAAGGTTTCTCACCCGTGTGGATTCTCCTATGTGCGCTCAGGGCAGAGTTGTCCTTAAAGCTTTTCCCGCACTGAGAGCATGTGTAGGGCGTCTCTCCTGTGTGGATTCTAAGATGTGTGATAAGGTATGAGCGCCGACTGAAGCTTTTCCCGCACTCAGAGCATCCATAAGGTTTCTCACCCGTGTGGATTCTCCTATGTGCGCTCAGGGCAGAGCTGTCCTTAAAGCATTTCCCACACTCAGAGCATGTGTAGGGCATCTCTCCTGTGTGGGTTCTACGATGTGTGATAAGGGTTGAGTGCTGACTGAAGCTTTTCCCGCACTCAGAGCATCCATAAGGTTTCTCACCCGTGTGGATTCTCCTATGTGCGCTCAGGGCAGAGCTCTGCTTAAAGCTTTTCCCGCACTCAGAGCATGTGTAGGGCTTCTCTCCTGTGTGGATTCTCTGATGTGAGATAAGGTTTGAAGGGTGACTAAAGCTTTTCCCGCACTCAGCGCATCCATAAGGTTTCTCACCAGTGTGGATTCTCCCATGTGCGCTCAGGTCAGAGCTGCGCTTAAAGCTTTTCCCGCACTCATGGCATGTGTAGCGTTTACCTTCCAAGTGGATTCTGTCGCGGGTTATAAGGTCTGAGTGGCTACTGAAGTTTTCATCTGGCATCTGCTGCGTCTCACAGGCTTTTGCTTTTTCTGGGAGTGCACAACACCCGGAAACATTCCCTTTGGATCTTCCTGATAACGTTCCATGTGGTTCTACTTGCTGAGCATCTTCCTGCTGGAGTTTCTCCTTCTCATTCTCACTCACCATCCCATCACCTGATGGGAGACAGAGCGAATCCAGGCATAGGTCACTCCCTGTGCCAGAAAGAAAGGAAATCTCAGAGAGAGGAATGGAAAAAGGGATGAACAAACCAAAATGTGTGTGTGGGAGAGATCAAACCTCTCAGGAGCTGATTTTCCCCAAACCCTTCCCCAGAGGAGAGAGGAAGGGATCAGTTTTGGTCCACATCTCACCAGAACACTCAAGGGAAAGCGAGACCGGGGAGGGACCTGCTGCAAGTTGTCAGTCAGAATAGGAGGGAAGCCATGAGTGACATCTGCCATAATGATTCCACATCTGCAGGGAACAATCCTGAGCTTGGAGAGCTCACAAGGTCTTTGTAGGGTATCCCAAATGTTTCCTGCATTCCTAAACAGTTGTTGAGTTGGTTTAACCAAGTCCTCACCTGTGCAGGCAGCTCTCGGGAGCACTTCTTTCTCAGAGGCCTGGAGGTCCGGGACCCACGGCTCTTCCCCTCGTTCCAGCTGCGAGATCACATCAGGTTTGGAAATTGGAAACCCTACTCCAGGCAAAGAAAAGAAGGGAGGTCAGTGGAATTTGTGGGATACTCGTCACAAAGAATATTCCATGGTTGTAATCCCTGCTCATTTTTAAGCAGTAGAATACCAAGGCCAGCTTCCTTGGCTCAAAGTGGCAGAAGAGTTAGT
This sequence comes from Mauremys mutica, assembly GCF_020497125.1. Taxonomy (NCBI): domain Eukaryota; kingdom Metazoa; phylum Chordata; order Testudines; family Geoemydidae; genus Mauremys; species Mauremys mutica. The sequence continues at coordinate 15,329,415 of NC_059097.1, forward strand.
ATTATTATTATAAATCATCCTCTCTGGCAATAAATCCCTTATCAATGGCTGTGGTTGTCAAACTCTCTTTTCTTTATTGTCTTATCTTTATGGTCACCACTTTTACCTTGTTAATCAGTCTGGTTCTCTAATTGTTTCTATCTGCTGTAAAATTCATGTTGCTAGGTGTGAGTAAATTACGTAGTGGGATATAATTGGTTAGAGAATTATGTTACGATATGTTAGAATTGTCAAGTATCGGGGGTAGCCGTGTCAGTCTGTATCCACAAAAACATCAAGGAGTCTGGTGGCACCTTAAAGACTAACAGATTTATTTGGGTATAAGCTTTCGTGGGTAAAACAACCTCACATCTTCAGGTGCATGGAGTGAAAGTTACAGATGCAGGCATTATATACTGACACAGGAGGAGGAGGGAGTTACCTCACAAGTGGAGAACCAGTGTTGACAGGGCCAATTCAATCAGGGTGGATGTAGTCCACTCCCAATAATAGATGAGGAGGTGTCAATTCCAAGAGAGGCAAAGCTGCTTCTGTAAGGAGCCAGCCACTCCCAGTCCCTATTCAAGCCCAGATTAATGGTGTTAAATTTGAAAATGAATTGTAGTTCTGCTGTTTCTCTTCGAAGGCTGTTTCTGAAGTTTTTTTGTTCAAGAATAGTGACTTTGAAATCTGTTATAGAATGACCAGGGAGATTGAAGTGTTCACCTACTGGCTTGTGTATGTTACCATTCCTGATGTCCAATTTGTGTCCATTTATTCTTTTACCTAGAGACTGTCCGGTTTGGCCAATGCACATGGCAGAGGGGCACTCCTGGCACATGATGGCATATATCACATTAGTAGACGTGCAGGTGAATGAGCCCTTGATGGTGTGGCTGATGTGGTTGGGTCCTCTGATGGTGTCGCTAGAGTAGATCTGGGGATAGAGTAGGCAATGAGGTTTGCTACAGAGATTGGTTCCTGGGTTGGTGTTTCTGTGGTGTGGTGTGTAGTTGCTGGTGAGTATTTGCTTCAGGTTCGGGGGTTGTCTGCAAGCGAGGACCTGGCCTGCCTCCCAAGCTCTGTGAGAGTGAGGGATCGTTTTCCAGGATAGCTTGTAGATCGTTGATAATGCACTGGAGAGGGGCTGTATGTGATGGCCAGTGGTGTTGTATTAGGTGGAGCCTTTGTGGGAGGATTCTGAAAGAAGGAAGTCTGGGGCGGGCTCTAGCAATTAGTTTGCTATGAAGTCTCTCAGCAGTTGGATGCATTCATATATTAGAATGATTAATAAATCAGTGATGTAAATCATGAGTATTGAGGCTTGATGCTTAATTATGGACTTCCCAAAGGCCAGGTATGGTTTGGGGCAGCTATTGACATTATTATAATCAGAGCAAAGGAGCAGATGTGGTATATCGCCATCCTATTACCATAAGGAAGCGGAGAAAATACGTCTCCTAGTGACCAGTTTTTAATTTTGTCAGGTCCCCGAGACAGTGTAAACTGAAGCAGGGCCTCCCGTTTGATGGGCTCCCTTGCGCCTCGATCTTTGTTTCCAATGGTGTCCATAGCTTGTAAGTCCGCACAGCGCAAGCCCCTCTTTACTATACTTCTCTGACTGTAATCGTTACGTGTATTGAGCCTTGCCTATGATTTCAACTATAAATCAAGTGTCTGTGTGTTTCACCCAATTTCATCTCCTCCAGTAACGGTGAGTAGCCATGTACAAGGGGGAGCTGCACCCCAACACGTCATCTTATCGGTGTAAACACTGTCCAGGCTACACCACCAGCCTGTGACATCATCAACCCTTCAGTTGCAGTAAACTGCTTGCACAGGCTACCATGAGGATTTCTTTCCCTATGAGCTTTTCTAAGCAGCAATTCACCCCTCTCAGAAATTCTGCTCTCACCCTCTTCACCTAGGGCTTGCTCTAAAGGAACACTTCCCTGAGCAACCACAGACTCTTGCTGGGTCTCACTTACATCCAGAATCACCTCTGGCCCATCAGGCAGATCTCTACACAATCCCCTGTCAGGCAAACTTATAGACTTCCTAGATAACAGGTTAGAAGCACTCTCCTTTCCCTGGCCTGGAACAAGTTCAGGAATCTTTTCCTTCTTGCTACAAGTTGTCAAACTGTCAGTCGGTAACACAATTAAATCACCTTCATGCTCTCCTTGTGCCCTGGCTAGGGTATCACCCTGATCAGACAGCGTTACTACACCCTTTTCCAACCACACATTAGCAACTGGCAAACTACAAGCACCAGAATCGTCTGGTCTCTGGGATTTTGCTATGGCACCAACTGGATGCAACCTAGTCACAGAGCCATTCCCCCCAGCAGACACAAACTTAGGACCATTCCCTTCCTGGGCCTTAGCTGTATTTACAACCAACTCCGAGACAACTGAATTACCCTCAACCATCACAGGCTGAAAGGCACCTTCTGTCTGCTCCACAGACACAGAAAAGCCGGAGACACATTCTCCTTCCCCAGACACACAGCTTGGGATCTCATTTCCCTTGTCCCAGCACACAGGGCTGTTCACAGACAATTGCTTGGAGACTGGGGTAACTTCCTCCATAGGCAAGTCAATACCCCTGACAGACACAGGCACATTTCCTTCACTGTCACATTTCTCCACACAGGACACAGGTAAGGGACAGGGACACTCCTCTTCCACTATCCCTCTCTTCCCAAACTGCTGACTAGACAAAGCCATCAGCTCACAAGGCTGCCTAGGCTCCTCCAAACTTTCCCTACCAGGCACATGGCCACTCCCAATGGATAAGCTGCTGCTTTTTTCACTACACTGAGCTACTTCCAGCAAATCACAGTTACCCATTTCAGGTTCACTTCTACAAGCTGCACTAGCCACCAATCCATCACCTATCACAAATTTACCCTCTCCTTCCTCAGTTAGGGCTTTAACCTGACCATCTACTTTAATTTGCTCTTGAGAAACATTTTCCTCACCAATGAGATCTTTCTGCTCTTGATCTAACTCCAGATTCCCTTCTGGGACATCAGACAGACATTCAGAAACTCCACTCACAGACACACAGCTTTTTGGCACAGACAAACCTTTGGAGCAACCCACCTCAGGCAAATCATTGCTCATAATAGATACAGGTTTAAGATCATTCCTCTCCTGTGACTGGCTGTCTGGACTGAACAAAGCTTTAACATTTTCTCCAGTTAAAAGATCTTTAGGCCATAACTTCCTGACGCCAGCTATCACTTCCTGCTGAGCCCCATTCCACTCAAGGTGGATTCTGGCTAAAGGCACACGGACAGTAAACTCAGAGGATCACAACACTCACACTCTGATTTGGTAAATAATCTTCCTCTTTGACCAGATCTGCTTTAACAAGAGTGATGTTAGAAGCCATAATTTGCCCTAAACAGCTTTTTCCATTGACTTTTACACTCTCTATGAATTTTCCATTACCACTCCCATACATAGCACTGGCACAATGTATGGGGCCACCCTCTACTGAACCCACAGTAACAGTATTGACATAAAAGGTGGCACTGTTGGGGTACATTTGGTTACCCCCAGACAACTGCTCAGAGTTATACAACATACCAACATTGTTACAAACTGGCCTTTCAAGAGGATACAGTCTCTGCCGTTCTTCCATTGGTTTTTTGACTTGGAGCTGAAGTCTGGCAGTTTCTTGTTGCATCTTGTGAGTCTCCTGTTGCATCTGTCGAGTTTTCTCCTCAGCAGCCAGCAGCTCCAGATGCCCCTTACGAGCTTTATCTTCTCTCTCAGCAGCCTCTTTTTCTCTCTCAGCAGCCTCCTTCTCCAGCTGGGCCAAGGCTTGCGTCTCTTCCATTCGAATTTCTGCCAGTTTTTGCTCATATTCAAACCGCAGGCTGTCTCTGAAGGCTTGCAGTTTCCTTGCTTTTCCTGATGCTTTCTGTCTCATGGTCACTGATCTTTAACCAACCAAACTCTCAAACCCAAAATTCGAATTTGGATAGCGTGGGGTTCTGACCCAAAGCTTAATTGACCTGGTTCTGTGGATCCAAGCACGACTACGCCACTGTGACGGTGCGGTTCTGGCGGGACCCAACTGAGGTGCCAATTCAGGACCAATTGCTCAAACAGGGCAGTCACAGCCCTAGGCTGGGGTTTTTCCACCTTTAAGGCAAACCAAACCAGCCAGACAAAAAGGACTTTGGTCTCACCCCACTGGCTAACCACAAGTCACACAAGCAATTTCCTTAGACACCCCAGTTTCCCAGTATCACCACCAGTCCCACTCGTCCTGGGGATGAATGGTTATGAAAACCAACACCCCAATAAAAGAAAACGGTTTTCTCGATCCCAAAGGACCAAGCCCCAGACCCAGGTCAATATACACATCAGATCTTACCCACAAATCACGCTGTTGCCAATCCTTTAGAATCTAAAATCTAAAGGTTTATTTATAAAGGGAAAAAGGTAGAGATGAGAGCTAGAATTGGTTAAATGGAATCAATTACATCCAGTAATGGCAAAGTTCTTAGTTCAGGCTTGCAGCAGTGATGGCATAAACTGCAGGTTCAAATCAAGTCTCTGGAGAACATCCCCCGCTGGGATGGGTCCTCAGTCCCTTGTGCAGAGCTTCAGCATGTAGCAAAGTCCCTCCAGAGGTAGAAGCAGGATTGAAGACAAGATGGAGATGAGGCATTATTCGCTCTCCTATCGAAAGAGGAGCTCATCTGACTGTCACACAAGCCAGGCATGAGTCACACACCTATTCACTCAATTTAGAATTCTGCAGGCAGCATATTTTCCTCTTACACTGAGGAAAAGGCATGAACGCTACAGCGATTAATGTAGTTATTAATGTAGCCAGTAAGGATACATTCGATGCAGTTTTTAAATGACTGATGGCACCAAAAAGGCACATGTCCAAAAATTATACTAGTGGGTGGGAGATGAAGCAAAAAAAGGGGGCAAGAACATAACGTAAGAACATAAGAAAGGCCGTACCGGGTCAGACCAAAGGTCCATCTAGCCCAGTATCTGTCTACCGACAGTGGCCAATGCCAGGTGCCCCTGAGGGAGTGAACCTAACAGGCAATGATCAAGTGATCTCTCTCCTGCCATCCATCTCCATCCTCTGCCGAACAGAGGCTAGGGACACCATTCTTACCCATCCTGGCTAATAGCCATTTATGGACTTAGCCACCATGAATTTATCCAGTCCCCTTTTAAACATTGTTATAGTCCTAGCCTTCACAACCTCCTCAGGTAAGGAGTTCCACAAGTTGACTGTGCGCTGCGTGTCCCCGGACCAGTGACAGGGGCACAACCATCCCCGGACCAGTGACGGGTGCATAGGCAGCCAAGTCATTGGAAATAATCAAGGAGGAAGCCAGTGGAAAAAATGAATGGGGCCACTCTGTTTATCACCTTGGGGTCAGGGGCATCCTCTGTCCCCCCAAACCAAGCCCCAGCCCCAGGTCAATATACACATCAGATCTTACCCACAAATCACGCTGTTGCCAATCCTTTAGAATATAAAATCTAAAGGTTTATTCATAAATGGAAAAAGGTAGAGATGAGAGCTAGAATTGGTTAAATGGAATCAATTACATACAGTAATGACAAAGTTCTTAGTTCAGGCTTGTAACAGTGGTGGAGTAAACTGCAGGTTCAAATCAAGTCTCTGGAGAACATCCCCCGCTGGGATGGGTCACTAGTCCCTTGTGTAGAGCTTCATTTCCTAGCAAAATCCCTCCAGAGGTAAGAAGCAGGACTGAAGACAAGATGGAGATGAGGCATTAGCCTTATATAGGCTTTTCCTGGTGTAAGAACCTCTTTGTCCTTACTGTGGAAAATTACAGCAAAATGGAGTCTGGAGTCACATGGGCAAGTCCCTGCATACTTTGCTGAGTTACAAGGCGTCTCTGCCTTCTCTCCATGGGTCGATTGTGTAGCTGATGGTCGTTAATAGGCCATCAAGCGAACTTATCAGAGCTAACACCAACTTGTCTGCGGTGTCACCCAGAAGCAGAGCACAAATACAAAATACAGACAGTACAGAGCCAGTACTTATAACTTCAACTACAAAATGGTACAGACATACAGACAGCATAATCCTAACCACCAACCCATAACCTGGTCTTAGCCACCGTATATGACCCCCTTTACCTAAGATTTGGTGCCACTACATGGTCCCAGTTTATATCAATAATGTCACACACACACAAACGAGTGAAAGCGCGCGCCTCACTCATCCAATAGGTCAATTTGGCACATTAGCCAGGAGGAAGCAACTCGTGAGCGTTTTCGACCACAAACCCCATCCCTCCAGATTTGCAACCATCCCTGGACCAGTGACAGGGGCATAGGCAGCCAAGTCATTGGAAATAATCGAGGAGGAAGCCAGTGGAGAAAATGAATGGGGCCACTCTGGTTACCACCTTGGGGTCAGGGGAGTGCTCTGTACCCACAAACCTTACCTCCCTATTCACCTATTCACACACAAACAAGGGACAGCGCCTCAAGCATCCCAAAGATCAGGGTTCGGCACCTGTCAGAAGAGCTGGGCCGAGTCTTCATTTAGTCTCTCTCTCATTTAAAGTTTCGCACGGTGCCAGTCAGACAGTTTAATGTTTTTAGAAGGTCTCTTTTTATGGCTATAATATAGAACTAAACTATTGTTGTATATAAAGTATATAAGTTTTTTAACATGCTTAAGAAGCCGGGCTCCAACGGCCCGACCCGTCACGTGACTCCTCCCCCACGCGCAGCGCTCCAACGGCCCTAACGGCCGGACCCGTCACGTGACTCCTTCCCCCCTCCCCCCGCGCCGCGCTCCAACGGCCCTAACGGCCGGACCCGTCACGTGACTACTCCCCCCCCCCCCGCGCCGCGCTCCAACGGCCCTATCGGCCGGACCCGTCACGTGACTCCTCCCCCCCCGCGCGCAGTGCTCCAATGGCCCTAACGGCCGGCCCCGTCACGTGACTTCCCCCCCCCGCGCGCCGCACTCCAATGGCCCTAACGGCCGGCCCCGTCACGTGACTCCCCCCCCCCCCCCGCGCCGCGCTCCAATGGCCCTAACGGCCGGCCCCGTCACGTGACTCCCTCCCCCCCCGCGCCGCGCTCCAACGGCCGGACCAGTCACGTGTCTCCTCTCCCGGTCCCCCACGGTATGCGCCATTTCCGGCCGCTGCTGGGAGTGGGGAGGGGGGGCTTCGGGCGCACGGCCGAGCCGGTAAGAACCGAGCGGAGCGGGGGGAGGAGACACCTGGGCCCGAAAACCCCCCCCCCCGCCCTGGGCCGGGCCGGAAGCTGGGGGGGGGTCCCTGTGCGGCCTCCGTAGCGATGGGGGGGGTCATTGGTGGGGCCGGGAAACCCCCCGGGGGGGGAGGTGAGTGTGTGTCCGGGTCTCGCCCCTGCCCCTCCCCCCTCCCGGCTCCCTGCGGCCCGTGTCCAGGGGGGGAACCGTCACTGCCCGGGTGCGCCACAGAGTCCCGTAAAATCCCCTCCCCCACCGGACCCCCCTCACATCGCCCCTCCCGCCCCCGGGATCCCTCTCACCGCCCCGCCCCCCCCGTCACAGCCACAGACCCCCCCCGCGCTGGGAGTTTGTCTCCCCGCTGCCGGGGGCGGAGTCTGTGACCCGTTTCCCCCCCAACTCTCAGACACGGATATAAAACATCCCAACCCCCCCCCCCGCCCCATTCTCCCGCCTTCTCTGCTGCCGCCGGACCGGGCCGAGCGCGGGGCCCCGCCCGGATCGACCCCTGTGCCCGGGTCCCGCGGGGCGGGGCCTTGGGGGCCAACGGCGCCGCTTCCCCCCCCCCACGCTCCTCGGTCAGACCCTGGTGGGAACCGCTCAGCTCCTATCCCCGACCAGCCACTGCCCCCCCCCCGTGCGCTGTGGGGGGGGGGAGAGGGGCTGTGGGGGGGTGTTTGGGGAGGGGCTGTGGGGAGGGGCTGTGTGTGTGTGTGTGGGTCTGAGGGGGGGTTGGTTTTGTCTCTGAAGTGCCTGACGTTATGCTGCGGTGGGTTTATTCTGCGTGTTGTGTTTTCCTACCTATCTCTTGTAGGGCAGCCTCGGGCCTCACGCTGTCATCTCTCTGCCCAGCTCCCCCGGCCGAGGCAGGGCCCGGTCTGTGTGGATTATCTCTGCCCGAGGTTTGTCCTGCCTGCCAGCCCCCTTGTCAGACTGTTCCCGAGCTGACCTGCCTTAGCTCTGGGGACACCCACACGGATCTGAGTGGTGAGCAGCTCTGGAGAGAGGAGACCCCAGTGAGTGGCAGCTGGGGAAAGAGACTGAAGTGGGGAGGAGAAACCTTGACGTGCCCGAGGTCTCCCAGGCTGTCCGTGACCGAGCTAGAAATAGAGCCCAGTTCTAGGGCTGTTTTGGGCACTGAAGGTCTCTGCCACCCTGGTGTTTCAGGCGCTGGTGCAAACCCTTAGGACAGACAGAATTTACACTAGTGCGCTCTGATTGGCATTGATGCACCATGTCCCAGTTTGAAGGCTTGCGGGGGGACAGGGACACTGACTTCTCCTGACCCAGGACACCCACCCCCGGCTGTGTGCAGGGACCGCAGCTGAGCTGCCCTGCCCAGACAGCCTGTGCATCCATGGGCAAACCACCTCTCCCTGCAGCTGAATACAGTGGGGCCTGGGGGTCTTTCCAAGGTGCGGGTGACGGGGCTCTGGAGTTACCGGGATAATAAGAACATAAGAAAGGCCGTACCGGGTCAGACCAAAGGTCCATCTAGCCCAGTATCTGTCTACCGACAGTGGCCAATGCCAGGTGCCCCTGAAGGAGTGAACCTAACAGGTAATGATCAAGTGATCTCTCTCCTGCCATCCATCTCCATCCTCTGACGAACAGAGGCTAGGGACACCATTCTTACCCATCCTGGCTAATAGCCATTTATGGACTTAGCCACCATGAATTTATCCAGTCCCCTTTTAAACATTGTTATAGTCCTAGCCTTCACAACCTCCTCAGGTAAGGAGTTCCACAAGTTGACTGTGCGCTGCGTGAAGAAGAACTTCCTTTTATTTGTTTTAAACCTGCTGCCTATTAATTTCATTTGGTGACCCCTAGTTCTTGTATTATGGGAATAAGTAAATAACTTTTTCTTATCCACTTTCTCAACATCACTCATGATTTTATAGACCTCTATCATGTCCCCCCTTAGTCTTCTCTTTTCCAAACTGAAGAGTCCTAGCCTCTTTAATCTTTCCTCATATGGGATCCTCTCTAAACCCCTAATCATTTTAGTTGCTCTTTTCTGAACCTTTTCTAGTGCTAGAATATCTTTTTTGAGGTGAGGAGACCACATCTGTACACAGTATTCGAGATGTGGGCGTACCATGGATTTATATAAGGGCAATAATATATTCTCAGTCTTATTCTCTATCCCCTTTTTAATGATTCCTAACATCCTGTTTGCTTTTTTGACCGCCTCTGCACACTGCGTGGACATCTTCAGAGAACTATCCACGATAACTCCAAGATCTTTTTCCTGACTCGTTGTAGCTAAATTAGCCCCCATCATGTTGTATGTATAGTTGGGGTTATTTTTTCCAATGTGCATTACTTTACATTTATCCACATTAAATTTCATTTGCCATTTTGTTGCCCAATCACTTAGTTTTGTGAGATCTTTTTAAAGTTCTTCACAATCTGCTTTGGTCTTAACTATCTTGAGCAGTTTAGTATCATCTGCAAACTTTGCCACCTCACTGTTTACCCCTTTCTCCAGATCATTTATGAATAAATTGAATAGGATTGGTCCTAGGACTGACCCTTGGGCAACACCACTAGTTATCCCTCTCCATTCTGAGAATTTACCATTAATTCCTACCCTTTGTTCCCTGTCCTTTAACCAGTTCTCAATCCATGAAAGGACCTTTCCTTTTATCCCATGACAGCTTAATTTACGTAAGAGCCTTTGGTGAGGGACCTTGTCAAAGGCTTTCTGGAAATCTAAGTACACTATGTCCACCGGATCCCCCTTGTCCACATGTTTGTTGACCCCTTCAAAAAACTCTAATAGATTAGTAAGACACGATTTCCCTTTACAGAAACCATGTTGACTATTGCTCAAGAGTTTATGTTTTTCTATGTGTCTGACAATTTTATTCTTTACTATTGTTTCAACTAATTTGCCCGGTACCGACGTTAGACTTACCGGTCTGTAATTGCCGGGATCACCCCAAGAACCCTTTTTAAATATTGGCGTTCCATTAGCTAACTTCCAGTCATTGGGTACCGAAGCCGATTTAAAGGACAGGTTACAAACCTTAGTTAATAGTTCCGCAATTTCACATTTGAGTTCTTTCAGAACTATTGAGTGAATGCCATCTGGTCCCGGTGACTTGTTAATGTTGAGTTTATCAATTAATTCCAAAACCTCCTCTAGTGACACTTCAATCTGTGACAGTTCCTCAGATTTGTCACCTACAAAAGCCAGCTCAGGTTTGGGAATCTCCCTAACATCCTCAGCTGTGAAGACTGAAGCAAAGAATCCATTTAGTTTCTCCGCAATGACTTTATCATCTTTAAGCGCTCCTTTTGTATTTTCATCATCAAGGGGCCCCACTGGTTGTTTAGCAGGCTTCCTGCTTCTGATGTACTTAAAAAACATTTTGTTATTACCTTTGGAGTTTTTGGCTAGCCGTTCTTCAAACTCCTCTTTGGCTTTTCTTATTACACTCTTGCACTTAAGTTGGCAGTGTTTGTGCTCCTTTCTATTTGCCTCACTAGGATTTGACTTCCACTTTTTAAAGGAAGTCTTTTTATCTCTCACTGCTTCTTTTACATGGTTGTTAAGCCACGGTGGCTCTTTTTTAGTTCTTTTACTGTTTTTCTTAATTTGGGGTATACATTGAAGTTGGGCCTCTATTATGGTGTCTTTAAAAAGGGCCCACGCAACTTGCAGGGATTTCACTTTAGTCACTGTACCTTTTAACTTTTGTCTAACTAACCCCCTCATTTTTGTATAGTTCCCCCTTTTGAAATTAAAGGCCACAGTGTTGGGCAGTTGGGATGTTCTTCCCACCACAGGGATGTTGAATGCTATTGTATTATGGTCACTATTTCCAAGCGGTCCTGCTATAGTTACCTCTTGGACCAGCTCCTGCGCTCCACTCAGGATTAAATCTAGAGTCGCCTCTCCCCTTGTGGGTTCCCGTACCAGCTGCTCCATGAAGCAGTCATTTAAAGGAAACTTGTCAAAACTTGGATGATGAATAAAGGTATAAAGTTATTACTGCTCAGGTTCTTCAGAGACCCCACAGCTTCTAATAACCCAGGGGACAGGACTCCTTACCCAGCGAGGTCACATTTTCGTAGTTCTCCTGCATGACATCCCTGTAGAGGGCTCTCTGAGCGGGGTCCAGCAGAGCCCCCTCTTCCCTGGTGAAATACACAGCCACCTCCTCGAAGGTCACCGGCCCCTGAAAGAGCAAGAGTCCAACACTCAGGACCTGCTGCCCCACTCACAGCCCCACTATTCACGGAACAGCAGCACCAGGTAAATGGAGGCTCCGGGAAGCCCATGTTAACAGAGTCCCACCCCACCTTGCTTAGAGCAGCCAGGAGGCATCAGAGGGTAGAAAGAGAGAATCTTTGTGTCTCCCAGCTGACAGACGGAGGCAGGGTCGTCACATTTATCACATACCCACTAGCCAGAGCTTGATACAGGAGATGGGGCTGGCTCTGGACCCTGCTGGTGGCTCCCTGGTAGGAATCCCAACACTCTCCAAATAAAATATATGGAAGAAAGGGGAAGTCAATAGTAAAGACTAGAAGTTAGAAGGTCAGAATTGTAGAAAATTGGTAAGGGAAGGTATCTAGAGTGACCAGATCACAAGCCTGCAATATCGCGACACATTGGGGTGCCATCAGCCCCGCCAATAGTCCAACCCCCACTCCTCCCAGGCTTCCCCCCTACTCTGCCCCAGGCTCCACTCCCCCGTTCAGTCCCCCTCCCCCCCCGCAATGTGCCTTTCCTCATCCCCCAGCCCGCTGCTGGCTTGCTGCGTCCCTCCTCAGTCCCCACCCACCCCTCTCCTCTTCACCCCCCCGCCCGCCACTCTCCTTTTCACCCCCCCGCCACTCACCGATGGTGCCCACTTCCCGTCTGCCGGGTGGGTGCTCATCTGCCCCAGCACGACTCTCACCCCCCCTCATTCCACCCCCTCCCCCCGAGTCCCCACCCCTGCCCTGCCTCCTCTCCGCCTCCTCCCCCGAGCGTGCTGCATCCCTGCTCCTCCCCCTCCCTCCCGGAAAGTCCAACCCACGCCAAACAGCTGTTAGGCAGCGGGAAGTACTGGGAGGGAGGGGGAGGAGCGGGGACGCGGCCTGCTGGGGGAGGGAGAAGGAGGCAAGGACTGGGGAACTCGCCGCCTCCTTATCTGATTATTGGGACAATTGGTGTCCCGATCATACATCAATCGGGACGCGGGACAAAGGGTTAAATATCGGGACATCTGGTCACCCTAAAGCTAGCAGAAATCAATGATCAATCAATGAAAATAAGAGGGAAGTTTTTAAAAGTATATTAAGTACAAAATTAATCCTAACAATGGTAGTGGTAAATTACTAGAGGGAAATGGCAGAATTATCAAAAATAATGCAGAAGAGGTAAAAGTGTTCAATAAATGTTTCTCTCCTGGATTTGGAGAAAAACAGATGATGTAACTCATATCATAAGGTGTTGACGACGACACACTTTCCATTCCAACATTAACTCATGAGGACGTTAAACAGCAGCTATTAAAGTTAGACGTGTTTAAATCAGCGGGTCCAGATAACAAGAGTTTTCAAAGACCCGGTGGAGGAGCGTGGTGGACTGTTAATGATAATTTTAATTAGGACTTGGAATGCTGGGGAAATTCCATAAGACTGGAATAAAGCTAATGCTGTGCCAATATTTAAAACGTGTAAAAGAGGTGACCCAGCTAATTACAAGAGTGCAGCAGCCGATACTGGATTTCATTAATAAAGAATTTAAGGAGGGTAATATAATTAGTGCCCATTAACAAAGGTTTAGACACAACAGATTCTGTCAAACTAACTGGATATCCTTAATGGGTGAGATCAAAAGTTTGGTTGCAACTAATAGTATTGATGTAATATACCTAGACTTCGATAAGGCATATGACTTGGTTCAGCAGAATATTTTGACTAGAAAACTAGCAACATACAAAATACACAGGGCATCTATTAAATAGGTTAAAAACTGGGATTGTAAATGGGGAACCACGGTCGAGTGGATTTCTTTCTAGGGGGTTCCCACAAGGATTGGTTCTTGGCCTTGTGTTATTTAACATTCTTATCAATGACCTGGAAGAGGATATAAAATAATCACTGATAAAGCTTGCAGTTGCCACAAAGATTGGGGGTGGTGGTAACTAATGAAGTGTCAGTAGATTCCGGCTCCAGCACTGGAAGCCTGGGAAGTTTTCCCAGCCCTGGCTGAGGGGTTATTTCCTCTTCCACGAAGAGGGGAAGTTCCACTCCTATTCTTTAAAAGTAGGCCCCAGATTACACAAGTCTCAGCAGGTTTGTCACATCCTGTCCCCTCCCTTTCCCCACCCTAGATAGTTCCTGCCTCCCACCACCTGGAGCAGCTCCCACCCTCCTATGCATTTACTGCTCCTCTCCCTCCAAGCAGAACCCACCACCAGCTCCCTGATAATCCCTTACCTGAGCCAGCTCCATTGAAGCCATTTCCTTCCCCCTGGGAGGAGGGGATGATCTGGAGCGAAACGTGGACGTTATTCTGTAACCTGCCAGGGCGAGAAGGGCAAGGTGAGAAAATTCAGAGGGGTTTTTGTCCGTTCCACAAGCTGATTCCCCCAGGATGTTTCCCTGCTAATGGACATTCTAGGTTCTGCCACAATGGGTATGGCTACACTGGCGAGTTGCAGCGCTGGTAGTTTGCAGCGCTGGTCATCCAGCTGTGCAGGGCCAGCGCTGCAGTGTGGCCACACTGACAGCTACCAGCGCTGCAGTGTGGCCACATTGGCAGCATTTCCAGCGCTGTACTGAGAGGTGCATTGTGGGCAGCTATCCCACAGAGCACCTCATCCCGTTTTGGCGCCGTTTTGGCGCTCAGTATTGTGGGAAGGGGAAGGAAGTGTGTGGGTCATTCCGCTTCCTGTTCCAACGCCCCGTGGTGCATCGCTTCACTTCCCAGCAATCTCAGTTTCGCCGTCCACGTTTCTTGCCATTGTGAGTTCAGCACGCTGTGAAATGGAGCCTGAGCTGCTGAGGAATTTGCTGCTGACTGTCGCCAGCACATCACGTTTGGCAGTTGAGCTATTCCTTCAGCTCCAAAGTGACAGTGAGGATTCCGATGATGATATGGATTTTCCTAAAGCGGGTGACATGAAATTGCTTGTGGCGGTAACGGAAATGCTCAGCACCGTGGAACGCCGCTTTTGGGCTCGTGAGACAAGCAGTGAGTGGTGGGATCACATTGTCATGGAAGTCTGGGATGACGAGCAGTGGCTGCAGAACTTTCGTATGAGAAAAGCCACTTTCATGGGACTGTGTGCTGAGCTCGCCCCCACTCTGCGGCGCAAGGACACAAGATTGAGAGCTGCCCTGACGGTGGAAAAGCGGGTGGCTATTGCAATGTGGAAGCTGGCAACTCCAGACAGCTACCGGTCGGTCGGGAACCAGTTTGGGGTGGGAAAGTCGACCATTGGAATCGTGTTGATGCAAGTTTGCAGGGCCATTAATCGCATCCTGCTGAGGAGAACCGTGACTGTGGGGAACGTGCAGGACATTGTGGATGGCTTTTCAGAAATGGGTTTCCCTAACTGTGGAGGGGCAATAGATGGGACGCATATTCCTATTCTGGCACCACCCCACCTAGCCTACGAGTACATTAATCGCAAGGGGTATTTCTCTATGGTTCTCCAGGCGCTTGTGGATCACCGTGGGCGTTTCATTGATATTTACACAGGCTGGCCTGGAAAAGTGCATGATGCACGCATCTTTCGGAACAGTGGCCTGTTCAGGAAGATGCAGGAAGGTACATTTTTCCCAGACCGAAAGATCACAGTAAGGGACGTTGAAATGCCCATTGTGATCCTTGGGGACCCCGCTTACCCATTAATGCCTTGGCTCATGAAACCATATACAGGGAAGCTGAACAGGAGCCAGGACCGTTTCAACTACAGGCTGAGCCGATGCCGAATGACTGTGGAGTGTGCTTTTGGCCGTTTAAAAGCTCGCTGGAGATGTCTCTATGGGAAGCTAGACTTGGGGGAAAGCAGCATCCCTGCGGTTCTATCCGCGTGCTGTACCCTCCATAATATTTGTGAAGGGAAGGGTGAAGCATTCAGCCAGGCATGGACCAACGAGGTGCAAGTCCTGGAGGCTGAATTTGCACAGCCAGACAGCAGGGCTACTAGAGACGCCCACCACAGGGCAACAAGGATTAGGGATGCCTTGAGGGAGAAATTTGAGGCTGAAAGCCAACAGTAATGTTTTTTTGCCTTGACCAGGAGTGACGTGCACTGGTTACAGTACTTTTCAGTGCCTGTGTTTTCCTTGATGTTTATTACCTGTGTTTTCATTGGGGTTTGTTATCTTTCAGTTTATGCAATAATAAAAACTGATTCATAATCAAAGAAATCATTTATTTAAAAAAAAGGAAGTACACGGGCAGGGGGGTTGGTTGTTGAACTGTACATTCATAGTTTTTCATATGTACTGCCAGGAATGCTGTGCACCTCAGGATTGTACTGTTGCATGGTGATGGGGGTTGAGTGCAGAGGGTAAGGGTCGTAGTTCTCTGGGCTCATAGGTGACCGTACAGGTGTCGGGGGCAGCTGGTGATGGTGTAGGTAAGAACCTGGATGCTGGGGAACGGGACTTGGAGCTGACATTGGTGCATAGGGGAAAGAGGTTTGGGAGGGTGGGGGTTTGGCACGGTAGTGCTCTGCCTGCATTGCTACCATTGACTGCATACAGTCTGTTTGGCGCGCAATGAGGTTTATAAGCTGCCTCGTGGTTTTCTTCAGCGTCAACGCCTTTCTCCTGCTTTCTGTTTGCCTCCAGTGATGGATCTTTTCTCTCCATTCCTGCGCATTTTTATTCTCTGTTGCACACTGGTTCATAACTGCCTTCAACAGTTCTTCTTTGCTCTTGTTCGGTTTCCTCCTCAGGTTTTGCAGCTTTCTTTCAGTCACTGATAAGACTGGCCCAGGACTACTCAAGGTCACTGTAAAAATGCAGCAAATGATACATTTTAAGAGAGCTTCCATTGTGTATAATCTGAAGTTATTTTAAAGTCTCACAAGCATTCCTCACACATTTCAGCAACTGCTAGAGAATTCACAGCCTCCCAGAAATGGTAATGGTAATTAACCCTGGGGTTGCCTTCCGCGGTGTGTTCTAGCAGGGTGCTGCTGCTTTGTTAAACGCAGCACCTCCATCTCCCTCAGGAATTAACCCTGGGGTTTCCTTCCGCGGTGTGCTCGAGCAGGGGGGGTGCTTTGTTAAACGCAGCACCTCCATCTCCCTCAGGAATTAACCCTGGGGTTGCCTTCCGCGGTGTGCTCGAGCAGGGGGGGTGCTTTGTTAAACGCAGCACCTCCATCTCCCTCAGGAATTAACCCTGGGGTTGCCTTCCGCGGTGTGCTCGAGCAGGGGGGGTGCTTTGTTAAACGCAGCACCTCCATCTCCCTCAGGAATTAACCCTGGGGTTTCCTTCCGCGGTCTGCTCGAGCAGGGTGCTTCTTGCTTCATGGCTAGGCTGCCTGTTTCGGGGCTTTGTTAACCCTGGGGTTCCTGGGGTTCCTGCCTGCCGCGCTATGCAGTTGGGGAAACCAGCACTGAAACACTCCCTCCATTTCCCACAGGAGTTAATACTGGAAGATATCTCCCTTCTGCGGGTTACCAAAGAAGCAAGGGAGGGTCTCCTACAACAATGCGGATTCCGCCCGGGTCCTTATGCAGCGTGCCTCTGTGCAAGCATGGTTCCCCCACCCGTCCTGGAACAGTGGCGCGGACGCGTTAGCCTGAATGGGACAGGGACCACAATGGCTCTCCCTTTAAACTTGGTCACGCGAATTGCCTATGCTCTTGCAGAAACTTTTGAAGAGATTACAGAGGCAGATTACTGCGACGTGATAGACCACATCAATGGGATATTCCATGTCTAGGCATGCAGGCATGCAGCCATACCATCCCCCCTACTCTCCCAAAACCTTTGCATTGCAATAAAAGCTGCTTACCTGGGACCTGCTCCTGTGATTCTTCTGCACCAAGTTCCAGGGGCTGCGACTGGCTAGCTTCCTCCTGGCTTGAGAAGAGCTCCTGACTGCATGCCTCCTCCGGGCTGGCTTCCCCCACCACAGTAGCCTCACTGTCTGCCTCCCCCTCCCCCTCCTCTACCGGCTCTGAACTGTCCATCGTGGTCCTTGGATTTACAGAGGGGTCACCCCCATAAATCGCATCCAGCTCCTTGTAAAAGCGGCAGGTCGTGGGGGCACTGCCGGATCTGCGGTTTCCCTCGCGTGCTTTGCAATAGGCACTCCGCAGCTCCTTTACTTTTACCCTGCACTGCACCGCGTCACGCTCATGGCCCCTTTCCATCATGGCTCTCGATACCTGGGCAAAGGTATCATAATTCGTACGGCTAGAGCGCAGCTGTGCCTGCACAGATTCCTCCCCCCAAACACTGATGAGGTCCATCAGCTCGCCATTGCTCCATGCTGGGGCTCGTTTGCCACGTGGAGGCATGGTCACCTGGAAAGATTCACTGATTGCATTCCATACCTGGCTGAGCAAACAGGAAGGGGATTTTTAAAATTCCCGGGGCATTTAAAGGGCGGGTCACCTGAGGCCAGGGAAGTAGAGTCTGACATGATGAGCAGAGTGGCTGAACAGGCATTCTGGGATACATCCTTATACCCTGGAGGCCAATCACAGCGCTGGTGTGTGGCCACACTTGATGACCAGCGCTGCAGCACCAGCGCTGGAATCCTTATTCCCCATGCCGAGAGGGGTGTTCGGCCAGCGCTGCAGCCAGGGAGTTGCAGCGCTGGAAGTGCCTTGCAGGTGTGGCCACTTACTAATTGCAGCGCTGGTGGAGGCTTTCCAGCGCTGCAAATCGCCAGTGTAGCCATACCCAATGTGAAGCACAGAGTGACCTTATCCCAGTACAGGCCTAGCCCCCTCCCACCAGGGTGTAACCCTCTGAGACAGGGTGAAACCCTCCCAGTAGCAGAGTCTCTCTGTTACACTTATCCAGATTGCGGACGATACCAAGCTGGGAGGGGTTGCAAGTGCTTTGGAGGATAGGATTAAAATTGAAAATGCTCTGGACAAACTGGAGAAATGGTCTGAAGTAAATAGGATGAAATTCAATAAGGACAAATCCCAAGTACGTCACTTAGGAAGGAACAATCAATTCCACACGTACAAAATGGGAAATGGCTGCCTAGGAAGGAGAACTGCGGAAAGGGATCTGGGGGTCACAGTGGATCACAAACTAAATATGAGTCAACAAAGCTACACTGCTGCAAAACAAGCGAACATCATTCTGGGCTGTATCAGCAGGAGTGTTGTAAGCAAGACATGAGGAGTAATTCTTCCGCTTTACTGCGCACTGATTAGGTCTCAACTGGAGCAGTGTGTCCAGTTCTGGGCAGCACATTTCAGGAAAGATGTGGACAAATTGGTGAAAGTCCAGAGAAGAGCAACAAAAATGATTAATGGTCTAGAAAACAAGACCTTTGAGGGAAGATTGAAAAAATTGTGTTTGTTTAGTCTGGAGAAGAGAAGACTAAGGGCAGGTCTACACTACGGTGGCGATCGATGTTGTGAGATTGAGCTATCGGGGGTCGATTTATCGTGTCTAGTCTAGAGACGATAAATAGATCCCCGAGCACTCTCCTGTCGACTCCTGTACTCCATCGCCGCGAGAGTCACAGGCGGAGTCAATGGGGGAGCGGCAGCAGTCAACTCACCGCCGGGAAGACGCCGCGATAAGTCGATCTCAGTACATCAACTTCAGCTACGCTATTGTCGTAGCTGAAGTTGCGTATCTTAGATCGATCCCCACCCAGTATGGACCAGGGCTGAGAGGGAACACGATCACTGTTTTCAAGTACATAAAAGGTTGTTACAAGGAGGAGGGAGAAAGGACAAAAATCAATGGGCTTAAATTGCAGCGAGTGCAGTTTATGTCAGTCATTAGGGAAAAACTTCCTGTCAGGGTGGCTAAGCACTGGAATAAATTGCCTGGGAGAGGTTGTAGAATCTCCATCATTGGGGATTTTTAAGACCAGGCTGGACAAACACCTCTCAGGGATGGTCCAGATAATACTGAGTCCTGCCTTGAGTGCAGGGGACTGGACTAGCTA
Organism: Mauremys mutica; assembly: GCF_020497125.1. Classification (NCBI taxonomy): domain Eukaryota; kingdom Metazoa; phylum Chordata; order Testudines; family Geoemydidae; genus Mauremys; species Mauremys mutica. The sequence goes on from NC_059097.1 coordinate 15,348,767, forward strand.
CCTCTCGAGGTCCCTTCCAGTTCTGTGATTCCATGAACCAAAGACCAGAGAAGAGCAGAATCAAAGGAGTCACTCTGGGGATTCTCCCTGTCACTGTTCCCAAGGCAGCTCTCTCAGGTTTACAAAGTTGTTGGATGCTCCAGCCTTTATCCAGTCTCTCCTGGGAGTGCCCCCTTCATGGGCTGGGCCTAGTTTTAGCTTTTGGGAAGTGTGACCCCGGGGGCGCTGAGACGGGGCCTCCTTGCCTCAGCACATCTTGTTTCTTTCTGTGGCTCCCCAAAGAGTCCAAGTGAGTAGATACTCCTGATACAGACTGTGAACATAAGAACGTCCCACTGCCTCAGAGCAATGGTCCATCTAGCTCAGCGGCCAGTGCCAGGTGCTTCAGAGGGAAGGAACAGAACAGGGAACCATCAAGTGATCCATCCCCTGTCGCCCATTCCCAGCTTCTGGCAAACAGAGGCCAGAGACACCATCCCTGCCCAGCCTGCCTGTGACACTGGCAGATGAGGTGTTAGCTCTTGCAAAAGCTCCCAAGTCTTAACTGAACAGGGACAAACGCACGGCTGGAATCAGTCTGGCTCCCCTGGGTTAGTCTTGTTAAAACAGGTATTAGAATTATAACAATGTGTTTAGTGTTTAGACTTTACTGAATGCTTGTGAGTTGCTGCCTGGGTTAATATCTGACTAGTTGCATTGTGAGGCTCTGTGGCTCTGTAAATCACCAAACAGGAGACAGACTTTACCTAGGTGAAGTGCTGACTGACAGCCGAATGCATTACACCCTGCCTGGCAGGAAAGGTCCATCAACACCAGATAGACTATTATGGGATGTTAAATAAGACAAATGACTGTTGTTGTGCTCTTGACTTCCCATTAGCTGAGTTCCCAGCAGCTCAGAGCACATGGCAGGAAGGGATTCAAAACCCCATATGGAAGGAATTTATTATCTGTCTGCTGCTTGGACGCTGGGGGGAAAGTTTCAAAGGGGGAGCAGGCTGAAACTTGCACTCGAGACCCAGTAAACTCTGAAGGGGACTGAGATGCTCCCAGAAGTAAGAGGGGCCCATATCCTGATGGGAGCTGTCCACATTTACTCCCCCCGGCCATTTCTTTCTTTCATTCCTTTATTTACCCTTGTTTGCCGACAGTCGGCTCCTTTGCTGTCTCACCTGGTGCCCCGAGAGAGGAAGAAAGTGCCCCGAGGCCTCAGCCAGGGGGTTGAGCCCTGACACACTAGACGGACGTGCCCCGTAGCACCCCTGGGGCAGGGGCCAATGGGACTCTCAGAGCTGCACCCCAGAAGGCCTGAGGCCCAGCAGCTGGGCACCAGTTTGAGGGGCTGGATGGCCTCTCCCTGGGGGCTGCCAGCAGCCTGGCACATGGAGTAGACACGGGGTGGCCTGGGGAGCAGGAAGCAGGGCAGTGTCCCAGACAGCACAGCGAGAAGGGAAATGGAGAGGGGATGAGGGGCACCGCAGTGAACTCAGCACCCGTCCTGAAGGCCATTGGCAGAAAGTTGCCCTCTCCCTGGCCTACGGGGGTTAGACAGTGACACAGATCCCTTGGCAAAGTGTCGCTTGGTCTTTGCCATATCCCCATCGTGACGTAGCTCCTGTCGGGGAGCTCTGCTGAGGCCAGTGGCATTATGATCAGAAGGTGACACTCTGACACATGAGCAGACACACACGGGGGAGGGTGGAGGATGAGGTAACATGGAGGCTACCAGGGTTGAACATGGCCCTACAGAGTGTGAGGAGCAAACTCCCTCTCAGCCTCTCCTCTCCCCCACCTCCCAGCGTCAGTAACTCTGATCAATCCTTCCCTGAAAGCTAAATACCCCAATATGTGAGACAGTATCAGCAAGACCAGAGTCAGCTGATGCTTTAGTGGCTGCAGAGCCAACCCCCTCGCCTAGCTGAGGGGAGTGAAGATCTGCAGTAAACGCAGGGCTGAGGCTGGGGGAGGGGGACACAGCTAATGGGGGACTGGGAGCCAAGAGGCCAGAGCCCGTGAAGGGCTGGGAGCAGAAGTCCTCAGCACTGCGTAGAGGAACTTCCGTTTATTTTCCCCATTTACCATCCTGCCATGTATTTAGGAACTTTTCATTCCCATTTAAACACACTGGAGCTAAGCTGTGTTGATACATTTCCATTTGAAATGGTACAGTTTTAATTAGGTGCTTAATCAGATGCTTTTGCACCAGAAAGCAATCCGTGATTGACAGGCATTCATTAATTCACTTGACTGGTTGCTGTGCATCAATTTAAAAAAATCCTACAGATGGTGTGAGCCGGTGTAAAAATATCAGGCATTAAGAAATGGAAACTAGCCGTCACTTCATCTCTCATGTGCTTATCTCATCATTTTAATTACATAGTTTGAAGGGACTGAACAGTAACACCAGGTTGTTTTATCAGCATCAGACTCTGTTTGTATAACTGGTTGCAAGATTTCATTGGACACTGTGAACCAGCCGTCTTAGCCTTTGACTTTGAGATGACTAAATACAACCCAGCGCACGACTCCTGACAGACTGCAAGGCCTGGCCGGTGACATGCTCCCTAGAGAGCAAACACCGGACGAGCCCTTTCGCCCTAAAACACGCTTGTGGCTCTTTGACATTGCTTTATCCGCCCCACCAGAACATGCTACGGGGACCGGGTCAGTACAAGTACCAGCGGGGGAGCCGTGTCAGTCTGGAGCTGTAAAAGCACCAAAGAGTCCTGTGGCACCTTACAGACTAACAGACGTTTTGGAGCATGAGCTTTCGTGGGTGAATCCCCACTGCGTCAGATGCATTTTACAGGTCATTACAGCAGAGCTTCACTAGGTACAGTTCTACCAGCTCTGTGCCAACATTCAAATGGCTCTGTTTGTTTGGTCTTTCATTCAGCTTTGCAATGATTAGATCCCATTTAAAAACTGGAACTGAAATAACCGAAGCAAGTTAAGAAGAGAGCGACATCGGGCACAGGTGGGGGGAAAAACAATAAAGGGAAAGAACTGACTATGCAAAAAGGAACATCCCGAACGATCAGCGCCCCAGACCCCTGTGAACTGAATCCACCCCAGCCAGGCACATCAAGCTGGGCCCCTGAAAAATCGCCCAGCCCGTCTGGCAGTGAATGCTGCGTGTTCCAGGCAGAGCTACGGTGTGTGCGTCTGCTCTGCTGACGTCCTGCTTTGGTACCGTGAGGTCACTGTCCCCCCGACCACCGCAAGCCTTCAAACTGGGACATGGTGCACCAGTGCCAATCAGAGCGCACTAGCGTAAATTCTGTCTGTACTAAGGGTTTGCACCAGTGCCTGAAACACCAGGGTGGCAGAGACCTTCAGTGCCCAAAACAGCCCTAGAACTGGGCTCTATTTCTAGCTCGGTCACGGACAGCCTGGGTGACCTCGGGCACGTCAAGGTTTCTCCTCCCAACTTCAGTCTCTTTACCCAGCTGCCACTCACTGGGGTCTCCTCTCTCCAGAGCTGCTCACCACTCAGATCCGTGTGGGTGTCCCCAGAGCTAAGGCAGGTCAGCTCGGGAACAGTCTGACAAGGGGGCTGGCAGGCAGGACAAACCTCTGACAGAGATAATCCACACAGACCGGGCCCTGCCTCGGCCGGGGGAGCTGGACTTGATGACAGCTTGAGGCCCTACATGTCTAGGCTGCCCTACAATAGATACGTATGAAAACACAACATACAGAATAAAACCCACCACAACACAATGTCAGGCAATTCAGAGGGAAAAAAAAAAACAAAAAACCCACACTCCACAGCATAAAATGACAATACAAAGGAAAAGAAAGCAACACAATTCTAACTAACACACCCTAGGACAAAAGCACACAATGGAAAATAGCTCAACTCAAACCAACACAGCACAGGTACCAAACACGCTGAGGCAAAACAATGCACCATAAAACTGCTACACAACATGGTGCAATCACAGTTCCAAACGGCACCATGCAAAACAGCTCAGCGTCAAACACAACACAGCACAAAAGAGAATTATTTCAGTGTAGGCCTGGAAGGGATCTGGAGAGGGCGTCTACTCCAGCCCCCTGTGCTGAGGCAGGACCAAGTATCCCTAGACATTCCCAGACTGGTGCATCTCTAACCTGGTCTTAAAAACCTCCAATGAAGGAAATTCCACAGCCTCCCTTGGAAGCCAATGCAAGGCAAACACTGACCAAAACAACGCTGCACACACACACGCTGGGCCTGGGGTTAAGGGGAGAGGCAAGAATTCAAACAAACAATCTGGGTTCAGTTCCCAGTTTTGCCCCAAATTCTCCATGCAAACTTGAGCAAATTACTTCAGCTCTCTGAGCTTCAGTTTCCCCCTCTGTAAAATGGAGCGTCACCTCGCACCATTGGCCTGTTTAGCCTTTGAGCTTTTTGTGGCAAGGTTTCTCTGTCCCTGTGGGCATGTCCACACTGCAGTCAGACACCGGCGGCTGGCCCGTGCCCGCTGACTTGGGCTCACACGGCTCAGGCTGTGGGGGTGTTTAATTGTTGTGTCCATGTTCCGGCTGGGGCTGCAGCCCAAGGTCTGGCACCCTCCCACCTTGCAGGGTCCTACAGCCTGGCCCCAGCCCGAGCCCAGACACCTACACTGCAATTCAACAGCCCCTTGGCCTGAGCCCGTGAGCCTGAGTCACCTGGCATGGGCCACCTGGGGGGTTTTAGTGGCAGGGTAGAGATTCCCTTAATGTCTGTGCAGCATCTGTCACAATGGGGACCCTGATCTTGGTCAGTGTCTATGCAGAGCCCTGCGCAACAGGGGCCTGACCTCAGTCAGGGGCTCTGCAACTCCCAGCATTACAGGATCCTGGATTTTGTTTGGGGTCCCTGCAACATCTGGCAAAATGTAGGGGCAGGATCTCTGTCGGGGTCTGTGCAGCGCCCAGTAGAGTATTGGGGTGTGATCTGGGTCGGGGTCAGTGCGGGGCCAGGCCCGACGGGGACACAGATCTCAGTCAGGGTCTCTGAAGTGCGCAGCACAATGGAGCCAGCAATCTGGGCCGCAGCCGTGTGCTGCCTGGCACAAGGGGGACCGTGATCTCGGTCCAGGTCTCAGTTTTCCCTGGCACAACAGTGGGGTCTGATCTCGCTTGAGGTCTCTGCGGGGCCTGGCACAATGGGAGCCTGATTTCACTTGGTGTTGATGTAGGGCCTGGCACAACGAGTGCCCCCAAACTCAGTCAGGGTTTGTGCAGCGCCCGGCACACAGGCCGACCTGATCTCAGGCAAGGCCTGAGCCCCGCTCAGTACGATAAGGGCCCTGACCTCAGTCACACACCTGGGGAGAAAAGCGGGAAGATTTCCAAGCATTTGAGATCAGTATTTCAGACCTGAGGGGGAAATGGGGCACCCACTAAACATTTGCCAATATAAGGGAGAAGCGCCAACATCGGGGGAGGTCTTATGTCATCGTTCAACAGTTCAAGGGAAAAGGGGGGAAACTGGGGGGGTTATACAGGGATATTCAATCGACAGCAGAATGGGATGGTTTCCCCTTCCCCCACACTCACACGGCCGGGGGGGGGGGGGAGCCCTGGGTGATGTGGGTTTCACAGGGGACAGGAGGGGGCTGGAGCCAGGAGGTCACTGGCTGCGGGGTCTGGGAAAGTGAGTGGCAAGCGGTGGGGGGGCTGCTGGGTTGGGCAGGGTGGGGGAGGGGCTGGCAGTGGGGTCTGGGAATGTGACTAGCAGGTGATGAGGGGGGCGGGGGGGCTGCTGGATTGGGGGGAGGGGGAGTAGCTGGGAGGGGAAACCTGGGGCTGGGCCGTCTCCATGGGGGGGGGGGGACACTTGCTCCTCCCTCCCCTTCCTGGCCCGTCCCAGGCCCCGTTGCCAGCAGAGAGGGGCCCCCCCAGCCCAGCCCAGGGGTGTCCCTGTCTCAGGGCCCCCCAGCCTCTGCCCAGCTCAGGAGTCACTGGGGGGAACCATTTCCCACCCGCACAAGGACAAATCCCGGCAGGTGGGAATGGGGGAAACCCCCAAACCTGAGACCTGAACTGGCCCCTGGCGAAGGGGAGAGAAAATGGGGCACAATCGGGGGGGGGGGGACAGGGAACTTCTCAGGGGTGGGGGGAGGGGGGGTCACCCTGGGCGCTGCTCGTGGGTCTCTAGGGAGAAAGGGGGCGGGGCGGGGGGGGCGGGGGGTCCCCACGGGGGGGGCAGCGGTAAATCCGAGGGGATCTCAGCCCCCCCCTTTCTCTCCCCGCCCCTCGGGGGGGGTCACCTGCCCCCCCAGCCCCGCCCGCCCCGCGCAGGGACCCCAGTGGGGCCGGGCCCCTCCCCCCGGACACTGGGGCAGAGTCACCGCCCGGCCCCGGCCCCGCTCCGGTACCTGGAGGCGGCAGCTCTCCCCCTCTCCCCCCGCGCGGCGCGATCTGCGCATGCCCAGAGCTCCAACGGCACCAACCGTCTCCGGCCCCGTCCCTGGGAGAGGTTCCAACGGCCCCGCGCGCGTCCAAGCCCGGCCCCGCCTCCCCGCCCGACGTCACTTCCGCTCCCGGGAGAGTCCGGAACTACATCTCCCAGCGTGCCCCGGGGCCGCTTCCGCCCTCTCCGGGCCTTGTACGGGCGGGTCCCGGGGTCAACCGGACCCTCCCCCTCATCCTCCCCCCGCACAGACCCCCCCCGGCCCCTCCCCCCCGCAGAGACCCCCCCCGGCCCCTCCCCCCGCCGGTGCCTTCCCGCTTCTCAGGCGAACTCTCATGTCCCCGCGTCCCGCCCCCGCCCCGGCCGCCCCCCCCCCCGATCTGACCCGCCCCAGCCTGGATTTAAGACACGCGGCTCGGGGATGGAGTTGGGGGTGCAGGAGGGTTGCAGGCTATGGGGAGTTTGAGTGAGGGGTGCAGGCTCTGAGCTGGGGCAGAGGATTGGGGTGCAGGAGGGGGTGCGGACACGCGGCTCTGGGAGGGAGTTGGGGGTGCAGGAGGGTTGCAGGCTATGGGGAGTTTGAGGGAGGGGTGCAGGCTCTGAGCTGGGGCAGGGGATTGGGGTACAGGAGGGGGTGCGGACACGCGGCTCTGGGAGGGAGTTGGGGGTGCAGGAGGGTTGCAGGCTATGGGGAGTTTGAGTGAGGGGTGCAGGCTCTGAGCTGGGGCAGAGGATTGGGGTACAGGAGGGGGTGCGGACACGCGGCTCTGGGAGGGAGTTGGGGTGCAGGAGGGTTGCAGGCTATGGGGAGTTTGAGTGAGGGGTGCAGGCTCTGAGCTGGGGCAGGGGATTGGGGTACAGGAGGGGGTGCGGACACGCGGCTCTGGGATGGAGTTGGGGGTGCAGGAGGGTTGCAGGCTATGGGGAGTTTGAGTGAGGGGTGCAGGCTCTGAGCTGGGGCAGGGGATTGGGGTACAGGAGGGGGTGTGGACACGCGGCTCTGGGAGGGAGTTGGGGGTGCAGCAGGGTTGCAGGCTATGGGGAGTTTGAGTGAGGGGTGCAGGCTCTGAGCTGGGGCAGGGGATGGGGGTGCAGGAGGGGGTGTGGACACGTGGCTCTGGGAGGGAGTTGGGGGTGCAGGAGGGTTGCAGGCTATGTAGAGTTTGAGTGAGGGGTGCAGGCTCTGAGCTGGGGCAGGGGGTTGGGGTACAGGAGGGGGTGCAGACACGTGGGCTCTGGGAGGGAGTTAGCAGCTCAGCACGTTGTAGAAGAGAAAGGAGCTGCAGGGATTTCATAGAGACATAGAAAATGACAGCAGACACTTTTCCACAGTCACAAGGCGAGAGGCAGAGTGGGAGGGAGGGCGGGGGCGTCTGTACGGTATTTCCCCGCGTTCAGGCTCCCGGCTGGAGCAGTAACAGCCCCGCAGCACTTGTACAGGATCGAGAGGAGCCGCGGTGTCTGGGCTTTGACAGTCTGGGAATTGGGCTGCCGGTGCCTTTAAGCCCCAGCCCCAGGAACCGGCCCCCTGCTCCGGGGCTGACACGAGGCAGAACTGAAAACAGCCTCTGCCCCCCCCCACAACCCCGCCCCCCCCAGATCTGCGAGCCCAGCAGGGGGCTCGTCCCGAGGGGCCACTGTCCCCCCCACCCCCTCCCTAAACGGGGGTTTGTCCCCGCACAGGGTCTGGCAGCGTCTCCCCCCCCCTTAACCCCGGCTCCCACCCCCCACCCCCGATTTTTCCCCTTCAGCCGCTCTCCTGCCGCTGCTTACAGCAGCTTGACCCCCTCTGGCCAGTCAACTTCTGTCCCCCGCTCAGACCCTGGCAGCCCCCCCGCTGCGATTTGCCCCCTTGAGCCTTTTAAACGCCCCCAAAGAGCAGGCAGCAAATCGTGAGTAGCAGTGAGGGCAGAGAGAGGGCAGTGGCGACAGCGGAGGTTACTGGGCATGCTCAGTTCGGATGCGCATGCTCAGTGCAGCCCAAGTAGCGAATCCGGATAGGTTCATGTTTTTGTCGTTATGTACCGACACATTGCGAACCCCTCCCGTTTTGCAGCCAGTTGCAGTTTCTGCCGCACAACGTGACCATCTGGGCTCCTGCTCAGGACTTGCTGCCGCCTGAGCCATGGGGCTTCAAATCAGGAGGGACAGGATTTGTGGTCAAAAACACTCACATTCTGCTTCCTTCTGGCTCATGTGCCAAACTGACCTATTGCCGGGTTCTAGGGGTTTCTGCGTTTTAATTTAATTTTAAATTAAGCGTTTTAAGCATGTTAAAAACCTTATATACTTTATATCCAACAATAGTTTAGTTATATATTATAGCCATAAACAGAGACCTTCTAAAAATATTAAAATGTATTACTGGGATGCGAAACCTTAAATCAGAGAGACTAAATGAAGACTCGGCCCAGCTCTTCTGACAGGTGCCGAACCCTGATCTTTTGGATGCTTGAGGCGCGCGATGTCCCTTGTTTGTGTGTGAATAGGTGAATAGGGAGGTAAGGTTTGTGGGTACAGAGCACTCCCCTGACCCCAAGGTAATAACCAGAGTGGCCCCATTCATTTTTTTCAATGGCTTCCTCCTTGATTATTTCCAATGACTTGGCTGCCTATGCCCCTGTCACTGGTCCAGGGATGGTTGCAAATCTGGAGGGATGGGGTTTGTGGTCGAAAACGCTCACGAGTTGCTTCCTCCTGGCTAATGTGCCAAATTGACCTATTGGATGATTGAGGTGCACACTTCCACTCATTTGTGTGTGAATACGTGAAAAGGGGAGTTAAGGTTTGTGGGTACAGAGGACGCAGGGGGAATAGCAGGGGTGGGGAGGCCACACATGATGGCAGCCCCCCACCCCGGTGTGACGAGCTGGGAATGTTCTTAATGTTTTCTCTAAATACTGTTTGTGCCTCAGTGTCTCCTCTGTAGTTCTAAAGTATCTAGGTGGTGGATCAGGGTATGTGATTGCTACAGAGCAAAGGGCCAGTGCACCTAAATGCCTGGCACTCTGTCTCCTAGCAACTGATGGCCTGGGCCCTCCTCTGCAAAGGTGCCAGCTGAAGGTGTAGGAGACAAAGAGGTCAGGTGACCTCCTGGCCCAGGAAAAGAACTGAGCAGAGAGGAGGGGCTGGAGGGGGTTTGGGAGTCTGGAGCTGGCTGGGGATGAGGAGGGAAGTGCAGATGGGGGTCTGGCTCACTGCTCCCAGAATGGACCCGGCTGTGGGGTCTTGTTCGCTGGACCTACAAGCTCTGTTTTAGCCCGTGTTCCTGTCACCGAATAAACCTTTGTTTTACTGGCTGGCTGAGAGTCACGTCTGACTGCGAAGTGGGGGGGGCAGGACCCTGTGGCTTCTCCAGGACCCCGCTGGGGCGGGCTCACTGTGGGAAGTGCATGGAGGGGCAGAGGATGCTGAATGCTCCAAGGAGAGACCCAGGAGGTGAAGCCGTATGAGCTTCTTGCCCTGAAAAAGTCTGCTCCAAGGGAGAGGAGGCTCCCCAAAGTCCTGACTGGCTTGGTGGGGAGCAGTTCCAGAGCATCGCCCAGGGACTCTGTGCCACCCGATACCCACCACAGGGGAGGCGAGTGGGCTTTCTGGACCTGAGAGAGTCCCTAGGAGCATGTGCAGTGACTGTGTTGCAGAGTGAGTGTGCTGCGGGGGGGGGGGAGAGGAGGGATCCCTCCCCTGGAGCTTGCTGCTGCTGCTGATAATGGGGGGGGGGGAGTCCTCTCTGGTCCTAGCCCTGGGGCAGCCTGTCTGCACCCCAAGTTCCTCATCTTCAGCCCTGCCCCACCCCAGAGCCTGCACCCCCAGCACCCCAACCCTGAGCACCCTCCTGCACTGTGAACCCCTCATCCCCAGCCCCACCCCAGAGCCCTCACCTGAGGGGAAAAATGTGCAACTTAAATGTGGTGGTCAGTTTGGAGTATCATTGTGTTTAGCACAATACTTGATTATTTTACACCCCTTTAAAGTATATAACTAGTTGTATACAGGTGTTACAAAGTGGGAATGTTCTTAATGTTTTCTCTGAATACTGTGTGGGTGCCTCAGTTTCCCCAATGCATTTCTCAAGGATCTAGATGGTGGGATAAGGGGGTGTGATTGTTGTAGAGCCCTAGAGGGCCAGTGTGATGCTGTCTGCACAGAGAATGGCCGAAACCCTGTCTCCGGGCACCTGATGGCCTGGGCCGCTCTCCTGCAAGGTGCCAACTGAAGGTGTTGGAGAACAAAGAGATCAGGTGGCCTCCTAATGCCTGGAAAAGAGAGAGAGGCCAGAGGAGGGAGTGTCAGTGCCTGTGCGGACTTCAGGGAAGCGCATGGTGTGGAAGGGGATGCTGGGATGCTTTGGAACTACTCCATACAAAGCCAGTCAGGACTCTGGGGGAGCCTCCTCTCTCTGAGCGTACTGTCTCCAGGACAAGAAGCTCACACCTTCCTGGGTCTGACCTTGGAGCATTCAGCCCTTTCCACACCGTGCACTTTCTGCAGCGAGTCTGCCCAGGCAGGTCCTGGGGCAACCAGAGGTCCCTGCACCCCAACTCTGCAGTCAAACGTGACTCTCAGCCAGACAGTAAAACAGAAGGTTTGTTAGACAACAGGAACACAGTTTAAACAGAGCTTGTAGGTACAGAAAATGACCCCTCAGTCAGGTCCATCTTGGGGGGTGGGGAGCCCAGAACCAAGTTCTGGGCCTCTCCCCATTTCCCCAGCCAGCTCCAAACTGACACTCCCTCCTCTGGCCTTTGTATCTCTTCTGGACAAGGAGGCCACCTGATCTCTTTGCCCCCAACACCGTCAGTTGGCACCTTGCAGGGGAAACTGAGGCACCCACACAGTATTCAGAGAAAACATTAAGAACATTCCCAATTTGGCACAACAGGTGTAACAAAATTTAATACCGTATATTGAAGCAGGCAAGTGCTGCTTCTCACTTTCCACTTTTAATTGACCCTTGTAATCTTGTGGTTCCGATGCGTTGTAGCTTCATTTTATATCGGCTTACAGGGCGAGAGCGGGGGGATGGACCACCATTTTGGGCACCACCAAAAATTATACAAACCTGCCGCCTATGGGATTAGAGTCATTATCGACTTTACAATGGTGCCGTGGCACCAGGGCCACCCTGCATCTCACTGCAGACACAGTGCTCAGAATTAAGCAATGTTCTCAAGGCTATTGTACTCAGTACTAGTTTTCAGTTGCCAGCTACATGCTTCAGCCAGGCCACTTTCTCACTAGGCTATATCCTGAATATTGTGACTGGGAATGAGGTGGGGGCAGGGAGTGTAGCGGATGCAAATTCGAGGTGAATATTATCTTGTCAATACTGTCCTGGGTTTATGATGCTTTATGCCATGGACTGAAGCAAAGTGGCTGGTGAATAACCAGGAATCTGGTTAATAATTATCTAAATTCAGCTTTCTTCTTTCTCTCTCTGTGAATTATCACTAATTCAAAATAGTGTGCAAGTTGACTGGATAATGGTAATAGAATAATCTCTTGTTAAAACATTGTAAACCATACTACCTGGTTTTTATATTAAACACCTACTATACATAATACAATAAATCTGACAAACAAAACCTAGGAAAATTTTATTCTTTCTGCGTCTTATTTACAGTTTTACAGTAATCTCTTGCTTCAGAATGCCTCAAGGGTCACCCATACAGTTTGCAATAGGAATCAACATGTGGCTTGGCAGCTGACTCTTTACTGATTCCTGAACAGCTGGTAACTCAATATTAACCTGACATAGATACTATATGCAGAAGCACAACCCTGTATATATGGGGAGGGGGTGATTATTGACCTTTGTGCATATGTAATAATAGTTTTTGGTGTTTGTAAGACAAGGTATAATAATGAACTTTGTAAAAGTTCCTGTTTGGTGTGAGAGATGTTACTTATACCTAAATGCACTCCCCTTCCCCACACCCAGCCCTATGCATGCTGGCTAGGGAATATCACTACTGTAGTGTCAGCTTTTAAGAGAGCTTCACATGCAGAGCCGTCACTAGGGATTTTTGGCACATAAGGCAAGGAACAGAGGCAGCATGTCCGGCTCTTCCCTATTAGAGGGAAGGATCCACCAACGAATTTCTGCAAAAGAGCCGTATCATAGAATCTCAGGGTTGGAAGGGACCTCAGGAGGTCATCTAGTCCAACCCCCAAATGCGCCGCCCCTCTCCATTGAAGACGACCAGCGGCATTTCGGCAACGAGTACCACAGTCCCTCTCAGAGGGAAGGACTTGCTGCCGAATTGCCGCTGAAGGAGAGACTTTCTGAGCCCCTCACTTTCTGTGCCCGAGGCAAGTGCCTCACTCGCCTTGCCCTCGTTACGGCAATAGTCACATGCACCCCTTCTAGTATTACGGTAAGTTAAAACAAGCTACAGTACATTGGGACATTAATGCTCTATTACAGTGTTTGCAGTAGCATATTAAAAGCTATAACTCTGAACAGACTAGTTAGGGACGGCTTTAGGAAGTTTGGGGCCCACCCAATTCAAACATTTTCGGCGGGGCCCCAGCAGGGATGACTTTAAAAAAAAGGAAAAAAAGGTGGGAAAAAAAAAGCCTTTAAAAGTTCTGATTTAAGGGATGTGCCAGAATATGTATTTCTGGTACCAATAGGGTTACTATATTTCCAGATTTAAAAATTCCTCCCGGACAGCAATTTAAGAACCAAAAAGTCTGACATGTCCGGGAAAATATGGCTGTATGTTAACACTACCTACAGTTCTTTTTTAAAAAGATGGGACTGGACTAGAAATGACTCCGCTTCACATGTGTGGGTTCCCGCCACTCCCTGGGAGTGTGCTAGGGTGACCAGATGTCCCGATTTTATAGAGACAGTCCCAATCTTGGGGTCTTTTTCTTATATAGGATCCTATTAACCTCCACCCCATCCTGATTTTTCACACTTGCTGTCTGGTCACCCTCGGGTGTGCACATGGGTACCAGCTGCTCTCTTCTCCCATCATTGAAGCAGGTGTGCAGGGTTACTGCCCAGGGAATTGCAGGGCACCAGTGGACATGGGGCTGGCTGCAGGCAGGGCAAGGGGTGCAGCAATGGCTGGAGACAGGGTGTATGGGGTGGGGTGGGCTGGCTGGCTTCAAGCAGGGCCATAGGGGGGTGCAGCAGGGGTTGGCTGCAGACAGGGCAGGGGGTGCGGGTACAGGGGGTACAGACCACCCGGTATGGTACGTGCTCCCTCCTCCTCCTCCCTCCCCCACCTGGGGCTCCCCTGCTTCCACAGACCTGGCCATGTACACAGCTGCCGGAGCCCTGGGGGAGCGGCTGGGCTCCAGTGGCTATTTAAAGGGCTGGGGCGATAGAAGCAACGGGAGCCACAGACTTTTTAAGTAGCCCACAGATCCCCACAGCCCTACCCCAGGGCTCCAGCAGTGTGGCAGTGGTGGCAATTTAAAGGGCCCCCAGGCCCTTTAAATTGTCCCCTGGAGAAGCCGGGCCACCCCGGTACAGTGCACCGACTCTTGCCAATACACCGAACCGGGGCTTGGGCGCGGGACCCTCTTAGGGGCAGGGCCCGATTCAGGGGAATTGGTTGAATTAGCCTAAAGCCGACCCTGCCAGTATATCCAGGACATTAGTAGCACACTTTTCCCCCACCAGTACCTAGTAGTTGCACTGTCATCTCCCATAGCTACTTAGGTTGCAGCTTTATTGTTAAACCTAAATTGGGAAGAAAGACGACTGATTCAGAACTTCTTTAATGGTTACTTTATCGCTAAAGGGTGTAGTGGGGTGTAGACTTGGAGAGAGGAAGGTTTCTATGATGTAGGCAAGATCAAGTATTTTATCCAAAACCAGAATACGAATGGCGCTGGTCTTCTTGGTGTCTGACCTTGAGCTATTGTCAAAAGTTTGAGGGTGACTCGTCTCCTTCCTCATATTTTGGTCGAGGATTCCATTGAAAAAGGGATTGGCCTCAAATACCTGGTTGTAGGACTCTTCCACGGTGTAGTGTTCATCTTGGGTTGCCCGGTCCTAATTATAGTAAAGCATGTACTTTAGTCTTTGTAATTATCTGTTATAACTCGGTAGCTTTTTATGAAGGCAGGAGTAAAATAAAAGTAGCTGCAATAGTTTCATACTTAACTAACACTGAAAATGTACATAATTTAAATCAGACTCCTAATCTTAATTTTTGCTTAATAAATAAATCCATAAGAAAACTATGTTGGGAAACTGCTATAGGGAAGTGCACTTCTCCTATATAGGTCATAAGGATCCTATCTGTCTGAAACTGGCTGCTCTTTCTTTCTTTGATCTGCAGAGTGACTGATGCTTTTCAGACATCAGTTGTGGGTACAGAAGGGTTTCATTGCATCTTCTCTCTTGGCACCAGCTACTGTTCTCCCTTCTTGTTGTATTGATAGTGGGTGGGTGTATCTCACCTTTCTTTAAAATCATATATGCTAGGGACAGTCTTGTCCTCTTCTCCTCTCCTGATGTCAGTGTAGATGCAGGCAGTGCAAAGTGTACTACAGTCAGATAGTATCTCAAATGCAAAGCTGCATTTCAATGATCTGAGGTTTGAAGAACAATGTGGAACTAGCTGTTTTAGGGGATGTCTCGATTTCATTCCTGTAGTAACATAACTGGTGATAGGAAAGCAGGGAGAGAGAGAGGTGTGTGCTCTGCAAGGCTGCTGGCCACGGGGCCAATGGGTGTGGGTGGGCTGGGTAGGATCGCGGGAGTCACGTCTCAGGGATCTGCCCCACTCCCCAGCACTGCTCCAGCTCTGAGCTGTCTCCACTGCCTGGGACCTGTGGGGCCCCACCTGCCTCCCCGGGGGAAGAGCCACCTGGGACTGGTGCAGAGGCTGGGCCAGTCTCAGCCACTCACAGGGAACAGTCGGGGAGGGGGGAGGCTCAGCTGGGTCCTGAGAGAGCCTGGCCCGGGTAGGCTCTGCTCCTGCTCCAGCCTGGCTGCTTCCACCACTCCCAAGAGGCCAGAGTTATCCTGCCCCAGGACCAGTTCTGGCTGCGCTGCCATCTCAGCCTCCCAGCCACAGTCACCTCCCATCAGGGCCGGCTATTGTGGCTGGGGGTTAGGGTGTGGGAGAGTAGGTCTCTAGGGGGTCTGGGTAGGTGCTGGGCACTGGGGGGTGGGGAGATCTATGTGTTGGGGGGCTGTCAGTGGGGGAGATCTGTGTGTGTGTGGGCGCTGGGAAGTGTGGGGGGTCTGTGCGGGTCACTGCAGTTGTGGCAGTGGGGGGCACTGGACAGTGAGGGGATCTGTAGAGGGGCTCTGGGTGGGAAGGTGTGGGGCACTGTGCAGTTGTGGGAGGGCTGTGGGGGGTCTTCAGCTGGGGGGCACTGGTCAGTGAGAGGATCTGTGGGGGGGTTCTGAGTGGGTGGGAGAGTGATCTGGGAGGGCACTGGGCAGGGGGTTTGTGGGGGTCTCTGGATGGTGGAGCACTGGGCGTAGGGAGTCGGAGGGGTGCTGGGCAGGGGATTTGTGGGGGTCTCTGGGTGGTGTGGCCCTGGGCATAGGGAGTCAGAGGGGTGCAGGGCAGGGGATTTGTGGGGGTCTCTGGGTGGTGTGGCACTGGGCATAGGGAGTAGGAGGGGTGCTGGACAGGGGGTTTGTGGGGGTCTCTGGGTGGTGCGGCACTGGGCGAAGGGAGTCAGAGGGGTACAGGGCAGGGGGTTTGTGGGGGTCTCTGGGTGGTGCGGCGCTGGGCGAAGGGAGTCAGAGGGGTACAGGGCAGGGGGTTTGTGGGGGTCTCTGGGTGGTGCGGCGCTGGGCGTAGGGAGTCAGGGGTACAGGGCAGGGGGTTTGTGGGGGTCTCTGGGTGGTGTGGCACTGTGCATAGGGAGCTGGAGGGGTGCTGGGCAGGGGGTTTGTGGGGGTCTCTGGGTGGTGTGGCACTGGGCATAGGGAGTCGGAGGGGTGCTGGGCAGGGGGGTTGTGGGGGTCTCTGGGTGGTGTGGCACTGGGCATAGGGAGTTGGAGGGGTGCTGGGCAGGGGGTTTGTGGGGGTCTCTGGGTGGTGTGGCGCTGGGCGTAGGGAGGTGGAGGGGTGCTGGGCAGGGGGTTTGTGAGGGTCTCTGGGTGGTGTGGCGCTGGGCGTAGGGAGTCGGAGGGGTGCTGGACAGGGGGTTTGTGGGGGTCTCTGGGTGGTGCGGCACTGGGCGTAGGGAGTCGGAGGGGTGCTGGGCAGGGGGTTTGTGGGGGTCTCTGGGTGGTGTGGCGCTGGGCGTAGGGAGTCGGAGGGGTGCTGAGCAGGGGGTTTGTGGGGGTCTCTGGGTGGTGCGGCACTGGGCATAGGGAGTCGGAGGGGTACAGGGCAGGGGGTTTGTGCTGGTCTCTGGGTGGTGTGGCACTGGGCGTAGGGAGTCGGAGGGGTGCTGGGCAGGGGGTTTGTGGGGGTCTCTGGGTGGTGCGGCACTGGGCGTAGGGAGCCAGAGGGGTGCCGGGCAGGGGGGTTGTGGGGGGCTCTGGGTGGTGCTGCGCTGGGCGTAGGGAGTCAGAGGGGTGCCGGGCAGGGGATTTGTGGGGGTCTCTGGGTGGTGCGGCACTGGGCGTAGGGAGCCGGAGGGGTGCAGGGCAGGGGGTTTGTGGGGGTCTCTGGGTGGTGTGGCGCTGGGCGTAGGAAGCCGGAGGGGTACAGGGCAGGGGGTTGGTGGGGGTCTCTGGGTGGTGTGGCACTGGGCGTAGGGAGCCAGAGGGGTGCTGGGCAGGGGGTAGCATGGTGCAGCATGGGCCCACCCCCAAGGGGAAGAAGCACAAGGGCAGTGCAGGGCTGGGCTGGACAGTGTGGGTCTGGCAGCTCCTGGTTTGTAAACAGGGCCCTTGTACTGGGCTGGCGGGAGTGGGGCTGTCCCTGCCGTGCCATGACTCATCTCCCATTGCCCCCAGTCAGCCCCTCGCTCTGAGGACTCTGCCCCCCTGCCTCATGTCCCCATTTCCCCCATGGGGACCCACAAATATGTTTAGCACCGGGCCCACAACAGGTTAATCCGGCCCTGTTTGGGGTGCAGGCTCTGGGAGGTAGTTGGGGGTGCAGGAGGGTTGCAGGCTATGGGGAGTTTGAGTGAGGGGTGCAGGCTCTGACCTGGGGCAGAGCATTGGGGTACAGGGGGGTACAGACATGTGGGCTCTGGGAGGGAGTTAGCAGCTTAGCACGTTGTAGAAGAGAAAGGAGCTGCAGGGATTTCATAGAGACATAGAAAATGACAGCAGACACTTTTCCATAGTCACAATGTGAGAGGCAGAGTGGGAGGGAGGGAGGGGGCGTCTGTACGGTATTTCCCCGCATTCAGGCTCCTGGCTGGAGCAGTAACAGCCCCGCAGCACTTGTACAGGATCGAGAGGAGCCGCGGTGTCTGGGCTTTGACAGTCTGGGAATTGGGCTGCCGGTGCCTTTAAGCCCCAGCCCCAGGAACCCACCCCCTGCTCCGGGGCTGACACGGGGCAGAACTGAAAACAGCCTCTGCCCCCCCCACAACCCCGACACCCCCAGATCTGCGAGCCCAGCAGGGGGCTCGTCCCGAGGGGCCGCTGTCCCCACCACCCCCTCCCTAAACGGGGGTTTGTCCCCGCACAGGGTCTGGCAGCGTCTCCCCCCCCCCCCGGGCTTAACCCCGGCTCCCACCGCCACCCCCGATTTTTCCCCTTCAGCCTCTCTCCTGCCGCTGCCTACAGCAGCTTGACCCCCCCTGCCAGTCAATTTCTGCCCCCCGCTCAGACCCTGGCAGCCCCCGCGCTGCAATTTGCCCCCTTGAGCCTTTTAAACGCCCCCAAAGAGCAGGCAGCAAATCGTGAGTAGCAGTGAGGGCAGAGAGAGGGCAGTGGCGACAGCGGAGGTTACTGGGCATGCTCAGTTCGGCCGCGCATGCTCAGTGCAGCCAAAGTAGCGACTCGGGAGCGGTTCATGTTTCTGTCGTTACACCGGCCGTTAGGGCCGTTGGAGCGCGGCGCGCGGGGGGGGGAGCCGGGGGAGGAGTCACGTGACGGGTCCGGCCGTTAGGGCCGTTGGAGCGCGGCGCGCGGGGGGGGGGAGCCGGAGGAGGAGTCACGTGACGGGTCCGGCCGTTAGGGCCGTTGGAGCGCGGGGGGGGGGGGAGCCGGGGGAGGAGTCACGAGACGGGTCCGGTCGTTAGGGCCGTTGGAGCACGGCGCGCGGGGGGGGAGCCGGAGGAGGAGTCACGTGACGGGTCCGGCCGGTAGGGCCGTTGGAGCGCGGGGGGGGGGGAGCCGGGGGAGGGGTCACGAGACGGGTCCGGTCGTTAGGGCTGTTGGAGCACGGCGCGCGGGGGGGGGGAGCCGGGGGAGGAGACACGTGAGGGGTCCGGCCGTTAGGGCCGTTGGACCACGGCGCGCGGGGGGGGGAGCCGGAGGAGGGGTCACGTGACGGGTCCGGCCGGTAGGGCCGTTGGAGCGCGGCGCGCGGGGGGGGGGAGCCGGAGGAGGGGTCACGTGACGGGTCCGGCCGTTAGGGCCGTTGGAGCGCGCCGCGCCGGGGGGGGAGCCGGAGGAGGAGTCACGTGACGGGTCCGGCCGTTAGGGCCGTTCGAGCGCGGCGCGCGGGGGGGGGAGCCGGGGGTGCAGTCACGTGACGGGTCCGGCCGTTAGGGCCGTTGGAGCGCGGCGCGCGGGGGGGGAGCCGGAGGAGGAGTGACGTGACGGGTCCGGCCGTTAGGGCCGTTGGAGCGCGGCGCGCGGGGGGGGAGCCGGGGGAGGGGTCACGTGACGGGTCCGGCCGTTAGGGCCGTTGGTGTGCGGCGCGTGGGGGGGGGGGAGCCCGGGGCGGAGTCACGTGACGGGTCCGGCCGTTAGGGCCGTTGGAGCACGGCGCGCGGGGGGGAGCCGGAGGAGGGGTCACGTGACGGGTCCGGCCGTTAGGGCCGATGGAGCGCGGCGCGCGGGGGCGGGAGCCGGAGGAGGGGTCACGTGACGGGTCCGGCCGTTAGTGCCGTTGGAGCGCGCCGCGCGGGGGGGGGGAGCCGGAGGAGGAGTCACGTGACGGGTCCGGCCGTTAGGGCTGTTGGAGCGCGCGGGGGGGGGGGAGCCGGGGGAGGAGTCACGTGACGGGTCCGGCCGTTAGGGCCGTTGGAGCACGGCGCGCGGGGGGGGGGACCCGGGGGAGGAGTCACGTGACGGGTCCGGCCGTTAGGGCGGTTGGAGCGCGCGGGGGGGGGGAGCTGGGGGAGGAGTCACGTGACGGGTCCGGCGGTTAGGGCCGTTGGAGCGCGGCGCGCGGGGGCGGGGAGCCGGAGGAGGAGTCACGTGACGGGTCCGGCTGTTAGGGCCGTTGGAGCGCGGTGCGCGGGGGCGGGGAGCCGGAGGAGGAGTCACGTGACGGGTCCGGCCGTTAGGGCCGTTGGAGCGCGGCGCGCGGGGGGGGGAGCCGGAGGAGGAGTCACGTGACGGGTCCGGCCGTTAGGGCCGTTCGAGCGCGCCGCGCGGGGGGGGGAGCCGGAGGAGGAGTCACGTGACGGGTCCGGCCGTTAGGCCCGTTGGAGCGCGGCGCGCGGGGGGGGAGCCGGGGGAGGAGTCACGTGACGGGACCGGCCGTTAGGGCCGTTGGAGCGCGGCGCGCGGGGGGGGAGCCGGGGCAGGGGTCACGTGACAGATCCGGCCGTTAGGGCCGTTGGAGCGCGGCGCGCGGGGGGGGAGCCGGGGGAGGAGTCACGTGACGGGTCCGGCCGTTAGGGCCGTTGGAGCGCGCTGCGTGCGGGGGGGGGAGCCGGGGGAGGAGTCACGTGACGGGTCCGGCCGTTAGGGCCGTTGGAGCGCGGGGGGGGGGGGGAGCCGGGGGTGGGGTTACGAGACGGGTCCGGTCGTTAGGGCCGTTGGAGCACGGCGCGCGGGGGGGGGAGCCGGAGGAGGAGTCACGTGACGGGTCCGGCCGTTAGGGCCGTTGGAGCGCGCGGGGGGGGGAGCCGGGGGAGGGGACCCGAGACGGGTCCGGTCGATAGGGCCGTTGGAGCACGGCGCGCGGGGGGGGGAGCCGGGGGAAGGAGTCACGTGATGGGTCCGGCCGTTAGGGCCGTTGGAGCACGGCGCGCGGGGGGGGGAGCCGGAGGAGGGGTCACGTGACGGGTCCGGCCGTTAGGGCCGTTGGAGCGCGGCGCGCGGGGGGGGGGTGCCGGAGGAGGGGTCACGTGACGGGTCCGGCCGTTAGGGCCGGTGGTGGGCGCCGCGCGGGGGGGGGAGCCGGAGGAGGAGTCACGTGACGGGTCCGGCCGTTAGGGCCGTTCGAGCGCGGCGCGCGGGGGGGGGAGCCGGAGGAGGAGTCACGTGACGGGTCCGGCCGTTAGGGCCGTTGGAGCGCGGCGCGCGGGGGGGGAGCCGGAGGAGGAGTGACGTGACGGGTCCGGCCGTTAGGGCCGTTGGAGTGCGGCGCGCGGGGGGGGGAGCCGGGGGAGGGGTCACGTGACGGGTCCGGCCGTTAGGGCCGTTGGAGTGCGGCGCGAGGGGGGGGGGGAGCCAGGGGAGGAGTCACGTGACGGGTCCGGCCGTTAGGGCCGTTGGAGCACGGCGCGCGGGGGGGGGAGCCGGAGGAGGGGTCACGTGACGGGTCCGGCCGTTAGGGCCGATGGAGCGCGGCGCGCGGGGGCGGGAGCCGGAGGAGGGGTCACGTGACGGGTCCGGCCGTTAGTGCCGTTGGAGCGCGCCGCGCGGGGGGGGGGGAGCCGGAGGAGGAGTCACGTGACGGGTCCGGCCGTTAGGGCTGTTGGAGCGCGCGGGGGGGGGGGGAGCCGGGGGAGGAGTCACGTGACGGGTCCGGCCGTTAGGGCCGTTGGAGCACGGAGCGGCGGGGGGGGGGGCCCCGGGGGAGGAGTCACGTGACGGGTCCGGCCGTTAGGGCTGTTGGAGCGCGCGGGGGGGGGGAGCGGGGGGAGGAGTCACGTGACGGGTCCGGCAGTTAGGGCCGTTGGAGCGCGGCGCGCGGGGGCGGGGAGCCGGAGGAGGAGTCACGTGACGGGTCCGGCCGTTAGGGCCGTTGGAGCGCGGCGCGCGGGGGGGGGGGAGCCGGAGGAGGAGTCACGTGACGGGTCCGGCCGTTAGGGCCGTTCGAGCGCGCCGCGCGGGGGGGGGAGCCGGAGGAGGAGTCACGTGACGGGTCCGGCCGTTAGGGCCGTTGGAGCGCGGCGCGCGGGGGGGGGGCCCGGGGGGGTAGACCCGTGACGGGACCGGCCGTTAGGGCCGTTGGAGCGCGGCGCGCGGGGGGGGGAGCCGGGGCAGGGGTCACGTGACAGATCCGGCCGTTAGGGCCGTTGGAGCGCGGCGCGCGGGGGGGGAGCCGGGGGAGGAGTCACGTGACGGGTCCGGCCGTTAGGGCCGTTGGAGCGCGCGGCGAGCGGGGGGGGGAGCCGGGGGAGGAGTCACGTGACGGGTCCGGCCGTTAGGGCCGTTGGAAAACGGGGCGCGGGGGGGGGGAGCCGGAGGAGGAGTCACGTGACGGGTCCGGCCGTTGGAGCGCGGCGCGCGGGGGGGGGAGCCGGAGGAGGAGTCACGTGACGGGTCCGGCCGTTAGGGCCGTTGGAGCGCGGCGCGCGGGGGGGGGGAGCCGGGGGCGGGGTCACGTGACTGGTCCGGCCGTTAGGGCGGGTGGAGCGCGGCGCGCGGGGGGGGGGGGAGCCGGGGGAGGAGTCACGTGACGGGTCCGGCCATTAGGGCCGTTGGAGCGCGGCGTGCGGGGGGGGGGAGCCGGGGGAGGGGTCACGTGACGGGTCCGGCCGTTAGGGCCGTTGGAGCGCTGCGCGCGGGGGGGGAGGGGTCACGTGACGGGTCCGGCCGTTAGGGCCGTTGGAGCGCGGCGCGCGGGGGGGGGAGCCGGGGGAGGAGTCACGTGACGGGTCCGGCCGTTAGGGCCGTTGGAGCGCGGCACGCGGGCGGGGGGAGCCGGGGGAGGAGTAACGTGACGGGTGCGGCCGTTAGGGCCGTTGGAGCGCGGCGCGCGGGGGGGGGGAGCCGGGGGAGGAGTCACATGACGGGTCCGGCCGTTAGGGCCGTTGGAGCGTGGCGCGCAGGGGGGGGGAGCCGGAGGAGGAGTCACGTGACGGGTCCGGCTGTTAGGGCCGTTGGAGCGCGGCGCGTGGGGGGGGAGCCGGAGGAGGAGTCACGTGACGGGTCCGGACGTTAGGGCCGTTCGAGCGCGGCGCGGGGGGGGAGCCGGAGGAGGAGTCACGTGACAGGTCCGGCCGTTAGGGCCGTTGGAGGGCGCCGCACGCGGGGGGGGCTGTGAGGCGGCGCTTCCCCCTCTGTTGGGGGCGGGGTTCTCCACAGCCCCACCCCTTATTCCCCCTCCCCCCCCCACTCCGGGCCCCTCCTGCTGCTCCCGGCCCCGCCCCGGCCGCGGGCAGCGCGGTGCTCCCCCCCCGGGCCCGGCCCCTCCCCCCCGGCTGGAGCGTGTCCGCCCCACGCGGGATCTGCCCCTCCCCCTCCCGCGGGGCCTGCGCTGGGGGCGGGGCCCCTCATTAGCCCCGTCCTGCCCGGGGGGAGGGGCAGCCCCTGGGCCGGAGCTGGCGGGGACCAAGCTCAGAGACCCCAGCCCGTGGGGGGAGACGGGACCGGGGGCGGGGGACACAGGACTGGGGAGAAGGGAGGAGAAGGGGGCAGATGGGACGGGGGGGGGGAGATGAGATGGGACTGGGGGTGCGGAAGGCGGGAGACGGGGAGGGGAGATGAGGAGGATGGGGGCATTTTAATAATTTGTGGAGGTCCCGGGGTGTTTGGGGGAGATGAGGAGGATGTTCCCTTTTGAGATAAAAACTAAAAAATCCAGGACCAGCAAATTCTTTGAGAAATCTGGTGTTTAGACCTTGTATTTTAAGCAGAGGGGTTCTGAGTTCCTGGGATGGTTTTTGTTGGCAGGAAGCAACATGGTTTGGTCTGTGATTGTACCAAAAGGGGAAGAGGGTTGTTTGTACAGGAAGAGAGAAGACTGAAGGTCTCCGATGAGGATGGGATTTGAACCCACGCGTGCAGAGCACAATGGATGAGCAGCATCACCGTAACCACTCGGCCACCTCACCTGAGCTGTCAGGGAAGGGACGGGAGGAGAAATCCAAGGCCGGCAGAGGTAGGGCCAATAAGGAGTTTTTAAATACTAAGCGGATGCAGGGTCTGAGTGAGCTCCCCCCTCACATCTAGTGAGGAGCTGGGGGAAGACGTCAGGAACAGACCGTGTTTGCACAGACCCCCCTGCTCCGCCCAGCTCCGCAGCAGGGTGGGGCGGCTGTGCCAAACGGAGCAGTTTTGGCTGGTGGTGGGTTACAAATCACACGTGTGCAATGAAATGTTGTTCTCCTGCCTGGATGAGTCAAGGGCAGCACAGGGGACCAGGAACCGGGGAACATTTCAATCCTTAACACCACAAAACAGAGAAACGCTCCCGAGTCTCTCCCAGGGAATTAACATTTCTTCGCAGAAAGCTAAAGGTTCTAACAGAAAGGAGTGAAACCAAATGGCCACCCAACATACCTAGTCCGTCGTGCTTGAGGGGCTAGGTGGGTGAGGAATAGCTTTTAATGGGCTGCATAGACGTGATTTGAGGGCATCACCCTAAACCAGTGGTCCCCAAACTTTTCACCCTGTGCCCTCTTATCTGTGTCCACGGCCCCTCGGCAGCCACAGTCGAGAACGGGGGCTGGGGGAGGGACCGGGACCGTAGCTTGCTGCAGAGAGGGATGTGGAGGGGGTAAGGAGGGTCAAGGCGGGGCCAGGAGCCTGGGGGCAGAGTGGTGCTCCCTCCCTGCTCTCCATGGGGGCTGGCTGGAGCCCTGAGGTACCCCCTTGAACGTCCCCCTGTGCCCCCCTAGGAGGCAGGCCCCACTGCCCTAAACTGAACCCTACTGGCTAAGCAGGGGCTAGTGATGGCAAAGCCCCACCCTTTCTGCTGCGGCCCCACCCTCTTCCATCCCTTCCAACCTTCCCCCCCCCCCAGCCCCAGCCACTAGGGGACAATGTGGAAGCGCTTGAAGCCCCAAACCACTTCTGCCACCAAGAGGAGGCCTGGAGCCCCTCTCCCCCAGGGCCTTATGGCATTAGCTGTATTGGTGGGGAGGGAGCGCAGTGGCAGGGCACATGCTTTGCCCATCTGCTTTAGTGTAATAATTCTGCCCATGAACTGTTCTAAGATTGTCACTGTTTTCAGGCAGGGCTCCCTGACATTTATGTATTGATGGGATCTTATCTAGCTGGGAAACCTAAGATGTTTATACCACAATCAGCTACATGGTCAATGGCCGTTCAGTGCCATACACAGGATATCAAGAGCCCTGGGACAATTTTGGGAAAGGAGTTTTATGAATATTTTTAACAGGTTCTCCCCACCCAGATATTGCGATAAAACCCGCAGTAAGTTCATACTGAAAATGGTTATTAATGTGGGGCCTCTAAAGTGAGAGGCAGGTGCTGAGAAGCAGACTCATGCCACTGCAATATCTGAACCGTGGTAAGCAGGGGAGTGGTGTGGAGGGTCCCCGGGGACACGGAGCAGCTGAAGTCCCTCAGAGTTAGGGGAACTAGGCAATGCGCAGTGACAGGGTTCACCCCCTGCGCAGATGGGGCTGAGGGAATCAGCATCGACTGGGGGCTGAGGGCTGGGATGGGGCTGCATGGGCAGTAGAACGGGAGGCAGGTTGGAATCGAGGAACCCGGGGAACATTTCAGTCCTTAACACCACAAAACAGAGAAACGCTCCCGAATCTCTCCCAGGGAATTAACATTTCTGTGCAGAAAGCTAAAGGTTGTAACAGAAAGGAGTGAAACCAAATGGCCACACGATGGCGCGAGCAGCCTAGGGATGAAAAGCCCCAGGATTTGTGTGCGCGCCTGGGCTCTGGAAAGGGATTTGGTTCCACTCACTGCATTGCTGTGGCTGGGAACATCCCAGGGATGAGCCAGGTCAATGACCATGACACCGGGTGTGAGGAGGCTTTAATCTGATTCCAACAGAATAATGTTTTCACACCTGAGTTACTAGTGGCAGCTTCCCAAGGGCAGTTCCAGGTGGTTCCTCCCAGAGACGGGTGGTCGGGGAACAGGGAATCTCTCTGGCTCCCATGGTCAGTTCTCCAGGCTTTCTCCCTCCCTCCCCCACACTATCACAGGCCCCCACTAGTAATGAACTAATGGATATAAACTGGCCATCAACAAGCTTAACCTTGAAATTAGGTGAAGGTTTCTAACCACCAGAGGAGTGAAGTTCTGGAACAGCCTCCCAAGGGGAGCAGTGGGGCAAAAACCCAAAGTGGCTTCAAGACGGAGCTTGATACGTTTCTGGACGGGGTGCAGGAGGTTGAGCCAGATGATCACGATTAAATTCTCCCCTTAAAGCCTGAGTCCAAAATGGAGAGGGAGGTAAAGGAAACATTTAAAAAAATAAACCAAACATTGTAATGCCAGGATGACTCCAGCAGCTCACTGTATAGTGCCGCCCCTTCCTTCCTCCACTGGGTGTTGAACGACCTGCTGGGATGTGGGACATTAATTCTCCCGTTCCACTGATAAACTGATACAACGGGACTGAAATTAAACCAATTCCCGGCCAAGAAAAGGGCACAGCCCTGCATGGGCCGGGAATCGAACCCGAGTCAACTGCTTGGAAGGCAGCTCTGCTCACCACTATACCACCAGTGCATCTGGCAGGAGGGTTTCTCCCGGGTGCCACTTATGCCAAGGGACTCACCCCCACAGAGCTCAGCAGCTGGCCAGACAGGCTGGAGGCAGCCTGTGAGCAGAGACAAGTTCCCAAAGTAACTGATAGATGGGGACATGCAGGGCCGGCTCCAGGCACCAGCGAAGGAAGCAGCTGCTTGGGGCGGCAAATGGAAAGGGGCGGCAGGTCCAGCTCTTCAGTGGCGGGTCTCTCAGTCTCTCTCTTCCCCTCTGAGCTGTCGGCGAAGAGGAAGAGAGGGACCGAAGGACCCGCCGCCGAATTACCGCCGAAGAATGAAGCGGCACGTTTTAGCTGCTGCTGAAGCGCTGCCAATCGGCTTTATATTTTTTTTCCGGTTCCCTACCTGGCCAGGTTTATTGTCAAACGAAGCACAGTAATAGTTCCCCGCAGACTCTACAGGACATAGTATCAATATGCGCCCCATACAATACACCGGCTGTCAGTGGCGGGACTCTCCGCTGCCCCCTAGGCCAGCCAAAGACACCGCCCCAGGGGTGCATTCTTATACACAGGGACAAACAAGTTACACATCACTTTCTCAAAGTATCTGTTGCTGCAAACCGCATGTAGTGCGGATGTGTGAACCCCAAAGACATCAAACATGAAAGAAAAACACAAGGCCAGTTTTGGGGAGGATTCCAGAGCCAGGCCTGAGGGTTACACAGCTGGGCTTGAACGGAACAGAGGTCTCGGCCTCTATAAAAATAACTGGTTGCAAAATTTATATTAAATTAAGAAACCAAACCAAACCAACCAACCAACCCAGAAAAGCTCCCATCACACATCCATCACCATTGTAGATTTGACATCTCCTGCCTCATGTGACATCTTTGCTTTGCAAACAAGAGACCTGGAGAAGTCTGTGGTTGTTACCCTCTAACAGGGTAAAAGGTTACACATCCTGTCTCAAGTAATTTTCCTCTTAACAGAAGATTTAAAATTTATCAAGATAAATTCCATTTGAAATAGAAATAATTACAGTCTATACGGGGTCTCTATTCTCACACATGCTATTTCTCTCACCTGTTCCCCCACTCTAATTCCTTTGGAGTGAGGGTTTAATTTCAGGATTCGCCTCCATTTCCTGTATAGTAGGAGGGGGCAGGGAGAGAACGAGACGAAAACCTGAATTATATTGTAACACTGAAAGTTATCACGTAATCAGCCTCTTCCGTGATACTAATTAACTTCATGTTTAATATCATTGTCGCTGGTACCAACTTATTCAACAATTACAACATATAAACCCATAGGGAGTTTTCTCTTAATTCTCATTTCCACCCAGTCAGCTTTGTGTGAAGACACATTCTACAATAACCTAGGAGCCTTCCATTTCTGTGAGTTCATTTCTCCCTGGGGCTTCTCCCAGAAGTGTGGGTGGAAGGGGTCTCGCACGACGTGGGGAGGCTGCATCATGAGAAAAACCACCTGTGCTCTATTTTCACACTTTCTAATCCTTCACAGTAGCAGGAGGTGGAGAAGTGATACAAATGCATCAGACGCTAGAGCAAAACTAAAACACCAAACCACAGACTCTGGACTCCGCATTCATGTATCCTGCAGTCTGAACTTGGAATCGGATACATTCCCTCATTGGCTACCATCATTTGCCAGCATGGAAGTGCTTCTTGTCCAACAAGGCAGCCAGATTGGGACCCGTGGGCATGGAATGGCTCTGAAGCAATCAGCTGTTTCTCTGTGCTTCATGAAACTTTGTATCCAAATGGTAAAAGATGGTTGTGCCCAATTTAATCATGGCGTCCTTCAGGAGTGTGACCAATGCCACTTAACTAGGGAGCAGGTTCTAAAGATAGTTTACCTCGGCCACAGGTCACTGCAGCTTCCATCTCTGGGGTGAAAATCAACCACCACTAACTGCAACTTCTACCTGAGTTCTTGTCACACCTTTGACGTTACTTGGAGTAATTTGACACTTCTCTGGTATAGAATTCTTCAGCAACCGCACAACAGATCAGTAGCGATAGTGAGGTACAACTCCCCCAACTATGCCCTTTTATGTCTTTAATCTGGTGCCACAAATTTAAATTAGGGAATAAATTCAGGTGCAGCTTAGAATCCCTGTAAGACACCAAATGTCAGGTCTCTATTAAAAATAGGTAGCTATATCACATTCAACAGGGGTTTCATTTTCTACACATTTGCAGCATCTCCTGGGGGGGAGGTGAAGGGAAATGTCACTTCCATTTTCCCATCCTTGCCTAGACAGGGATTGCATTTCCCAAATAATAGGCAACATGCAGCTGATGAGGAAGGAGATCTCTTCAGGGGCGACCTCCTGCAGGGCCTGGGCCACAACTGCTTTGGGAGCCCAATGTCGGGGCATTTTGCTTAGTTCCAAGTCATTTACTAGAGAATCCTCCTCCCAGCCCTTTAGAAAAAATATTGACCTAACCAACTGAACAACAGGGGGACTGGGATGGTGATGGGGAATACGGGAATCCCTCTGACTTACCCTATCTTCCTCTGCTGTTACAGAGGGTGACATGACATTTTCCCCTAGCCCTGCCCTGTTCCTGCTCTTTGTTATAGTTCAGTATATTTTAAGTGATGAAAACAGTAGTAAAAATATCTGCTCTGCAGCACAACCTGAAGCAACAGCAGAGCAACTGGGAATGGAACAATTGCTTTCCAAAGGGGGAACTTGATGACTAACAATTGCTCTGAAATGGGGGAACAGTATAACCGTGAAGCTCAGGGTTTGTTTAGGTCAGGTCACGGGGAAAGCTAATGCCAACCCCTGCACCTGGGCTGCCTCTGCTCTACAACTATAATTGTCTTTTTACCCCAAGATCGCTAACTTGAGCAGCCAACGCCATGCGCAGCCCTAGCGGATGTCAGGCACAGGTAGTTTTTGCCTCAGTGTAGCTTGTTGGGAATCAAACCTCTCCCCCACCTGGAGCTGATGAACATTCCTGGCTGGAGGGACACACACTCCTACGACTTAGAAGGAAAGGAGTCGATAGGAAAGATCACAGGACTGACCCCAAAGAAGGGTGAGCTGCAAAAGGCAAAAGCAGGCAACTGATCTGGGGGAGCGGAGAGACCACATTGAAGATGGTGCACAGATCACTATGTGGGAATTAGCAAATGTGGATTCTCTGATGTGAGATAAGGTTTGAACACTGACTAAAGCTTTTCCCGCACTCAGCGCATCCATAAGGTTTCTCACCCGTGTGGATTCTCCTATGTGTCCTCAGGGCAGAGCTGTCCTTAAAGCTTTTCCCGCACTGAGAGCATGTGTAGGGCGTCTCTCCTGTGTGGATTCTACGATGTGTGATAAGGTGTGAACGCTGACTGAAGCTTTTCCCGCACTCAGAGCATCCATAAGGTTTCTCACCCGTGTGGATTCCCTGATGTCTGCTCAGGTCAAAGCTCTGCTTAAAGCTTTTCCCACACTCGGAGCATGTGTAGGGCGTCTCTCCTGTGTGGGTTCTACGATGTGTGATAAGGTGTGAACGCTGACTGAAGCTTTTCCCGCACTCAGAGCATCCATAAGGTTTCTCACCCGTGTGGATTCTCCTATGTGCGCTCAGGGCAGAGCTGTCCTTAAAGCTTTTCCCGCACTGAGAGCATGTGTAGGGCGTCTCTCCTGTGTGGATTCTAAGATGTGTGATAAGGTTTGAACGCTGACTGAAGCTTTTCCCGCACTCAGCGCATCCATAAGTTTTCTCACCCGTGTGGATTCTCCTATGTGCGCTCAGGGCAGAGCTGTCCTTAAAGCTTTTCCCGCACTCAGAGCGCGTGTAGGGCGTCTCTCCTGTGTGGATTCTCTGATGTGAGATAAGGTTTGAACGGTGACTAAAGCTTTTCCCGCACTCAGCGCATCCATAAGGTTTCTCACCCGTGTGGATTCTCCGATGTGCGCTCAGGGCAGAGCTCTGATTAAAGCTTTTCCCGCACTCAGAGCACGTGTAGGGCTTCACTCCTCTGTGGATTCTCTGATGTGAGATAAGGTTTGAACGCTGACTAAAGCTTTTCCCGCACTCAGCGCATCCATAAGGTTTCTCACCCGTGTGGATTCTCCTATGTGCGCTCAGGGCAGAGCTATCCTTAAAGCTTTTCCCGCACTGAGAGCATGTGTAGGGCGTCTCTCCTGTGTGGATTCTAAGATGTGTGATAAGGTGTGAACACTGACTGAAGCTTTTCCCGCACTCAGAGCATCCATAAGGTTTCTCACCCGTGTGGATTCTCCTATGTGCGCTCAGGTCAAAGCTCTGCTTAAAGCTTTTCCCACACTCAGCGCATGTGTAGGGCATCTCTCCTGTGTGGGTTCTACGATGTGTGATAAGGTTTGAACGCTGACTGAAGCTTTTCCCGCACTCAGAGCATCCATAAGGTTTCTCACCCGTGTGGATTCTCCTATGTGCGCTCAGGGCAGAGCTGTCCTTAAAGCTTTTCCCGCACTCAGAGCATGTGTAGGGCTTCTCTCCTGTGTGGATTTTCTGATGTGAGATAAGGTTTGAACGGTGTCTAAAGCTTTTCCCGCACTCAGCGCATCCATAAGGTTTCTCACCCGTGTGGATTCTCCCATGTGCGCTCAGGTCAGAGCTGCGCTTAAAGCTTGTCCCGCACTCAGAGCACGTGTAGGGCGTCTCTCCTGTGTGGGTTCTACGATGTAAGAGAAGGTCTGAGCTCTGATTGAAGCTTTTCCCGCACTCATGGCATGTGTAGCGTCTCCCTTCCAAGTGGATTCTGTCGCGGGTTATAAGGTCTGAGTGGCTACTGAAGTTTTCATCTGGCATCTGCTGCGTCTCACAGGCTTTTGCTTTTTCTGGGAGTGCACAACGCCCGGACACATTCCCTTTGGATCTTCCTGATAACGTTCCATGTGGTTCTACTTGCTCAGCGTCTTCCTGCTGGGGTTTCTCCTTCTCATTCTCACTCACCATCCCATCACCTGATGGGAGACAGAGCGAATCCAGGCATAGATCACTCCCTGTGCCAGAAAGAAAGGAAATCTCAGAGAAAGGAATGGAAAAAGGGATGAACAAACCAAAATATGTGTGGGAGAGATCAAACCTCTCAGGAGCTGATTTTCCCCAAACCCTTCCCCAGAGGAGAGAGGAAGGGATCAGTTTTGGTCCACATCTCACCAGAACACTCAAGGGAAAGCGAGACCGGGGAGGGACCTGCTGCAAGTTGTCAGTCAGAATAGGAGGGAAGCCATGAGTGACATCTGCCATAATGATTCCACATCTGCAGGGAACAATCCTGAGCTTGGAGAGCTCACAGGGTCTTTGTAGGGCATCCCAAATGTTTCCTGCATTCCTAAACAGTTGTTGAGTTGGTTTAACCAAGTCCTCACCTGTGCAGGCAGCTCTCGGGAGCACTTCTTTCTCAGAGGCCTGGAGGTCCGGGACCCACGGCTCTTCCCCTCGTTCCAGCTGCGAGATCACATCAGGTTTGGAAATTGGAAACCCTACTCCAGGCAAAGAAAAGAAGGGAGGTCAGTGGAATTTGTGGGATACTCATCACAAAGAATATTCCATGGTTGTAATCCCTGCTCATTTTTAAGCAGTAGAATACCAAGGCCAGCTTCCTTGGCTCAAAGTGGCAGAAGAGTTAGTATTATTATTATAAATCATCCTCTCTGGCAATAAATCCCTTATCAATGGCTGTGGTTGTCAAACTCTCTTTTCTTTATTGTCTTATCTTTATGGTCACCACTTTTACCTTGTTAATCAGTCTGGTTCTCTAATTGTTTCTATCTGCTGTAAAATTCATGTTGCTAGGTGTGAGTAAATTACGTAGTGGGATATAATTGGTTAGAGAATTATGTTAGGATATGTTAGAATTGTCAAGTATCGGGGGTAGCCGTGTCAGTCTGTATCCACAAAAACATCAAGGAGTCTGGTGGCACCTTAAAGACTAACAGATTTATTTGGGTATAAGCTTTCGTGGGTAAAACAACCTCACTTCTTCAGGTGCATGGAGTGAAAGTTACAGATGCAGGCATTATATACTGACACATGAGGAGGAGGGAGTTACCTCACAAGTGGAGAACCAGCGTTGACAGGGCCAGTTCAATCAGGGTGGATGTAGCCCACTCCCAATAATAGATGAGGAGGTGTCAATTCCAAGAGAGGCGAAGCTGCTTCTGTAAGGAGCCTGCCACTCCCAGTCCCTATTGAAGCCCAGATTAATGGTGTTAAATTTGAAAATGAATTTTAGTTCTGCTGTTTCTCTTCGAAGGCTGTTTCTGAAGTTTTTTTGTTCAAGAATAGTGACTTTGAATGACCAGGGAGATTGAGGTGTTCACCTACTGGCTTGTGTATGTTACCATTCCTGAAGTCCAATTTGTGTCCATTTATTCTTTTACCTAGAGACTGTCCGGTTTGGCCAATGTACATGGCAGAGGGGCACTCCTGGCACATGATGGCATATATCACATTAGTAGACGTGCAGGTGAATGAGCCCTTGATGGTGTGGCTGATGTGGTTGGGTCCTCTGATGGTGTCGCTAGAGTAGATCTGGGGATAGAGTAGGCAATGAGGTTTGCTACAGAGATTGGTTCCTGGGTTGGTGTTTCTGTGGTGTGGTGTGTAGTTGCTGGTGAGTATTTGCTTCAGGTTCGGGGGTTGTCTGTAAGCGAGGACCTGGCCTGCCTCCCAAGCTCTGTGAGAGTGAGGGATCATTTTCCAGGAT
Source organism: Mauremys mutica (assembly GCF_020497125.1). Classification (NCBI taxonomy): domain Eukaryota; kingdom Metazoa; phylum Chordata; order Testudines; family Geoemydidae; genus Mauremys; species Mauremys mutica. The sequence continues at coordinate 15,381,488 of NC_059097.1, forward strand.
AGCTTGTAGATCGTTGATAATGCACTGGAGAGGGGATGTATGTGATGGCCAGTGGTGTTGTATTAGGTGGAGCCTTTGTGGGAGGTGTGGGATTTACCTGAATAGGCCTAAGGAGACAATCCCAGATCAGATATTTCGCACCCTCATTTTGAGAGACTAATGAGGAACCACAAGCGGGTGGAATCCGCCACAGGATTCTGAAAGAAGGAAGTCTGGGGCGGGCTCTAGCAATTAGTTTGCTATGAAGTATCTCAGCAGTTGGATGCATTCATATATTAGAATGATTTATTAATCAGTGATGTAAATCATGAGTATTGAGGCTTGATGCTTAATTATGGACTTCCCAAAGGCCAGGTATGGTTTGGGGCAGCTATTGACATTATTATAATCAGAGCAAAGGAGCAGATGTGGTATATCACCATCCTATTACCATAAGGAAGCGGAGAAAATACGTCTCCTAGTGACCAGTTTTTCATTTTGTCAGGTCCCCGAGACAGTGTAAACTGAAGCAGGGCCTCCCTTCTGATGGGCTCCCTTGCGCCTCGATCTTTGTTTCCAATGGTGTCCATAGCTTGTAAGTCCGCACAGTGCAAGCCCCTCTTTACTATACTTCTCTGACTGTAATCGTTACGTGTATTGATCCTTGCCTATGATTTCAACTATAAATCAAGTGTCTGTGTGTTTCACCCAATTTCATCTCCTCCATTAACGGTGAGTAGCCATGTACAAGGGCGAGCTGCACCCCAACACGTCATCTTATCGGTGTAAACACTGTCCAGGCTACACCACCAGCCTGTGACATCATCATCAAAGTGCCCATGTGTGCCTGGGAAGGGGCCCTGCTCTGGGAGGGAGGATGCAGCAAGGACTCAGGGTCGGTGGCCGGGGTCGCTGTGCACAGAGATGGGGAGGTTATACGGGGAGGGGCTAATGAGTGAGAGTCCTGCAGGATTAAACCCTGATTTCTCTTGCTTAACAGAATTCACTGGCTGATGGGGTGGGCTCTCTGTGCTAACAGCTATTAGCAGGTCTTTCTTCTGCCAGCCAGCCAGGTAATTGGCATCAACACAAACACTAGCTTTTAACTTCTTAGCTGCTATGGATTTTAGGGCTGGACTTTGTCTTACAGAGATATCACACAAATCCAAAGGGTCTGAGGGTGAGAGCTGGCTTGCTCTCCCCTGCATCCTTAAGAGTTCAGCCATAAAACTGTTCTGCTCTGAAACACCAGTAACCCAATCTGTCCTCAGACCCTGAAGCACAGACTGCTCACTTACAGATTCAGCATGGAGACATTTCTGTTCCAACACCTTTGTCTTCCCAACACGCTGGCCACACACAGCCACCTGGTTATACGGCTGCTTAACTTTCTTAACAGCTCCTACTCCATCGGAGACCTTTTCAAAGCTGCCCACACTGGATCTCTCAAAAGGAAAGTCAGTGGATCCATTCACAACAGAAAATTTCTGGCTGTTAGGAACTGAAACTTTCTTGATTAAATCACTTTCACACCCTTCACTTGCAGTAAACTGCTTGCACAGGCTACCATGAGGATTTCTTTCCCTATGAGCTTTTCTAAGCAGCAATTCACCCCTCTCAGAAATTCTGCTCTCACCCTCTTCACCTAGGGCTTGCTCTAAAGGAACACTTCCCTGAGCAACCACAGACTCTTGCTGGGTCTCACTTACATCCAGAATCACCTCTGGCCCATCAGGCAGATCTCTACACAATCCCCTGTCAGGCAGACTTATAGACTTCCTAGATAACAGGTTAGAAGCACTCTCCTTTCCCTGGCCTGGAACAAGTTCAGGAATCTTTTCCTTCTTGCTACAAGTTGTCAAACTGTCAGTAGGTAACACAATTAAATCACCTTCATGCTCTCCTTGTGCCTGGCTGGGGTATCACCCTGATCAGACAGCGTTGCTACACCCTTTTCCAACCACACATTAGCAACTGGCAAACTACAAGCACCAGAATCGTCTGGTCTCTGGGATTTTGCTATGGCACTAACTGGATGCAACCTAGTCACAGAGCCATTCCCCCCAGCAGACACAAACTTAGGACCATTCCCTTCCTGGGCCTTAGCTGTATTTACAACCAACTCCGAGACAACTGAATTACCCTCAACCATCACAGGCTGAAAGGCCCCTTCTGTCTGCTCCACAGACACAGAAAAGCCGGAGACACATTGTCCTTCCCCAGACACACAGCTTGGGATCTCATTTCCCTTGTCCCAGCACACAGGGCTGTTCACAGACAACTGCTTGGAGACTGGGGTAGCTTCCTCCATAGGCAAGTCAATACCCCTGACCGACACAGGCACATTTCCTTCACTGTCACATTTCTCCACACAGGACACAGGTAAGGGACAGGGACACTCCTCTTCCACTATCCCTCCCTTCCCAAACTGCTGACTAGACAAAGCCATCAGCTCACAAGGCTGCCTAGGCTCCTCCAAACTTTCCCTACCAGGCACATGGCCACTCCCAATGGATAAGCTGCTGCTTTTTTCACTACACTGAACTACTTCCAGCAAATCACAGTTACCCATTTCAGGTTCACTTCTACAAGCTGTACTAGCCACCAATCCATCACCTATCACAAATTTACCCTCTCCTTCCTCAGTTAGGGCTTTAACCTGACCATCTACTTTAATTTGCTCTTGAGAAACATTTTCCTCACCAATGAGATCTTTCTGCTCTTGATCTAACTCCAGATTCACTTCTGGGACATTAGACAGACATTCAGAAACTCCACTCACAGACACACAGCTTTTTGGCACAGACAAACCTTTGGAGCAACCCACCTCAGGCAAATCATTGCTCATAATAGATACAGGTTTAAGATCATTCCTCTCCTGTGACTGGCTGTCTGGACTGAACAAAGCTTTAACATTTTCTCCAGTTAAAAGATCTTTAGGCCATAACTTCCTGACGCCAGCTATCACTGCATGCTGAGCCCCATTCCACTCAAGGTGGATTCTGGCTAAAGGCACACGGACCGTAAACTCATAGAGGATCACAACACTCACACTCTGATTTGGTAAATAATCTTCCTCTTTGACCAGATCTGCTTTAACAAGAGTGATGTTAGAAGCCATAATTTGCCCTAAACAGCTTTTTCCATTGACTTTTACACTCTATGAATTTTCCATTACCACTCCCATACATAGCACTGGCACAATTTATGGGGCCACCCTCTACTGAACCCACAGTAACAGCATTGACATAAAAGGTGGCACTGTTGGGGTACATTTGGTTACCCCCAGACAACTGCTCAGAGTTATACAACATACCAACATTGTTACAAACTGGACTTTCAAGAGGACACAGTCTCTGCCGTTCTTCCATTGCTTTTTTGACTTGGAGCTGAAGTCTGGCAGTTTCTTGTTGCATCTTGTGAGTCTCTTGTTGCATCTGTCGAGTTTTCTCCTCAGCAGCCAGCAGCTCCAGACGCCCCTTACGAGCTTTTTCTTCTCTCTCAGCAGCCTCTTTTTCTCTCTCAGCAGCCTCCTTCTCCAGCTGGGCCAAGGCTTGCGTCTCTTCCATTCGAATTTCTGCCAGTTTTTGCTCATATTCAAACTGCAGGCTGTCTCTCAAGGCTTGCAGTTTCCTTGCTTTTCCTGATGCTTTCTGTCTCATGGTCACTGATCTTTAACCAACCAAACTCTCAAACCCAAAATTCGAATTTGGATAGCGTGGGGTTCTGACCCAAAGCTTAATTGACCTGGTTCTGTGGATCCAAGCACGACTACGCCACTGTGACGGTGCGGTTCTGGTGGGACCCAACTGAGAGTGCCAATTCAGGACCAATTGCTCAAACAGGGCAGTCACAACCCTAGGCTGGGGTTTTTCCACCTCTAAGGCAAACCAAACCAGCCAGACAAAAAGGACTTCGGTCTCACCCCACTGGCTAACCACAAGTCACACAAGCAATTTCCTTAGACACCCCAGTTTCCCAGTATCACCACCAGTCCCACTCGTCCTGGGGATGAATGGTTACGAAAACCAACACCCCAATAAAAGAAAAAGGTTCTCTCGATCCCAAAGGACCAAGCCCCAGACCCAGGTCAATATACACATCAGATCTTACCCACAAATCACGCTGTTGCCAATCCTTTAGAATCTAAAATCTAAAGGTTTATTTATAAAGGGAAAAAGGTAGAGATGAGAGCTAGAATTGGTTAAATGGAATCAATTACATCCAGTAATGGCAAAGTTCTTAGTTCAGGCTTGCAGCAGTGATGGCATAAACTGCAGGTTCAAATCAAGTCTCTGGAGAACATCCCCCGCTGGGATGGGTCCTCAGTCCCTTGTGCAGAGCTTCAGCATGTAGCAAAGTCCCTCCAGAGGTAGAAGCAGGATTGAAGACAAGATGGAGATGAGGCATTATTCGCTCTCCTATCGAAAGAGGAGCTCATCTGACTGTCACACAAGCCAGGCATGAGTCACACACCTATTCACTCAATTTAGAATTCTGCAGGCAGCATATTTTCCTCTTACAATGAGGAAAAGGCATGAACGCTACAGTGATTAATGTAGTTATTAATGTAGCCAATAAGGATACATTCGATGCAGTTTTTAAATGACTGATGGCACCAAAAAGGCACATGTCCAAAAATTATACTAGTGGGTGGGAGATGAAGCAAAAAAAGGGGGCAAGAACATAACGTAAGAACATAAGAAAGGCCGTACCGGGTCAGACCAAAGGTCCATCTAGCCCAGTATCTGTCTACCGACAGTGGCCAATGCCAGGTGCCCCAGAGGGAGTGAACCTAACAGGCAATGATCAAGTGATCTCTCTCCTGCCATCCATTTCCATCCTCTGAGGAACAGAGGCCAGGGACACCATTCTTACCCATCCTGGCTAATAGCCATTTATGGACTTAGCCACCATGAATTTATCCAGTCCCCTTTTAAACATTGTTATAGTCCTAGCCTTCACAACCTCCTCAGGTAAGGAGTTCCACAAATTGACTGTGTGCTGCGTGTCCCCGGACCAGTGACAGGGGCACAACCATCCCCGGACCAGTGACGGGTGCATAGGCAGCCAAGTCATTGGAAATAATCAAGGAGGAAGCCAGTGGAAAAAATGAATCGGGCCACTCTGTTTATCACCTTGGGGTCAGGGGCATCCTCTGTACCCCCAAACCAAGCCCCAGCCCCAGGTCAATATACACATCAGATCTTACCCACAAATCACGCTGTTGCCAATCCTTTAGAATATAAAATCTAAAGGTTTATTCATAAATGGAAAAAGGTAGAGATGAGAGCTAGAATTGGTTAAATGGAATCAATTACATACAGTAATGACAAAGTTCTTAGTTCAGGCTTGTAACAGTGGTGGAGTAAACTGCAGGTTCAAATCAAGTCTCTGGAGAACATCCCCCGCTGGGATGGGTCACTAGTCCCTTGTGTAGAGCTTCATTTCCTAGCAAAATCCCTCCAGAGGTAAGAAGCAGGACTGAAGACAAGATGGAGATGAGGCATTAGCCTTATATAGGCTTTTCCTGGTGTAAGAACCTCTTTGTCCTTACTGTGGAAAATTACAGCAAAATGGAGTCTGTAGTCACATGGGCAAGTCCCTGCATACTTTCCTGAGTTACAAGGCGTCTCTGCCTTCTCTCTATGGGTCGATTGTGTGGCTGATGGTCGTTAATAGGCCATCAAGCGAACATATCAGAGCTAACACCAACTTGTCTGCGGTGTCACCCAGAAGCAGAGCACAAATACAAAATACAGACAGTACAGAGCCAGTACTTATAACTTCAACTACAAAATGACACATGCACACAGACAGCATAATCATAACCAGCAACCCATAACCTGGTCTTAGCCACCGTATATGACCCCCTTTACCTAAGATTTGGTGCCACTACAGGACCTTGGTTGCAACCCATGTTCTACATGGTCCCAGTTTATATCAATAATGTCACACACACACAAACGAGTGAAAGTGCGCACCTCACTCATCCAATAGGTCAATTTGGCACATTAGCCAGGAGGAAGCAACTCGTGAGTGTTTTCGACCACAAACCCCATCCCTCCAGATTTGCAACCATCCCTGGACCAGTGACAGGGGCATAGGCAGCCAAGTCATTGGAAATAATCGAGGAGGAAGCCAGTGGAGAAAATGAATGGGGCCACTCTGGTTACCACCTTGGGGTCAGGGGAGTGCTCTGTACCCACAAACCTTACCTCCCTTTTCACGTATTCACACACAAACAAGGGACAGCGCGGGCGCCTCAAGCATCCAAAAGATCAGGGTTCGGCACCTGTCAGAAGAGCTGGGCCGAGTCTTCATTTAGTCTCTCTCTCATTTAAAGTTTCGCATGGTGCCAGTCAGACAGTTTAATGTTTTTAGAAGGTCTCTTTTTATGGCTATAATATAGAACTAAACTATATACTTAGTATATACTTATATACTTATAAAATATATAAGGTTTTTAACATGCTTAAGAAGCCGGGCTCCAACGGCCCGACCCGTCACGTGACTCCTCCCCCGCGCGCAGCGCTCCAACGGCCGGACCCGTCACGTGACTCCTCCCCCCCCCCGCGCCGCGCTCCAACGGCCCGAACGGCCGGACCCGTCACGTGACTCCTCGCCCCCCCCCCCGCGCTCCAACGGCCCGAACGGCCGGACCCGTCACGTGACTCCTTCCCCCCCTCCCCCCGCGCAGCGCTCCAACGGCCCGAACGGCCGGCCCCGTCACCTGACTCCTCCCCCCACCCCGCGCGCTCCAACGGCCCTAACGGCCGGCCCCGTCACGTGACCCCCCCCCCACGCCGCGCTCCAACGGCCGGACCCGTCACGTGTCTCCTCTCCCGGTCCCCCACGGAATGCGCCAATACCGGCCGCTGCTGGGAGTGGGGGGGTAAGAACCGAGCGGGGCGGGGGGAGGAGACACCTGGGCCCGAGACCCCCCCCGCCCTGGGCCGGGCCGGAAGCTGGGGCGGGGGGTCCCTGTGCGGCCTCCGTAGCGATGGGGGGGGTCAGTGGGGGGGCCGGGAAACCCCCCGGGGGGGGGGGAGGTGAGTGTGTGTCCGTGTCTCGCCCCTGCCCCTCCCCCCTCCCGGCTCCCTGCGGCCCGTGTGCAGGGGGGGAACCGTCACTGCCCGGGTGCGCCACAGAGTCCCGTAAAATCCCCTCCCCCCCGGGCCCCCCTCACACCGCCCCTCCCCCCCGTCACAGCCACAGACCCCCCCACCCGCGCTGGGAGTTTGTCTCCCCGCTGCCGGGGGCGGAGTCTGTGACCCGTTTCCCCCCCAACTCTCAGACACGGATATAAAACATCCCAACCCCCGCCCCCCGCCCCATTCTCCCGCCTTCTCTGCTGTGTGTGTGTGTGTGTGGGTCTGAGGGGGGGGTTGGTTTTGTCTCTGAAGTGCCTGACGTTATGCTGCGGTGGGTTTATTCTGCGTGTTGTGTTTTCCTACCTATCTCTTGTAGGGCAGCCTAGGGCCTCACGCTGTCATCTCTCTGCCCAGCTCCCCCGGCCGAGGCAGGGCCCGGTCTGTGTGGATTATCTCTGCCCGAGGTTTGTCCTGCCTGCCAGCCCCCTTGTCAGACTGTTCCCGAGCTGACCTGCCTTAGCTCTGGGGACACCCACACGGATCTGAGTGGTGAGCAGCTCTGCAGAGAGGAGACCCCAGTGAGTGGCAGCTGGGTAAAGAGACTGAAGTGGGGAGGAGAAACACTGATGTGCCCGAGGTCTCCCAGGCTGTCCGTGACTGAGCTAGAAATAGAGCCCAGTTCTAGGGCTGTTTTGGGCACTGAAGGTCTCTGCCACCCTGGTGTTTCAGGCGCTGGTGCAAACCCTTAGGACAGACAGAATTTACACTAGTGCGCTCTGATTGGCATTGATGCACCATGTCCCAGTTTGAAGGCTTGCGGGGGGACGGAGACACTGACTTCTCCTGACCCAGGACACCCACCCCCGGCTGTGTGCAGGGACTGCAGCTGAGCTGCCCTGCCCAGACAGCCTGTGCATCCATGGGCAAACCACCTCTTCCTGCAGCCGAATACAGTGGGGTCTGGGGGCCTTTCCAAGCTGCGGGTGACGGGACTCTGGAGTTACCGGGATAATAAGAACATAAGAATGGCCGTACCGGGTCAGACCAAAGGTCCATCTAGCCCAGTATCTGTCTACCGACAGTGGCCAATGCCAGGTGCCCCTGAGGGAGTGAACCAAACAGGTAATGATCAAGTGATCTCTCTCCTGCCATCCATCTCCATCCTCTGACGAACAGAGGCTAGGGACACCATTCTTACCCATCCTGGCTAATAGCCATTTATGGACTTAGCCACCATGAATTTATCCAGTCCCCTTTTAAACATTGTTATAGTCCTAGCCTTCACAACCTCCTCAGGTAAGGAGTTCCACAAGTTGACTGTGCGCTGCGTGAAGAAGAACTTCCTTTTATTTGTTTTAAACCTGCGGCCTATTAATTTCATTTGGTGACCCCTATTTCTTGTATTATGGGAATAAGTAAATAACTTTTCCTTATCCACTTTCTCAACATCACTCATGATTTTATATACCTCTATCATGTCCCCCCTTAGTCTTCTCTTTTCCAAACTGAAGAGTCCTAGCCTCTTTAATCTTTCCTCATATGGGACCCTCTCTAAACCCCTAATCATTTTAGTTGCTCTTTTCTGATATTCTAGTGCTAGAATATCTTTTTTGAGGTGAGGAGACCACATCTGTACACAGTATTCGAGATGTGGGCGTACCATGGATTTATATAAGGGCAATAAGATATTCTCAGTCTTATTCTCTATCCCCTTTTTAATGATTCCTAACATCCTGTTTGCTTTTTTGACCGCCTCTGCACACTGCGTGGACATCTTCAGAGAACTATCCACGATAACTCCAAGATCTTTTTCCTGACTCGTTGTAGCTAAATTAACCCCCATCATGTTGTATGTATAGTTGGGGTTATTTTTTCCAATGTGCATTACTTTACATTTATCCACATTAAATTTCATTTGCCATTTTGTTGCCCAATCACTTAGTTTTGTGAGATCTTTTTGAAGTTCTTCACAATCTGCTTTGGTCTTAACTATCTTGAGCAGTTTAGTATCATCTGCAAACTTTGCCACCTCACTGTTTACCCCTTTCTCCAGATCATTTATGAATAAACTGAATAGGATTGGTCCTAGGACTGACCCTTGGGGAACACCACTAGTTACCCCTCTCCATTCTGAGAATTTACCATTAATTCCTACCCTTTGTTCCCTGTCCTTTAACCAGTTCTCAATCCATGAAAGGACCTTTCCTTTTATCCCATGACAGCTTAATTTACGTAAGAGCCTTTGGTGAGGGACCTTGTCAAAGGCTTTCTGGAAATCTAAGTACACTATGTCCACCGGATCCCCCTTGTCCACATGTTTGTTGACCCCTTCAAAGAACTCTAATAGATTAGTAAGACACGATTTCCCTTTACAGAAACCATGTTGACTATTGCTCAAGAGTTTATGTTTTTCTATGTGTCTGACAATTTTATTCTTTACTATTGTTTCAACTAATTTGCCTGGTACCGACGTTAGACTTACCGGTCTGTAATTGCCGGGATCACCCCTAGAGCCCTTTTTAAATATTGGCGTTACATTAGCTAACTTCCAGTCATTGGGTACCGAAGCCGATTTAAAGGACAGGTTACAAACCTTAGTTAATAGTTCCTCAACTTCACATTTGAGTTCTTTCAGAACTCTTGGGTGAATGCCATCTGGTCCCGGTGACTTGTTAATGTTGAGTTTATCAATTAATTCCAAAACCTCCTCTAGTGACACTTCAATCTGTGACAGTTCCTCAGATTTGTCACCTACAAAAGCCAGCTCAGGTTTGGGAATCTCCCTAACATCCTCAGCTGTGAAGACTGAAGCAAAGAATCCATTTAGTTTCTCCGCAATGACTTTATCATCTTTAAGCGCTCCTTTTGTATTTTCATCATCAAGGGGCCCCACTGGTTGTTTAGCAGGCTTCCTGCTTCTGATGTACTTAAAAAACATTTTGTTATTACCTTTGGAGTTTTTGGCTAGCCGTTCTTCAAACTCCTCTTTGGCTTTTCTTATTACACTCTTGCACTTAAGTTGGCAGTGTTTGTGCTCCTTTCTATTTGCCTCACTAGGATTTGACTTCCACTTTTTAAAGGAAGTCTTTTTATCTCTCACTGCTTCTTTTACATGGTTGTTAAGCCACGGTGGCTCTTTTTTAGTTCTTTTACTGTTTTTCTTAATTTGGGGTATACACTGAAGTTGGGCCTCTATTATGCTGTCTTTAAAAAGGGCCCACGCAAATTGCAGGGATTTCACTTTAGTCACTGTACCTTTTAACTTTTGTCTAACTAACCCCCTCATTTTTGTATAGTTCCCCCTTTTGAAATTAAAGGCCACAGTGTTGGGCAGTTGAGATGTTCTTCCCACCACAGGGATGTTGAATGCTATTGTATTATGGTCACTATTTCCAAGCGGTCCTGCTATAGTTACCTCTTGGACCAGCTCCTGCACTCCACTCAGAATTAAATCTAGAGTCGCCTCTCCCCTTGAGGGTTCCCGTACCAGCTGCTCCATGAAGCAGTCATTTAAAGGAAACTTGTCAAAACTTGGATGATGAATAAAGGTATAAAGTTATTACTGCTCAGGTTCTTCAGAGACCCCACAGCTTCTAATAACCCAGGGGACAGGACTCCTTACCCAGCGAGGTCACATTCTCGTAGTTCTCCTGCATGACATCCCTGTAGAGGGCTCTCTGAGCGGGGTCCAGCAGAGCCCCCTCTTCCCTGGAGAAATACACAGCCACCTCCTCGAAGGTCACCGGCCCCTGAAAGAGCGAGAGTCCAACACTCAGGACCTGCTGCCCCACTCACAGCCCCACTATTCACGGAACAGCAGCACCAGGTAAATGGAGGCTCCGGGAGGCCCATGTTAACAGAGTCCCACCCCACTTTGCTTAGAGCAGCGAGGAAGCATCAGAGGATAGAAAGAGAGAACCTGTGTGTCTCCCAGCTGACAGACGGAGGCAGGGTCGGCACATTTATCACATACCCACTACCCAGAGTTTGATACAGGAGATGGGGCTGTCTCTGGACCCTGCTGGTAGCTCCCTGGTAGGAATCCCAACACTCTCCAAATAAAATATATGGAAGAAAGGGGAAGTCAATAGTAAAGACTAGAAGTTAGAAGGTCAGAATTGTAGAAAATTGGTAAGGGAAGGTATCTAGAGTGACCAGATCACAAGCCTGCAATATCGCGACACATTGGGGTGCCATCAGCCCCGCCAATAGTCCGACCTCCACTCCTCCCAGGCTTCCCCCCACTCTGCCCCAGGCTCCACTCCCCCGTTCAGTCCTCCCCCCCCCCCAAAGTGCCTTTCCTCATCTCCCAGCCTGCTGCTGGTTTGCTGCGTCCCTCCTCAGTCCCCACCCACCCGTCTCCTCTTCACCCCCCCGCCCGCCACTCTCCTTTTCACCCCCCTGCCACTCACCGATGGTGCCCACTTCCCGGCTGCCGGGTGGGTGCTCATCTGCCCCAGCACGACTCTCACCCCCCCTCATTCCACCCCCTCCCCCCGAGTGCCCACCCCTGCCCTGCCTCCTCTCCGCCTCCTCCCCCGAGCGTGCTGCATCCCTGCTCCTCCCCCTCCCTCCCGGAAAGTCCAACCCACGCCAAACAGCTGTTAGGCAGCGGGAAGTACTGGGAGGGAGGGGGAGGAGTGGGGACGCGGCCTGCTGGGGGAGGGAGAAGGAGGCAAGGAGTGGGGAACTCGCCGCCTCCTTATCTGAATATTGGGACAATTGGTGTCCCGATCATACATCAATCGGGACGCGGGACAAAGGGTTAAATATCAGGACAGTCCCGATTTTATCGGGACATCTGGTCACCCTAAAGCCATCAGAAATCAATGATCAATCAATGAAAATAAGAGGGAAGTTTTTAAAAGTATATTAAGTACAAAATTAATCCTAACAATGGTACTGGTAAATTACTAGATGGAAATGGCAGAATTATCAAAAATAATGCAGAAGAGGTAAAAGTGTTCAATAAATATTTCTCTCCTGGATTTGGAGAAAAACAGATGAAGTAACTCATATCATAAGGTGTTGACGACGACACACTTTCCATTCCAACATTAACTCATGAGGACGTTAAACAGCAGCTATTAAAGTTAGACGTGTTTAAATCAGCAGGTCCAGCTAACAAGAGTTTTCAAAGACCCGGTGGAGGAGCATGGTGGACTGTTAATGATGATTTTAATTAGGACTTGGAATGCTGGGGAAATTCCATAAGACTGAAATAAAGCTAATGCTGTGCCAATATTTAAAACGTGTAAAAGAGGTGACCCAGCTAATTACAAGAGTGCAGCAGCCGCTACTGGATTTCATTAATAAAGAATTTAAGGAGGGTAATATAATTAGTGCCCATTAACAAAGGTTTAGACACAACAGATTCTGTCAAACTAACTGGATATCCTTACTGGGTGAGATCAAAAGTTTGGTTGCAACTAATAGTATTGATGTAATATACCTAGACTTCAATAAGGCATATGACTTGGTTCAGCAGAATATTTTGACTAGAAAACTAGCAACATACAAAATACACAGGGCATATATTAAATAGGTTAAAAACTGGGATTGTAAATGGGGAACCACGGTCGAGTGGATTTCTTTCTAGGGGGTTCCCACAAGGATTGGTTCTTGGCCTTGTGTTATTTAACATTCTTACCAATGACCTGGAAGAGGATATAAAATAATCACTGATAAAGCTTGCAGTTGCCACAAAGATTGGGGGTGGTGGTAACTAATGAAGTGTCAGTAGATTCCGGCTCCAGCACTGGAAGCCTGGGAAGTTTTCCCAGCCCTGGCTGAGGGGTTATTTCCTCTTCCACGAAGAGGGGAAGTTCCACTCCTATTCTTTAAAAGTAGGCCCCAGATTACACAAGTCTCAGCAGGTTTGTCACATCCTGTCCCCTCCCTTTCCCCACCCTAGATAGTTCCTGCCTCCCACCACCTGGAGCAGCTCCCACCCTCCTATGCATTTACTGCTCCTCTCCCTCCAAGCAGAACCCACCACCAGCTCCCTGAGAATCCCTTACCTGAGCCAGCTCCATTGAAGCCATTTCCTTCCTCCTGGGAGGAGGGGATGATCTGGAGCAAAACGTGGACGTTATTCTGTAACCTGCCAGGGCGAGAAGGGCAAGGTGAGAAAATTCAGGTGGAGTTTTTGTCCATTCCACAAGCTGATTCCCCCAGGATGTTTCCCTGCTAATGGACATTCTAGGTTCTGCCACAATGTGAAGCACAGAGTGACCTTATCCCAGTACAGGCCTAGCCCCCGCCCACCAGGGTGTAACCCTCTGAGACAGGGTGAAACCCTCCCAGTAGCAGAGTCTCTCTGTTACACTTATCCAGATTGCGGACGATACCAAGCTGGGAGGGGTTGCAAGTGCTTTGGAGGATAGGATTAAAATTGAAAATGCTCTGGACAAACTGGAGAAATGGTCTGAAGTAAATAGGATGAAATTCAATAAGGACAAATCCCAAGTACGTCACTTAGGAAGGAACAATCAATTCCACACGTACAAAATGGGAAATGGCTGCCTAGGAAGGAGAACTGCGGAAAGGGATTGGGGGGTCACAGTGGATCACAAACTAAATATGAGTCAACAGAGCTACACTGCTGCAAAACAAGCGAACATCATTCTGGGCTGTATCAGCAGGAGTGTTGTAAGCAAGACATGAGGAGTAATTCTTCCGCTTTACTGCGCACTGATTAGGTCTCAACTGGAGCAGTGTGTCCAGTTCTGGGCAGCACATTTCAGGAAAGATGTGGACAAATTGGTGAAAGTCCAGAGAAGAGCAACAAAAATGATTAATGGTCTAGAAAACAAGACCTTTGAGGGAAGATTGAAAAAATTGTGTTTGTTTAGTCTGGAGAAGAGAAGACTAAGGGCAGGTTGTGAGATTGAGCTATCGGGGGTCGATTTATCGTGTCTAGTCTAGACACGATAAATCGATCCCCGAGCACTCTCCTGTTGACTCCTGTACTCCATCGCCGCGAGAGGCGCAGGCGGAGTCAATGGGGGAGCGGCAGCAATCGACTCACCGCCGGGAAGACGCCGCGATAAGTCGATCTCAGTACATCAACTTCAGCTACGCTATTGTTGTAGCTGAAGTTGCGTATCTTAGATCGATCCCCACCCAGTATAGACCAGGGCTGAGAGGGAACACGATCACTGTTTTCAAGTACATAAAAGGTTGTTACAAGGAGGAGGGAGAAAAATTGTTCTTCTTAACCTCTGAGGACAGGACAAAAAGCAATGGGCTTAAATTGCAGCGAGTGCAGTTTATGTCAGTCATTAGGGAAAAACTTCCTGTCAGAGTGGCTAAGCACTGGAATAAATTGCCTGGGGAGATTGTAGAATCTCCATCGTTGGGGATCTTTAAGAGCAGGCTGGACAAACACCTCTCAGGGATGGTCCAGATAATACTGAGTCCTGCCTTGAGTGCAGGGGACTGGACTAGCTACCTCTCGAGGTCCCTTCCAGTTCTGTGATTCCATGAACCAAAGACCAGAGAAGAGCAGAATCAAAGGAGTCACTCTGGGGGATTCTCCCTGTCACTGTTCCCAAGGCAGCTCTCTCAGGTTTACAAAGTTGTTGGATGCTCCAGCCTTTATCCAGTCTCTCCTGGGAGTGCCCCCTTCATGGGCTGGGCCTAGTTTTAGCTTTTGGCAAGCGCGACCCCGGGGGCTCTGAGACGGGGCCTCCTTGCCTCAGCACATCTTGTTTCTTTCTGTGGCTCCCCAGCGAGTCCAAGTGAGTAGATACTCCTGATACAGACTGTGAACATAAGAACGTCCCACTGCCTCAGAGCAATGGTCCATCTAGCTCAGCGGCCAGTGCCAGGTGCTTCAGAGGGAACGAACAGACCAGGGAACCATCAAGTGATCCATCCCCTGTCGCCCATTCCCAGCTTCTGGCAAACAGAGGCCAGAGACACCATCCCTGCCCAGCCTGCCTGTGACACTGGCAGATGAGGTGTTAGCTCTTGCAAAAGCTCCCAAGTCTTAACTGAACAGGGACAAACGCACGGCTGGAATCAGTCTGGCTCCCCTGGGTTAGTCTTGTTAAAACAGGGATTAGAATTATAACAACGTGTTTAGTGTTTAGACTTTACTGAATGCTTGTGAGTTGCTGCCTGGGTTAATATCTGACTAGTTGCATTGTGAGCCTCTGTGGCTCTGTAAATCACCAGACAGGAGACAGACTTTACCTAGGTGAAGTGCTGACTGGCAACCGAACGCATTACACCCCGCCTGGCAGGAAAGGTCCATCCACACCAGATAGACTATTATGGGATGTTAAATAAGACAAATGACTGTTGTTGTGCTCTTGACTTCCCATAGCTGAGTTCCCAGCAGCTCAGAGCACATGGCAGGAAGGGATTCAAAACCCCATATGGAAGGAATTTATTATCTGTCTGCTGCTTGGACGCTGGGGGGAAAGTTTCAAAGGGGGAGCAGGCTGAATCTTGCACTCGAGACCCAGTAAACTCTGAAGGGGACTGAGATGCTCCCAGAAGTAAGAGGGGCCCATATCCTGATGGGAGCTGTCCACATTTACTCCCCCCCCCCACCATTTCTTTCTTTCATTCCTTTATTTACCCTTGTTTGCCGACAGTTGGCTCTTTTGCTGTTTCCCCTGGTGCCCCGAGAGAGGAAGAAAGTGCCCCGAGGCCTCAGCCAGGGGGTTGAGCCCTGACACACTAGACGGACGTGCCCTGCAGCACCCCTGGGGCAGGGGCCAATGGGACTCTCAGAGCTGCACCCCAGAAGGCCTGAGGCCCAACTGCTGGGCACCAGTTTGAGGGGCTGGATGGCCTCTCCCTGGGGGCTGCCAGCAGCCTGGCACATGGAGTAGACATGGGGTGGCCTGGGGAGCAGGAAGCAGGGCAGCGTCCCAGACAGCACAGCGAGAAGGGAAATGGAGAGGGGACGAGGGGCACCGCAGTGAACTCAGCACCCGTCCTGAAGGCCATTGGCAGAAAGTCGCCCTCTCCCTGGCCTACGGGGGTTAGACAGTGACACAGATCCCTTGGCAAAGTGTCGCTTGGTCTTTGCCATATCCCCATCGTGACGTAGCTCCTGTCGGGGAGCTCTGCTGAGGCCAGTGGCATTATGATCAGAAGGTGACACTCTGAACACAT
Organism: Mauremys mutica; assembly: GCF_020497125.1. Taxonomy (NCBI): domain Eukaryota; kingdom Metazoa; phylum Chordata; order Testudines; family Geoemydidae; genus Mauremys; species Mauremys mutica. The sequence continues at coordinate 15,397,693 of NC_059097.1, forward strand.
GAGCAGAGACACACGGGGGAGGGTGGAGGATGAGGTAACATGGAGGCTACCAGGGTTGAACATGGCCCTACAGAGTGTGAGGAGCAAACTCCCTCTCAGCCTCTCCTCTCTCACCTCCCAGAGTCAGTAACTCTGATCAATCGTTCCCTGAAAGCTAAATACCCCAATATGTGAGACAGTATCAGCAAGACCAGAGTCAGCTGATGCTTTAGTGGCTGCAGAGCCAACCCCCTCGCCTAGCTGAGGGGAGTGAAGATCTGCAGTAAACGCAGGGCTGAGGCTGGGGGAGGGGGACACAGCTAATGGGGGACTGGGAGCCAAGAGGCCAGAGCCCGTGAAGGGCTGGGAGCAGAAGTCCTCAGCACTGCGTAGAGGAACTTCCGTTTATTTTCCCCATTTACCATCCTGACATGTATTCAGGAACTTTTCATTCCCATTTAAACACACTGGAGCTAAGCTGTGTTGATACATTTCCACTTGAAATGGTACAGTTTTCATTAGGTGCTTAATCAGATGCTTTTGCACCAGAAAACAATCCGTGATTGACAGGCATTCATTAATTCACTTGACTGGTTGCTGTGCATCAATTTAAAAAAACCTACAGATGGTGTGAGCCGGTGTAAAAATATCAGGCATTAAGAAATGGAAACTAGCCGTCAGTTCATCTCTCATGTGCTTATCTCATCATTTTAATTACATAGTTTGAAGGGACTGAACAGTAACACCAGGTTGTTTTATCAGCATCAGACTCTGTTTGTATAACTGGTTGCAAGATTTCATTGGACACTGTGAACCAGCCGTCTTAGCCTTTTACTTTGAGATGACTAAATACAACCCAGCGCACGACTCCTGACAGACTGCAAGGCCTGGCCGATGACATGCTCCCTAGAGAGCAAACACCGGACGAGCCCTTTCGCCCTAAAACGCGCTTGTGGCTCTTTGACATTGCCTTATCCGCCCCACCAGAACATGCTACGGGGACCAGGTCAGTACAAGTACCAGCGGGGGAGCCGTGTCAGTCTGGAGCTGTAAAAGCACCAAAGAGTCCTGTGGCACCTTACAGACTAACAGACGTTTTGGAGCATGAGCTTTCGGGGGTGAATCCCCACTGCGTCAGATGCATTTTACAGGTCATTACAGCAGAGCTTCACTAGGTACAGTTCTACCAGCTCTGTGCCAACATTCAAATGGTTCTGTTTGTTTGGTCTTTCATTCAGCTTTGCAATGATTAGATCCCATTTAAAAACTGGAACTGAAATAACCGAAGCAAGTTAAGAAGAGAGCGACATCTGGCACAGGTGGTGGGGGGGGGGAAAAACAATAAAGGGAAAGAACTGACTATGCAAAAAGGAACATCCCGAACGATCAGCGCCCCAGACCCCCGTGAACTGAATCCACCCCAGCCAGGCATATCAAGCTGGGCCCCTGAAAAATCGCCCAGCCCGTCTGGCAGTGAATGCTGCGTGTTCCAGGCAGAGCTACGGTGTGTGTGTCTGCTCTGCTGACGTCCTGCTTTGGTACCGTGAGGTCACTGTCCCCCCGACCACCGCAAGCCTTCAAACTGGGACATGGTGCACCAGTGCCAATCAGAGCGCACTAGCGTAAATTCTGTCTGTACTAAGGGTTTGCACCAGTGCCTGAAACACCAGGGTGGCAGAGACCTTCAGTGCCCAAAACAGCCCTAGACCTGGGCTCTATTTCTAGCTCGGTCACAGACAGCCTGGGAGACCTCGGGCACGTCAATGTTTCTCCTGCCCACTTCAGTCTCTTTACCCAGCTGCCACTCACTGGGGTCTCCTCTCTCCAGAGCTGCTCACCACTCAGATCCGTGTGGGTGTCCCCAGAGCTAAGGCAGGTCAGCTCGGGAACAGTCTGACAAGGGGGGCTGGCAGGTAGGACAAACCTCTGACAGAGATAATCCACATATACTGGGTCCTGCCTCGGCAGGGAGAGCTGGACTTGATGACAGCTTGAGGCCCTACATGTCTAGGCTGCCCTACAATAGATACGTATGAAAACAAAACATACAGAATAAAACCCACCACAACACAATGTCAGGCAATTCAGAGGGAAAAAAAAACAAAAAACCCACACTCCACAGCATAAAATGACAATACAAAGGAAAAGAAAGCAACACAATTCTAACTAACACACCCTAGGACAAAAGCACACAATGGAAAATAGCTCAACTCAAACCAACACAGCACAGGTACCAAACATGCTGAGGCAAAACAATACACCATAAAACTGCTACACAACATGGTGCAATCACAGTTCCAAACGGCACCATGCGAAACAGCTCAGCGTCAAACACAACACAGCACAAAAGAGAATTATTTCAGTGTAGGCCTGGAAGGGATCTTGAGAGGGCGTCTACTCCAGCCCCCTGTGCTGAGGCAGAACCAAGTATCCCTAGACATTCCCAGACTGGTGTGTCTCTAACCTGGTCTTAAAAACCTCCAGTGAAGGAAATTCCAGTCTCCCTTGGAAGCCAATGCAAGGCAAACACAGGCCAAAACAACGCTGCACACACACACGCTGGGCCTGGGGTTAAGGGGAGAGACAAGAATTGAAACAATCTGGGTTCAGTTCCCAGTTTTGCCCCAAATTCTCCACGCAAACTTGAGCAAATTACTTCAGCTCTCTGAGCTTCAGTTTCCCCGCCTCTAAAATGGAAGCACCAAAGAGTCCTGTGGCACCTTATAGACTAACAGAAGTTTTGCAGCATGAGCTTTCGTGGGTGAATACCCACTTCTTCAGATGCAAGCACGGACTTTTTGTGGCAAGGCCTCTCTATCCCTGTGGGCATGTCCACACTGCAGTCAGACACCGGCGGCTGGCCCGTGCCCGCTGACTTGGGCTCACACGGCTCAGGCTGTGGGGCTGTTTAATTGTGGTGTCCATGTTCCGGCTGGGGCTGCAGCCCAAGGTCTGGCACCCTCCCACCTCGCAGGGTCCTACAGCCTGGCCCCAGCCCGAGCCTGACCTCAGTCAGAAGTTCTGCAATTCCCGGCATTACAGGATCCCGGATTTTGTTTGGGGTCCCTGCAACATCTGACAAAATGTGGGGGCAGGATCTCTGTCGGGGTCTGTGCAGCGCCCAGTAGAGTATTGGGGTGTGATCTGGGTCGGGGTCAGTGCAGGGCCAGGCCTGACGGGAACACAGATCTCAGTCGGGGTCTCTGAAGTGCGCAGCACAATGGAGCCAGCAATCTGGGCCGCAGCCGTGCGCTGCCTGGCACAAGGGGGGCCGTGATCTCGGTCCAGGTCTCAGTTTTCCCTGGCACAACAGTGGGGTCTGATCTCACTTGGGGTCTCTGCAGGGCCTGGCAGAATAGGAGCCTGATTTCACTTGGTGTTGATGCAGGGCCTGGCACAACCAGTGCCCCAAACTCAGTCAGGGTTTGTGCAGCGCCCAGCACACTGGGGGACCTGAACTCAGGCAAGGCCTGAGCCACGCTCAGTACGATAAGGGCCCTGACCTCAGTCACACACCTGGGGAGAAAAGCGGGAAGATTTCCAAGCATTTGAGATCAGTATTTCAGACCTGAGGGGAAAATGGGGCACACACTAAATATTTGCCAATATAAGGGAGAAGCGCCAACATCGGGGGAGACTTTCTGTCACCGTTCAACAGTTCAAGGGAAAAGAGGGGAAACGGGGGTGGGGTTATACAGGGATATTCAATCCACAGCAGAATGGGATGGTTTCCCCTTCCCCCACACTCACACGGCCGGGGGCGGGGGGGGGGAGCCCTGGGTGATGTGGGTTTCACAGGGGACAGGAGGGGGCTGGAACCAGAAGGTCACTGGCTGCGGGGTCTGGGAAAGTGACTAGCAAGCGGTGGGGGGGCTGCTGGGTTGGGCAGGGTGGGGGAGGGGCTGGCAGTGGGGTCTGGGAATGTGACTAGCAGGTGATGAGGGGGGCGGGAGGGGGCTGCTGGATTGGGGGGAGGGGGAGTAGCTGGGAGGGGAAACCTGGGGCTGGGCCGTCTCCATGGGGGGGACACTTGCTCCTCCCTCCCCTCCCTGGCCCGTCCCAGGCCCCGTTGCCAGCAGAGAGGGGCCCCCCCAGCCCAGCCCAGAGGTGTCCCTGTCTCAGGGCCCCCCCAGCCTCTGCCCAGCTCAGGAGTCACTGGGGGGAACCATTTCCCACCCGCACAAGGACAAATCCCGGCAGGTGGGAATGGGGGAAACCCCCAAACCTGAGACCTGAACTGGCCACTGGCGAAGGGGAGAGAAAATGGGGCACAATCGGGGGGGGGGGACAGGGAACTTCTCAGGGGTGGGGGGAGGGGGGGTCACCCTGGGCGCTGCTCGTGGCTCTCTAGGGAGAAAGGGGGCAGGGCGGGGGGGGAGGGGGGTCCCCACGGGAGGGGGCAGCGGTAAATCCGAGGGGATCTCAGCCCCCCCCTTTCTCTCCCCGCTCCTCGGGGGGGGGGTCACCTGCCCCCCCCCGGCCATGTCCGGGCTGCACCGACACTTCCCGCCCGCCAGCCCCGCGCAGGGACCCCAGTGGGGCCGGGCCCCTCCCCCCGGACACTGGGGCAGAGTCACCGCCCGGCCCCGGCCCCGGCCCCGCTCCGGTACCTGGAGGCGGCAGTTCTCCCCCGCTCCCCCCGCGCGGCGCGATCTGCGCATGCCCAGAGCTCCAACGGCACCAACCGTCTCCGGCCCCGGGAGAGGCTCCAACGGCCCCTGCGCGCGTCCGCAGCCCGGCCCCGCCTCCCCGCCCGACGTCACTTCCGCTCCCCGGAGAGTCCGGAACTACATCTCCCAGCCTGCCCCGGGGCCGCTTCCGCCCTCTCCGGGCCAGGTACGGGCGGGTCCCGGGGTCAACCGGACCCTTCCCCCGCACAGACCCCCCCCCCCCCGCTTCTCATCCCCGCCTGTCCTTTCCCCCCCCCCCCGCACACCCCACCCCGGCCCCTGCCCCCTGTCGACGGGAGAAGGGCAGGGAACGAGCCCGGGCGGGAATCGTGCTGGGAAATGATTTCCTGGTCTGACGTGTCCCTGTTGCCCGAACAGGCTGCAGCGTTGGAGCCGTGTTTTCCGCCAGCTCATTCCATCCTTCCAGGCACCCGGGAAGGGAAGTGGCTGCAGTGGAGCCGGTTGAGGTAGGGATTACCGGGGAGTTGCTGGTGGGTTCCTGTAGATGGGAGAAGGGCCGTAAATACAAAGGAGGGGGGCATTTCTGAACCTCTTAGCCGCAGGCTGCTGTGAGAGATGAAGGGGAACCCACCCGTGAGGCCCAGGGAAGATCCCCCTTCCCCTCCCATCCACCTGCTGGCAGTGGGGAGGGTGTTGGGATTCCCACCAGGAAGCCTGTCCCTGGGCCCTGCTGGGGGCTCCATCCCCTGTATCAGCCTCTGGCAAGTAGGGGAGAGATGAATGTGAGGCCCCTGCCCCCCTCCCGCTCTCTGCTGGGAGGGGTGAGGGTCTCTGTCTTTCTCCCCTCACCCTGATGCCTCCTGGCTGCTCTGATGGGATGGGGTGGGGTGGGACTATGCCGACAGCTGCCTCCCACAGCTTCCATGTGATTGGCCCTCGCCCCTGTGACCGGTGGGGCTGTGAGTGGGGCAGCAGGTACTGAGTGTTGGACCTCGCTGGGTAAGGAGTCCCGTCCCCTCGGTTCTTAGAAGGGGAAATGAAGCGTTAAGGTTCACGACATCTCACAATATTAGAGGGGCGACCGTGTTAGTCTGCATCTGTAAAAAGCAACAGAGTCCTATGGTACCTTATAGACAAACATACCCGGCCCGTGATGGAACACTTTGGGAACAGAGCACAAGTGGGGTATAGCACGTCGTCGAACACCTTCTCTTTGCTAAGCCAAAACTTGGGGTTAGGTCCAGTGCAGGGAACAGAAGCTACCCCCCGCTGGCCTGTACTCAAACGCTGAGCCTGCTGCACACAATCCATCTTGGACTTTTACAAGGTTACCACCCTGTTAGCCTTGCACTGGGGATTCCTTCTGAGTCGTCGCCTTCACTGAGTCCTGGGGACCCCTAGCGTGTACGGCACCAGCCTGCTGACAGTTCTTGGGGCAAGAACACACCCTCGTGCACCTTTGACACAACCTACACCACTCAGCACTGAAATGAGGAATTCCTGCTCCTTCCAGTTTCACCTCACAGTCCCAGCTGCGCCCAGCTGCTCCAACAATTCCCTCCACCGGGCATTTAAAGCTACAGCTGACACGGTGCACAGAGCTGGAGTGTGTGCCGATAAATGCTGGTATTCAAATCCCTACGACACAAACAATGGCACGTTCTCTTCCTCCTATTGATTATTAACCAATACATTTTAAGGTCAGGAGATCCTATTAGGTCATCTGGTCTGATCTCTTCTATGATACAGGTCATATCGTTTCATCTAGTTACCATTGTAGTGAGCTGAGTACTTCGTGTTTGGATGAAAACATCTTCCAGAAAGGCATCCAGTCCTGCTTGGAAGACTTCAGGAGATGGAAAATATGCTAATTCCCTGGGTAGTTGGTTAACCTTTGCACCACCTTTACTGATCTATTCCGCGTGACATTTGCCAGCTCCAGGGTTAGGGGGTAGGGGCAGACTTAAGGTTGCATTGCAGGGGTGGCGTGTTAGTCATTTCCTGGTTTTCAGAGGTTTTTACTTTCACCCCTATACACATGCGGGAAGGGCATGAGGCCGCACTGGGCAACCTTAATTCTGCTTTAATGTAGTTTACGGGTGTTTAATTTCCTTGATTTCTTTTTAATGGACTGTTTTTGCCACTGTAACCGTGTCTACATTAGAGCTTTTGCCAGCAAGCTATGTCAGGTAGGGATGTGATTTTTTTTTCACACCAATAGCCGATGGAGCAATGCTCTCAAAAGTCTGAATTAGGTACCACTCCAATATCTACATGTAAATTTGAGAGCACTTGAAAAATCATGTTCTTAAGACAAATGCTGGTATGAAGGCAAGACTTGGAAGAGAAACTCCTGCAGAATGTAAGAAAAATCCACAACGCATGTCAGAAAGATGTGAGTGGTAGGGCTCAGACTCAAATCCATGACATGGCTCAGATTTTGTGGCCACGGCACGTTCTTGGGAGCCAGCCCATTACTGTGACAGCAGATGGCTGAAGGCCCTCTAGCTTTAAAAGATCTTCATCTGCTGCACATGTGAAAGTCACTCTCTTTGACTCATCATTGTATGATGGTGTAGGGAGGAGGGTTTGAGGTTTATTAGGGGAACCCCTCAGGAAAGGAGGAGTCTATACAGGAAAGATGGGGTTCACCCAAATCAAAATGGAACCAGACTTCTGGCATGTAAAATTAAAGAGTTCATAAAGGGGATACTAAACTACAGGCTGGGGAACGGCAATCGGTGTGAAGGAACACATGGGTCAGACAGAGCCATCCCTTAGGGGACGATCGCTGAGTGGGGATTCTGTATATCCCAGTAAAGAGTAGAGGATAAAAGTTCATAAAATAGAGGTAGTATCAGAAGAGAAACTGTGCAATAAAAAGAGTCCTATTCAATTACATCACATGCAGGCAGATAACTAAATATTGACAAATGTGATAGGTTGCTGTATACAAACACAAGAAGGCTAAATCCTCAAAGGAGTGTACTTGAATGCCTGGTTTTAAATGAGGAGATTGATTAAAACAGGTATTACCGAACTTGGTGGAATGATGATAATCAATGGGACACGGTAATATCACAATACAAAATATACAGGAATGGCAGAGTAGGCTGTGCTGGTGGTTTTACCCACACACCTCACCTCTCCCCTACCGCGGGATCGGGGTTTAAGACATCCTTACCCACGGGGCTCTATGGGTCTAGAGAACCTTTTCCCAGTGAAAGAGCCTTACGCAGCTGTTCTCTAAACATCTATTTATTAGAAACACTCACACAACACAAATACCAAGCAAATCTCGTAGGCTCACCACTCCCCGTCCACAGACAAATTTCAGCCGATGGCCAGTCAGGATCCATCCTCTATGGATTCCTAGCGCCCATACACGTCATGATCGTGTAGTGGGTACGAAGTTTTGCAGCTTGCTGTACTGCAGTCCGAGGTTGATTCCCAAAGAACATTGCTTTTCATTTGCGTTATATCAGTAAAACTAGCTACCACCTTCAAATTTACTAAACCGAGCACATTATCCTACACTGTCCTCCTTCCCAGCCACGTTTTTTCACATTGTATCTTTCACACCCGAATTGTAACTTAGCTGTGACCTTCTCTATTTGTGCAGATGGTCAGCATAAAAACGACGGTCAGGGCTTCTCTTACCATTTGTCGAGTCTCTTTCTGTAGCCGTCCAAATTTCCCAGCGCCGGGGTGTCTCCCCTTTACCACCCGGGTGGTTATAACTCTCGTTAGGGACATTCCGGAGGTGGGGGGGCTTTATCAGCACCAGAACATTCCTTTTTTCCCATTTTAATGGTGAATGCCCTGAGTTTCACCCAAGGCTGGTTTAATACGGGTGCAGGGGTTTGACCGGGTCTCAGGCCAACAACGGGTAGTTGGCACTACATGTGAAAGAAAGCACAGAGTCAAATAAAATAAATACAATGGAATGAATCAAACTTGCCATAGAATCTCTACTGATAGAAATTCCACACTTGAATAATAAGAGTGTAGCAGTAGGAATATGCTATTGACCATCTGACTAGGATGGTGATTATGAAATGTTCAGGGAGATTAGAGAGGCTATAAAAATAGAGAATTCTATGATAATTGGGGATTTCCGCTATCCCCATATTTACTGGGTACATGTGCCCTCAGGACGGGATGCAGAGAGAACGTTTTTAGGAACCATTAATGGCTGGATAAGCTAGTCCTGGAACCTATAAGGGGAGAGGCAAGTCTCGATTTAGTCTGAATTGGCACACGGGATCGGGTGCAAGAGGGGAATGCAGCTGAACCACTCGGTAATAGAGACCATAATGTAATTAAATGTAATGTCCTCGTGAGGGAGGAGATACCAAAGAAGCCCACTATGGTAGCATTTAACTTCAGAAAGGGGAACTACACCAAATTGAGAGAGCGGGTTACATGGGCATTAAAAGAAACACTCACAAAAGTGAAATAGCTGCAAGCTGCATGGAAACTTTAAAAAAAACCCTTCATCATAGAGGCTCAAAATGAATGTGTATCCCAAAAGGGGGCAAAACCAGTAAGAGGATTAAAAAATACCACCACGGCTAAGGCAGCTAAAGGCAAAAAAAGGATCCTTAAAAAATTGGAAGTCAAACGCTACTTAGGAAAATAGAAAGGAGCATAAACTCGGCAAATCAAGGGGGGATGCTTGAGCTGGGGGAGAACAAAGGAATCAGGTGACCTCCTGGCCCAGGAAAGAGAGACAGCCCAGAGAGGAGGGGCAGGAGGGGGTTTGGCAGTTTTTTGGAAGCTGGCTGGAAAATGGAGGGGAGTGCTCGGCCCTCTGAACGGGGCTGTGGCCTCCCTGGGGCCCCAGATGGACCTAACTAAAGGGGGGCCTGTTGTCTGTACCGGCAAGACCTGTTTTAGCCCGTGTTCCTGTCATCTTAATAAACCTCTGCTTTACTGGCTGGCTGAGAGTCACGTCTGACTGCGAAGTGGGGGTGCAGGATCCTGTGGCTTCCCCAGGACCCCTCCTGGGTGGACTCGCTGTGGGAAGCGCACGGAGGGGCAGAGGATGCTGAATGCCCCAAGGAGAGACCCAGGAGGTGAAGCTGTGTGAGCTTCTTGCCCTGAAACAGGCTGCTCCAAGGGAGAGGAGGCTCCCCAGAGTCCTGACTGGCTTGGTGGGGAGCAGTTCCAGAGCATCGCCCGGGGGCTCTGTGACACAGGGTAGCTGAATGAATCATTTGCATCTATATTCACTGCAGAGGAAGTGAGGGACTTTCCTACACCTGAGCCATTCTTTGTAGCTGGTAAATCTCAGGAAAACTCCCAGAGTGAGGTGCTGATAGAGGTGGTTTTGGAACAAATTGTTAATTTAAACATTAATAAGTCACCAGGACTAGATGGTATTGACCTATTAATACTGAAGGGACTCAAAGAACAAATCATGTCAAACAAATCCGATAGCTTTCTTTGATAGGATATCGAGTCTTGTGGATAAGGGAGAAGCGGTGGATGTGGTGTACCTAGACTTTAGTAAGGCATTTGATACAGTCTTGCATGATATTCTTATCGATAAACTAGGCAAATACAACTTAGATGGGGCTACTCTAAGGTAGGTGCATAACCGGCTGGATAACCGTACTCCGAGAGTAGTTATTAATGGTTCCCAATCCTGCTGGAAAGGTATAACAAGTGGGGTTCCACAGGGGTCTATTTTGGGACCGGCTCTGTTCAATATCTTCATCAACGACTTCAGTATTGGCATAGAAAGTACGCTTATTATGTCTGCAGATGATACCAAACTGGGAGGGGTTGCAACTGCTTTGGAGGATACGGTCATAATTCAAAATGATCTGGACAAATTGGAGAAATGGTCTGAGGTAAACAGGATGAAGTTTAATAAAGACAAATACAAAGTGCTCCACTTCGGAAGGAACAATCAGTTTCACACATACAGAATGGGAAGAGACTGTCTAGGAAGGAGTACGGCAGAAAGGGATCTAGGGTTATAGTGGACCACAAGCTAAGTATGAGTCAACAGTGTGATGCTGTTGCAAAAAAAGCAAACATGATTCTGGGATGCATTCACAGGTGTGTTGTGAGCAAGACACGAGAAGTCATTCTTCCGCTCTACTCTGCGCTGGTTAGGCCTCAACTGGAGTATTGTGTCCAGTTCTGGGCACCACATTTCAAGGAAGATGTGGAGAAATCCAGAGGGTCAAGAGAAGAGCAACAAGAATGATTAAAGGTCTAGAGAACATGACCTATGAACGAAGGCTGAAAGAACTGGGTTTGTTTAGTTTGGAAAGAGAAGACTGAGAGGGGACATGATAGAATTTTTCAGGTATCTAAAAGGGTGTCATGAGGAGGTGGGAGAAAACTTGTTCATCTTAGCATCTAAGGGCTAGTCTACACTTACCTGCCGGGTCGACGCGGTGAGTTCGACTTCTCGGAGTTCGAACTATCGCATCTAATCTAGACGCGATAGTTCGAACTCCCCGCGCGCTCCGGTCGACTCTGGAACTCCACCACTGCAAAAGGCGGTGGCGGAGTCGACCTTGGAGCCGCGGACTTCGATCCCGCGGCGTCTGGATGGGTAAGTAGTTGGAACTAGGGTACTTCGAGTTCAGCTATGCTATTCACGTAGCTGAACTTGCGTACCCTAGTTCGACCCCTGCCCTTAGTGTAGACTTGCCCTAAGGATAAAACAAGAAGCAATGGGATTAAACTGCAGCAAAGGGAGGTTTAGGTTGGACAATCGGAAAAAGTTCCTGTCAGGGTGATTAAACACTGGAATAAACTGCCTAGGGAGGTTGTGGAATCTCCATCTCTGGAGATATTTAAGAGTAGGTTAGATAAATGTCTATCAGGGATGGTCTAGACAGTATTTGGTCCTGCCACGAGGGCAGGGGACTGGACTCGATGACCTCTCGAGGTCCCTGCCAGTCCTAGAGAATCTATGAATCTATGAAAAGTGCATGAGAGACAGGAAAGTTTCCTACAATGAGGGAAGGAACAAAGCTGCTCTGCCATGGAACCCTTCGGCAGAGGATTGCCGATTACCTCCAGGAAACTCTCCTGGAGCTCTCTCTGGAGGATTCCTGTGAGATCTCGGCGTGCATCAACACCCTGTTCCACCGAACCAATTAGCTACACAGGAAAATGTCCAGGTCACGGACACACAGCCAGCTTCCCACATTTCTGTAACCAGAACCCACCTCCGCACTACACAGGCCACAGCCACTTACCAGGGATCTTATCTCCTGCTTCTTGCTCCCCGGAGAGCAACCGCTGAGACTGGCTAGACACCTCTGGAGTGGAGAACAGTTCCTGGCTGTCTGCCCCACCGGGCGACTCCACCAGGAGCTGCACACCCTCATCTAACTCCCCCTCTTCATCCAAAACTTCATCCTCCAGGTTAGGTCCTCTTTCTGCCACCTCTGTGCCCTCTGAAGTATCCACAGGCCTCTTCGCGATGGAGGTGGATTCGCCACTGAAGATAGCATCCAGCTCCTTATAGAACAGGCAGGTCTTAGGTGCAGCACCTGAGCAATGGTTTGCCTCCCTCATTTTATGGTACGCCTGCCTCTGCTCCTTTATCTTCGCTCTGCACTGCAGCGTGTCCCGATCACAGCCCTTTTCGCACAAGCCTCGAGCAATCTGCCCCTAGGTATCCCAATTCCCATGTCTGAAGCGCAGCCTCCGCTCCCCATATACTGAGCAGAACCAGCAGCTCCGCAGTGGTCCAAGCGGGAGAGCGTTTGCTGCGATAATCCACCATAGTCACCTGGGAAGATGTGATGCGACTTCTCCACCCTGAGCAAACAGGCAAAGGAAGTTCAAAAATTCCTGGGGCTTCTAAGAGGGAGGAGCAGATGGTTGTTTACTTGGCTGCAGGGCGGTGGAGTTAAAACTGCTGACCAGAGCGGTCAGGATGAGCATCGTGGGACACCTTCTGAAGGTCGATTAAAGCGATGAAATGAAAAGTGGTGTCTACACGTGCAGTTTGTCGACAAAAACGTAGAGGAAAAAAAATACATAAATCTCTCTTGAGGGTGGATGTATTTTGTCACCAAAACCGGGTATTTTCCCTGACAAAAGTCACCTCGCAGTGCGTATCCGCTCAAATGATCTTTCTTATGGGAGAATAACCACCAGTTTTGTGGTGTGTCTGCCCTGTTCCTGAGCAGTATGTCCTGAATTTGGTATCCTCGGTTGTGACTGAGGCACGGTGACAGGCAGCTCTGCGTGCTGCCCCTGCCTGCAGGCACCGCCCCCGCAGCTCCCATTGGCCACAGTTCCTGGCCAATGGGAGCTGCAGAGTGGGCGCTCTGGGTGGGAGCAGTGCGCAGAGACCCCCTGGCCACCCCTGCACCTAAGAGACAGAGGGACTTCCCAGTCGCTTCCGGGAATCGCGTAGAGCCAGGGCAGACAGGGAGCCCGCCTTAGCTCTGCTGCACTGCCCACTGGACTTTTAGCAGCCTACTAAAATCTCCTGGATGGCTTTTAATAGCCACCGGGAGATTAAGGCCAATTCTGGGAGACCCCTGGCCACTACGGCAGGGTTGGCAACTCTAGTTGTTACCCAGGCCTTAGAGGTGGTTACTCCTGAAGCTATCTCCTAGCTAATCCTAACAGAGAGAAGTGCTGTCTCTGGCAAAGCAGGTGTGGGGGAAATAGAAGTGTTTTGTTGTTTTTGAACTCACCCTTTGCGATGCTTCCAATGTGTATAAAATGAAATGAGTGTTTAATATGGGACAGCTGCAGAAAGTTTACGCTTTTTGAATAAAACCCCCCACGTCTTGTACCGTATAGTGAGTCTCATCCAGACGTATATTTAGTTTCTAATTTAGACCTGTTCCAGCAGATTAAAAAAAATAAACTGGGCATATTTGGAGAAGCCATTCCTCACCAGCACTTTTGAGATTTTGGATGGTTTGGTAAAGGATTCTTCTCCAGAGAAATGTCAATTTGCCCCCATCAAGACCAAGGATTTGGCAAGAACACAGGTAGAAACAGCAGACACCCAGAGAGATGAAAGCTGTGGCGAGCTACGGTCCAACTAAAACTGTGTTTAGAACACAACTCCCTAGTTCAGTGGCATTGATTAGTGTCCCAAAGATGCCCTGGTTAGATTGAGAATAATTGTCCTTTACCATTTGAATCCAAAGTTTCACAAGGCAAAGTGAAGGCATCAGCTCTTTTTCTCAGGACGTTCCTTCCTCACGGATCCCAATCTGGCTGCACTGTTGGACAATAAGGACTTTCCTTTTGTGTAAGTGATGATAACCCATTAGGGAATGAGTCTGCCAAGCTCCACGTTCAGACTGCAGGATATATGAATGTGGAGTCCTGATTTTATGCTTAGTCTCTTAGTTTTGGTCTTGTGTTTTATGTCTTTGCATCACCTCTCCATCTCCAGCTACTTGGAAAGATTAAAAGTGTGAAAATAGAATAGAATTGGTTTTTCTCATGTTGCAAACCTTCCCACATAGAGTGAGACCCCTTTGACCAACACTTATGGCAGAAAAACCAGAGATTAACTTCCAGAAATGGAAGGCACCTATATGGGTGTAAACCACAAGCTTACAGAAGGGTTCACTGGGTGGAAATGGGTTTTAAATGGAATTGAAGGAAAGTAACATTATTATAAGATTGTGTAATCTTTGATTATGTTATTGTTACCAGTGACAATGAAATTAAACATGAACTTCATTATTTGTTAACAAACAAGAGACTAATTATGTGATAACTTTAATATTTCCAATATCTTTCTGATTATATTTCTCTTTTAATTAGTAATATAGGAAACAGTAGCTAATCCTTAAAAGCTTATTTGAGGTCTTTTACCCCTTATTAGTAAGGAATTGTGAAATAAAACCATTCTCCAAAGATTGCAGTGATAGAATATGGGAGAGAAATCATGTGGATGAGAATACAGATCAGTATAGACTTTAATTACTTCCATTTCAAACGGAATTTATTTTGACAAGCTAAAGTCAATTTCTGTTCAGAGGACAACTCAAGGAGAGAGTTGTGTAACCTTTTACCCAGTTAGAGTGTACGGCTTACCTAGTTCCTGTTAGCAAAGGAGAGACATGACTCCTATGATGAGATGTCCGCATATATTTATAAGAAAGATGATGGACACATTGGCCATTACTAGTGGGGTTTTTTGTTTTGTTCTTTTTGTTAAAAACATCTGCGACCAGTTATTTTTATCAGTAGTCAGGCCAGATATTAAAGCGTAGCTATTGAACCGTTAGGCCAGGCTGTGGAGACGTCCTCAAAACTGGCCGTAGTGTTTTTTCACATTTATCTTTGGGGTTCGTACATCTACACTGAATGTGGTTTTCATGGATACTTTAAGAAAACTGTTAATTAGAGAAGAATTTTCCAAAATGATGTTAAGCCAAAGTTTGCCTCATTCCAACTGCATTGGGTCATGTTGTCAGTATCCCAGGCATACTTCACCCTGATTTGCCCAGAGATCTCCGGAGATGCACCATAAAGTGGAGTAAGCTGGAATTGTCAACCATAAGGACCAAGATGCAGGCTTGTGTCAGCGAGTGCACCAGTGTTGATTGCCTGTGGAATCCACACAGGGAAAGCACCAGCTAGAAAACTTCTCCATAGCTGAATTATCCCTTAAACTCTGCCCTCTGAAATGCTTGAATATGTACTTCCCGTTCTGTGAAGTCTGTAAACTATTCGGTGACAAGCTGTTAAATTTCTGCTTATGAAAGCCCCAGTGAGGTCTCGATCTGGGTCAGCGGGGGAAGGAGTGCCTTAGTGTGGATTGCACTGGGTGGGGGGCGCACTAAGGGGGTCCCCGTGGTGAAACCTGAGCCCTCCAAACCCACCAAGCCGGGCTGCCTCTCACACTGCGATGCTGATGTCAAGCTCCAAGGCTTGGACAGGCAGTGCACTTACACAGCCAGCCAGATGGGGACACACCCAACTGTGTCCCTGCCACCCATGAACCATCAATAGGTTCCAGCCAGTTCCCCCCAGAACTGTCCCATTTTGCACTGGTCAGAAGCCTGGCCGCTGTAAGTTCATTACCTAGTGCGCCACTTTGTCAAAGGGAAGTGGACATGCCCCAACCTTTGTAACCTGAGCAGATTTCTCCAGCACTTCAGACAAACTCACTGGTAAGGATAAAACATTAAATTTGCATCTCCCTCGGCTGCTTTCTGTGTCTTACCAACCACGGGGGAAGCCCTCCTCCCCTCTGCCAATTGGGTCATTTGCGTTCTTACAGACAAGTATTTCTTCAGTAGAATTTGCATCCTGTCTGAAAGAGACAGTTAATTTCCACGAGCATATCAGGACCGGTGTCCTGAAAAACGGGGAGCTGGATTGGGGTACCCTCCATCACCCCTTTCTCTATCCCCGAGAAGTCAGCTGTGTGCCTGCTCCCCTTCGGGAGGTCAGTTTCACAGTCCGTCCTCTCTGAACCCGAGTCACAGGCCGAGTGCCTGGGTGCAGAGATGCTGAATCAGCCACTCTGCCCGGGCATCCTTTCCCACGTGACCAGTAAGGAGACATTCATGTACTTCCACTATTCCTTCCCGTTTCCTTCTCTGGACGCCCCCCTCTGTGCTCTCCTCAGCAGTCTGTGACCCCTGTTCTGCTGCAAAGGGATCACAGCTAACAGCCTGGATGGTTTTCTCACTGACAGGCACTTTACCCCCTCCCTTCCTGAGGTGATGGTGCCTTCAGCTGCAGTGCAGGAACTGGTCTCCACCTCCCCCACACCTGGAAGAATGCTGCTTCCCCCTCCTGCCGAGCAGTTAAAGAGAGACTCTCCCATTCATTCAGCAGTTCATGGGGCTTTACTGTTTCCATATGGGGTCCCAGCATCGTATTTCTTCTTGCTGCGTGTATACACCCTAACAGTCTGAGCTGCACTGAAAAATCATTTCCAATGAGCATGGCAATGGCCATAGACTTTAAAACCATCAGTTACGATGTGCATTTGGCTCAAAAGGCACAAGAATCCCGTAACCACCTACTAATAAAAGTGCTGGCAGTGTTACCTTCTTGAATTACATTCTGCTTAACCACAGAAATTTCTGCACCTGTAGCCTCCCATCGTAAGTATCCCCTGCCATGAATCCTGAAAGCCTTGATGTGCTCCATGTCTGGTTCTGCAGAGGGTAAGCCCACAAAACCAAGATGATAAGTGTCCGGCGCCTGTGAGATTTCTGTGTTGAGGACATCAGAATTAACAGGGCCATTTGTTGTCTGCTTCCTCTGAGAACAGGGCATTTATTCCTCAGGTGAATTAGAGACAGCACCTCTCTGGCTCTCCTGTTTTCACAGGAGGGTTGGGATGGGGGTTAGAGGAATGGTTTTGGGGTTGTGTGACACTCTGTACCTCGGGGGGACACCCTACACCCCATCTGTATAAAATGACTGTGGTATCCAATGCACAGTTTGTCATGTTGGGGGTGATCGGAAGGCTCGGGATGCACTGCGCGGGGTTGTTACAGTAATCGTTACTGTAATGTTATAGGAAGGTTGTAGGTTACAATTTCATATATAGAGTTATGAGGCTGAAAATGTATCCTTGTGGCTTAAAGCAAGCCCAGGCAAAAACTCTCCAAGAACAGAGAGGCAGTTCACACCTCATCAGGGCATGGATAGGACAAACCCCGCCCAGCCTCACAGGGAACAACGGACACTCGCTTAGGCAGCAACAGAATAGTCTGCTAGACCAGGAGTCTCAAACATGCGGCCCGCTGAGTTATTTCTGGCGGCCCAACAAGCTCCCTGCCCCCCAGAGTTATTTCCTGCTGCCGCCAAGCTCCCCTCACTGCTGCGCCCCTTCCCCGCTCCTCTGCCTGGTGGCGGGAAGCACCTGGAGGTAAACAGCTGTTTGGTGGCGCCTAGCGCTTTCCAGGAGGGAGGGGGAGGAGCGGGGAGCCGTGTACTCAGGAGGCGGTGGGGCAGGAGCGGGGATTTGGGGAAGGGGTTGGAATGGGGGCAGGAAAGGGGTGGGGCAGGGCCTCCTGGAAGGGATGGAGTGGAGGCAGGGCCATGGCGGAGGGGATTTTGTATCTTTATATGTAAAGGTGTCAGTGATGCAGCCCTCGGGCCAATGTACGAGTCCTCATGTGGCCCTGGTGGTGATCTGAGTTTGAGATCCCTGCATTAGACCCTGGGGGGAGTCACCCCTTTCCTTTGGGCAGTTTGGGACGGCGATGAGGTAATGCTCACCTGACTCTGAAGGGGGGCGGGGAGCCAAGAGGAAAGAAAGGCCATGATAAAAGGGAGAGCTGTTTTGCCAGGCTCTCTCTCTTCTGCCTGTATCGTGTGAAGGGTCAGGCCAGAGGGCTAGCGGAGAGTGACAGAAGGTAGCAATATTAGCCCCAGATTAAGCAGGTCCCTTATAGTTCAATACATTTTAAGTGAGGAAAATGGTAGTAAAAATATCTGCTCTGCAGCACAACCTGAAGCAACAGCAGAGCAACTGGGAATGAAACAATTGGTTTCCAAAGGGGGAACTCGATGACTAACAATGGCTTTGAAATGGGGGAACAGTATAACCGTGATGCTCAGGGTTTGTTTACGTGGAGAGGCAGACGTCAATGAAAGGAGGAGGCAGACGTCAGAGCCCTAGGGGGGCTCTGGGTGATCGCTACTTCCCACCACCCAACACAGATGGAATGACGTTGAGTAGTGTCCGCAAAAGAGAAACCAAACAACTAATTATTCCTCCAGAAAGGTTTCTAATGACAACACAGACAGAATAAGAAAAACAGAAGTAAAGACCAGCACTGAGTGAGGATTAATACAAATGGCAAGTTAGACTGGAGACAAGCACAAGTCCACGTAATATTGTGCATTAACTGCCTGTTCCGATAAGTGCACATATCAAAGGTAAATACTGAAAATAGTCACAAGCACGTGCAATGCTACTGTTACCGATTGCCCAGCAACTTCACACGCACTGTAACCACCCCCAACAAATACAATTCTCTATGCAATACTAATACAGTCGAACCCATTTATGTCGACCTCGGTTAACTTGCCAATCCTATTAAGTCGACGGTTTACAAGTGGAACCGCCAAACTCCCTCTTTGTCTTATGAGTTTCTCATCCGTTATGTCATTTCGCTGAACCCTAATATCTCGAGCCCGTCCCCGACCCACCGTGTCCCCAGCCGCCGGCTCCCCGGCTCTCCAGCCGCGCGGTTCCCCAGCCGCCCGCTTCCCGCGTCCCCAGCCGCCCGGCTCCCCGCGTCCCCGACCCACCGTGTCCCCAGCCGCCCGCTCCCCGGCTCCCCAGCCCCGCGGTTCCCCGCGTACCCGCCCGCCCGCCCGCCGGCTCCGCTTCGCCGCCTGCCCGTCCGCCCGGCTCCGCTTCCCCGCCCGCCCCCGCATACCCAGTCCCAGCCTGTCCCCACCCGCCCGCCCGCCCGGCCCCGCATACCTGGTCCCTGCCCGTCCCCGCCCCACATACCTGGTCCCGGCTTCGCCGGCCGCCTGCCCGCCGGCTCCGCTTCCCCGCCCCCGCATACCCGGTCCCTGCCTGTCCCCGCCCGCCCGCCCGGCCCCGCATACCTGGTCCCTGCCTTTCCCGGCCCCACATACCTGGTCCTGGCTTCGCCTGCCGCCCGCCCGCCGGCTCCGCTTCCCCGCCCGCCCGCCCGTCCGCCCGGCTCCGCTTTGCCGGATCCAGCCACGTGCAGGCAGCGCGGTAAGGGGGCAGGGAGGGGGTGGGGGGGTGGATAGGGGTTTATCTCGATCCTTGGTTATCTCGACGGCTTTTGGCAAACCCCTAGGCCGTCGAGATAACAGGGTTCAACTGTACATTGATTCACTATATGGTACTGACCTCAACCTACCTATAACCTTAGCTAACAACTTATAAACTTTGATGGACTTTTATGATAAACTTGATGGTAACTTATACTGAAGACAGGCACAGCGACTTTAAAGCTATGATGATTTATAAACTACCAGCTTCACCTGCGCCGTACCTGCTTTCAGCAAGGCACAAAACATATACAGTTGCTATATATTGATTAAAAATAGTATTAGTCAATAGTTAAACAACGTAAACAATTTGCCAATATAATTAAACTAATATTAATACAGACTTAAGATTAACTAGCTCGAGCACAACCAGACCTTGCCACTCTGAAACCTTACCCTGCATTCCTCCAAAGATACATTACCTTCAGTTGACTGTTTCCTGCACTGGCCAGGCACAGATAGTCGGTGAAGCGCAAGTCCTTTTGGTTCAGGGGCTGCATGTGGAGCCTGACAAAGAGTGACCTCTTTTAGGTCAAAACACACACACACTTGCATCTTTAAACTCTTTTTATACAGTATTTGCTGGCCGTGTTTTAAAACAGGTCAACCAATAAAGGTGGCCAAATGTTTCAGTGAGGTATTTGCAGTTGTTTTCTGAACTTCTGAACTGTGCACCTGTGCTCAGCTCAGCTCTACTCTATGCGACTAATTGTGATCAATTTGCTAGACTCAAATATGCTCGAGTCAGCTTAAAGAGGTATTTGGTTGCAGAGCATAGTAACCACAAGCCTGTATCTATCTTTACAGAGTTTCCTTTTTAGTCGATAAAGCTTCCTAGCTAGATTATGCTCATGCTTGCAGGATTCAACTGTACTCGCTTCTTACAACTTCCGGAAGGTTGAGGCCTAATGGTGCTTAGCCGGACACTACTTGACAAGACTTAAGGACATTAATCACAGTTTAGACTAGGAAAAGTGATGGAGTTTGGGTCAGGTCACGGGGAAAGCTAATGCCAACCCCTGCATCTGGGCTACATCTGCCCTACAACTATAATTGTCTTTTTACCCCAAGATCACTAACTTGAGCAGCCAACGCCATGTGCAGCCCTAGAGGATGTCAGGCACAGGTAGTTTTTGCCTCAGTGTAGCTTGTTGGGATCAAACCTCTCCCCCACCTGGAGCTGATGAACATTCCTGGCTGGAGGGACACACACTCCTATGACTCAAAAGGAAAACACTTGATAGAAAAGATCACAGGACTGACCCCAAAGAAGGTGAGCTGCAAAAGGCAGAAGCAGGCAACTCATCTGGTGGAGCTGAGAGACCACAGTGAAGATGGTGCACAGATCACTATGTGGGAATTAGCAAATGTGATTTTTTAAAAAATCTTTTCCCAGCCCTAATCAAGGCATTTTTAACAGTTCTACAAAGTGGATTTTGCCATGTCTAATAAGGTGTGAGCTCCTTTTGAAGCTTTTCCCGCACTCAGAGCATGTGTAGGGCGTCTCTCCTGTGTGGATTCTACGATGTACGAGAAGCTCTGAGCTCTGATTGAAGCTTTTCCCACACTCAGAGCATCCATAAGGTTTCTCACCCGTATGGATTCTGCAATGTGTCCTCAGGGTACAGCTGTGATTAAAGCTTTTCCCGCACTCAGTGCACGTGTAGGGCTTCTCCCCAGTGTGGAGTCTCTGATGTCTGATAAGGTTTGAACGCTGACTAAAGCTTTTCCCGCACTCAGCGCACGTGTAGGGCGTCTCTCCTGTGTGGCGTCTCTGATGTGAGATAAGGTCTGAACGGTGACTAAAGCTTTTCCCACACTCAGCGCATGTGTAGGGCGTCTCTCCTGTGTGGAGTCTCTGATGTGAGATAAGGTCTGAACGGTGACTAAAGCTTTTCCCACACTCAGCGCATCCATAAGGTTTCTCACCCGTGTGGATTCTCCGATGTTTGCTCAGGGTAGAGCTCCGATTAAAGCTTTTCCCGCACTCAGAGCACGTGTAGGGCTTCTCTCCTGTGTGGATTCTCTGATGTGAGATAAGCTGTGAACGCTGACTAAAGCTTTTCCCGCACTCAGCACATCCATAAGGTTTCTCACCCGTGTGGATTCTCCCATGTACGCTCAGGGTAGAGCTCCGATTAAAGCTTTTCCCGCACTCAGAGCACGTGTAGGGCTTCTCTCCTGTGTGGATTCTCTGATGCATGATAAGGTGTGAGCTGTAACTGAAGCTTTTCCCACACTCAGCGCATGTGTAGGGCATCTCTCCTGTGTGGAGTCTTTGATGTTCGATAAGGTCTGAACGCTGACTAAAGCTCTTCCCACACTCATGGCATGTGTAGCGTCTCCCTTCGAAGCGGATTCTGTCGCAGGTTATAAGGTCTGAGTGGCTACTGAAGTTTTCCTCTGGCATCTGCTGAGTCTCACAGGCTTTGGCTTTTTTTCGGAGTGCACAACTCCCGGAAACATTCCTTTTGGATCTTCCTGATAACGTTCCATGTGGTTCTACTTGCTGAGCATCTTCCTGCTGGGGTTTCTCCTTCTCATTCTCACTCACCATCGCATCACCTGATGGGAGACAGAGAGAATCCAGACACAGGTCACTCCCTGTGCTGGAAAGAAAGGAAATCTCAGAGAGAGAGGAATGGAAAAAGGGATGAACAAACCACAATATGTGTGGGAGAGATCAAACCTCTCAGGTGCTGATTTTCCCCAAACCCTTCCCCAGAGGAGAGAGGAAGGGATCAGTTTTGGTCCACATCTCACCAGAACACTCAGGGGAAAGCGAGATCGGGGAGGGACCTGCTGCCAGTTGTCAGTCAGGGTAGGAGGGAAGCCATGAGTGACATCTGCCATAATGATTCCACATCTGCAGGGAACAATCCTGAGCTTGGAGAGCTCACGGGGTCTTTGTAGGGCATCCCAAATGTTTCCTGCATTCCCAAACAGTTGTTGAGTTGGTTTAACCAATTTCTCACCTGTGAAGGCAGCTCTCGGGAGCACTTCTTTCTCAGAGCCCTGGAGGTCCGGGACCCACGGCTCTTCCCCTCGTTCCAGCTGCGAGATCACATCAGGTTTGGAAATTGGAAACCCTACTCCAGGCAAAGAAAAGAAGGGAGGTCAGTGGAATTTGTGGGATACTTGTCACAAAGAATATTCCATGGTTTTAATCCCAGCTCATTTTTAAGCAGTAACATCCCAAGGCCAGCTTCCTTGGCGCGAAGTGGCAGGAGAGTTAGTATTATTATTATAAATCATCCTCTCTGGCAATAAATCCCTTATCAATGGTTGTGGTTGTGAAACCCTCCTTTCTGTATTGTTTTATCTTCATGGTCACCGCTTTTACCTTGTTAATCAGTCTGGTTCTCTAATTGTTTCTATCTGCTGTAAAATTCATGTTGCTAGGTGTGAGTAAATTACGTAGTGGGATATAATTGGTTAGAGAATTATGTTACGATATGTTAAAATTGTCAAGTATCAGGGGGTAGCTGTGTCAGTCTGTATCCACAAAAACAACAAGAAATCTGGTGGCATCCAGGTGTAGAGAAATCTCTGTATTAACTATCTCTATAAATCTTTATGACGTTGCATTGTGTTATTTTGTATTAAGTATCTTTCTGTCTTAAGTATCTTTATGACATTGCATCTTTCATGATGTTATTTTGTATTTCATATGACTTGGCATTGTGCCTCTCTATTTTCATACAACTTTGTATTAGATCCCTATATAGAAAATTGGTAGGAAACTTTGTATCAAATGTTATAGCCCCTAAGAATAGTATAGTTAAAGTAAAAGAAACATGTGCCTTTTGGCTAGAAGTAGAATAAGATCTTCCCCCCCCCCACTCTGTAACCAATTGCCCTATTGACTGAATGAGGTGTGAATGAGTGAGGCTTGGAAGACACCCACCTCCAGACAGCGACACAGTTGCAGAGGGAATGGGAGCCAGAGCCAAGGACAATACAACTTGTCAACTGGGCCCAACAAAGAAGAGCAGACACACTGACGGCCTCAGGGATTAGAAGCCAGCACCTTCTTTAGAAAACACCCTCTCTGAGCAGCACTGGGACAACACCCAGAGAAAAGCAGCACAAAGACCAACGGACACAGACCCAGATTTTGAATCTGGTCTAGATTTGCATAAGAGGGAAGCTGCTATAAACGTGAGGTGTCTTGCAGGAGGACCCCGGGTCTCGTCTTGTCACCATCGGAGCATCGATCCGGATCGGCAGAAGCCCGGCTCCACCCCTCCCCCATCTAACTCACCTGGCCAGTGCAGTTAAGGGGAGCAACTAGTTGGTAACAACAGCAAGACGGAGTGTGAGTGTGTGTGTGTGTGTGTGAATGCATGACTGTGAGATATCTCATATGCATATCATAGAGTATTAACTGATACCTGTATTACTAATAAATGTGGCGTTTTGCCTTAATCCCCCTGAAAAGATCCTGTATAGTACTTTGAGTACAACAAGTACATTACGTAGTGGGATATAATTGGTTAGAGAATTATGTTAGGATATGTTAGAATTGTCAAGTATCGGGGGTAGCCGTGTTAGTCTGTATCCACAAAAACAACAAGGAGTCTGGTGGCACCTTAAAGACTAACAGATTTATTTGGGTATAAGCTTTCGTGGGTAAAACAACCTCACTTCTTCAGGTGCATGGAGTGAAAGTTACAGATGCAGGCATTATATACTGACACATGAGGAGGAGGGAGTTACCTCACAAGTGGAGAACCAGTGTTGACAGGGCCAATTCAATCAGGGTGAATGTAGCCCACTCCCAATAATAGATGAGGAGGTGTCAATTCCAAGAGAGGCGAAGCTGCTTCTGTAATGAGCCAGCCACTCCCAGTTCCTATTCAAGTCCAGATTAATGGTGTTAAATTTGAAAATGAATTTTAGTTCTGCTGTTTCTCTTCGAAGGCTGTTTCTGAAGTTTTTTTGTTCAAGAATAGTGACTTTGAAATCTGTTATAGAATGACCAGGGAGATTGAAGTGGCTTTTGTATGTTACCATTCCTGATGTCCAATTTGTGCCCATTTATTCTTTTACCTAGAGACTGTCCGGTTTGGCCAATGCACATGGCAGAGGGGCACTCCTGGCACATGATGGCATATATCACATTAGTAGACGTGCAGGTGAATGAGCCCTTGATGGTGTGGCTGATGTGGTTGGGTCTCTGATGGTGTCGCTAGAGTAGATCTGGGGACAGAGTAGGCAACGAGGTTTGCTACAGGGACTGGTTCCTGGGTTGGTGTTTCTGTGGTGTGGTGTGTAGTTGCTGGTGAGTATTTGCTTCAGGTTCGGGGGTTGTCTGCAAGCGAGGACCTGGCCTGCCTCCCAAGGTCTGTGAGAGTGAGGGATCGTTTTCCAGGATAGCTTGTAGATCGTTGATAATGCACTGGAGAGGGGTTGTATGTGATGGCCAGTGGTGTTGTATTAGGTGGAGGCTTTGTGGGAGGTGTGGGATTTACCTGAATAGGCCTAAAGAGACAATCCCAGGTCAGATATTTCGCACCCTCATTTTGAGAGATTAACGAGGAACCACAAGCGGGTGGAATACGCCACAGGATTCTGAAAAAAGGAAGTCTGGGGCGGGCTCTAGCAATTAGGTTGCTATGCAGTATCTCAGAAGTTGGATGCATTCATATATTAGAATTATTAATAAATCAGTGATGCAAATCATGAGTATTGAGGCTTGATGCTCAATTAGGGATTTCCCAAAGGCCAGGTATGGTTTGGGGCAGCTATTGACATTACTGTAATCAGAGCAAAGGAGCAGATGTGGTATATCGCCATCCTATTTCCATAAGGAAGCGGAGAAAATACGTCTCCTAGTGACCAGTTTTTCATTTTGTCAGGTCCCCGAGACAGTGTAAACTGAAGCAGGGCCTCCCGTCTGATGGGCTCCCTTGCGCCTCGATCTTTGTTTCCAATGGTGTCCATAGCTTGTAAGTCCGCACAGTGCAAGCCCCTCTTTACTATACTTCTCTGACTCTAATCGTTACGTGTATTGAGCCTTGCCTATGATTTCAATTATAAATCAAGTGTCTGTGTGTTTCACCCAATTTCATCTCCTCCATTAACGGTGAGAAGCCATGTACAAGGGTGAGCTGCACCCCAACACGTCATCTTATCGGTGTAAACACTGTCCAGGCTACACCACCAGCCTGTGACATCATCAACAAAGTGCCCATTTGTGCCTGGGAAGGGGCCCTGCTTTGGGCGGGAGGATGCAGCAAGGACTCAGGGTCGGTGGCCGGGGTCGCTGTGCACAGAGATGGGGAGGTTATACGGGGAGGGGGGTAATGAGTGGGAGAGGGAGCTCAAGAGTTAAAATAATAATATTTGGGGGCTGGGGGGGAATGTATAAAGAAGTTAAACTGAACAGAAATAAAACTGGAGTGGAGGCTCTAAAGCAACAAGGCTTGGGCAGGGATTTGGGGTTAAAGGTCTGGGATCCCCCCCAGCTCTAGATCCCCAAACCTCTCCTCCCTCCCACTGACCCACCCAGCCCACTTCCCGGGTGCCCTTCCCCCACACTCCCCTCCCCTTCTTCCCATTACTCTCAGCCGGCACCACCTCCCGGCACCTTGGGAGCTTCTTGTGTTCCCTCCTCGTCTCTCACAACCTCCTCCCTCCCTGCTGCTTCTTAGCTCTAACCCTGCACACACCCTCCCCGTGTCCTGACACCCCAGAATTATCTACTCCCCCCTTTTCCTCCCCGCCCACGGCTCTGTTCTCCCTTCACCCGTGGGGTCCTGAATGGCGACATTATTCGTTCTCCTATCGAAAGAGGAGCTCATCTGACTGTCACACAAGCCAGGCATGAGTCACACACCTATTCACTCAATTTAGAATTCTACAGGCAGCATATTTTCCTCTTACACTGAGGAAAAGGCATGAAAGCTACAGTGATTAATGTAGTTATTAATGTAGCCAGTAAGGATACATTTGATGCAATTTTAAAATAACTGACGGCACCAAAAAGGCACATGTCCAAAAATTATACTAGTGGATGGAAGATGAGGCAAAAAAAGGGGGGCAAGGAAACTTGTCAAAACTTGGATGATGAATAAAGGTATAAAGTTATTACTGCTCAGGTTCTTCAGAGACCCCACAGCTTCTAATAACCCAGGGGACAGGACTCCTTACCCAGCGAGGTCACATTCTCGTAGTTCTCCTGCATGACATCCCTGTAGAGGGCTCTCTGAGCGGGGTCCAGCAGAGCCCCCTCTCCCCTGGTGAAATACACAGCCACCTCCTCGAAGGTCACCGACCCCTGAAAGAGCAAGAGTCCAACACTCAGGACCTGCTGCCCCACTCACAGCCCCACTCTTCACGGAACAGCAGCACCAGGTAAATGGAGGCTCCGGGAAGCCCATGTTAACAGAGTCCCACCCCACCTTGCCTAGAGCAGCCAGGAGCCATCAGATGGTAGAAAGAGAGAATCTTTGTGTCTCCCAGCTGACAGACGGAGGCAGGGTCGTCACATTTATCACATACCCACTAGCCAGAGCTTGATACAGGAGATGGGGCTGTCTCTGGACCCTGCTGGTGGCTCCCTGGTAGGAATCCCAACACTCTCCAAATAAAATATATGGAAGAAAGGGGAAGTCAATAGTAAAGACTAGAAGTTAGAAGGTCAGAATTGTAGAAAATTGGTCAGGGAAGCTATCTAGAGTGACCAGATCACAAGCCTGCAATATCGCGACACATTGGGGTGCCGTCAGCCCCGCCAATAGTCCAACCCCCACTCCTCCCAGGCTCCCCCCCACTCTGCCCCAGGCTCCGCTCCCCCGTTCAGTCCTCCCCCCCCCCCCAAAGTGCCTTTCCTCATCCCCAGCCTGCTGCTGGCTTGCTGCGTCCCTCCTCAGTCCCCACCCACCCCTCTCCTCTTCACCCCCCCACCCGCCACTCTCCTTTTCACCCCCCCACCACTCACCAATGGTGCCCACTTCCCGTCTGCCGGGTGGGTGCTCATCTGCCCCTGCACGACTCTCACCCCCCTCATTCCACCCCCTCCCCCCGAGTCCCCACCCCTGCCCTGCCTCCTCTCCGCCTCCTCCCCCGAGCGTGCTGCATCCCTGCTCCTCCCCCTCCCTCCCGGAAAGTCCAACCCACGCCAAACAGCTGTTAGGCAGCGGGAAGTACTGGGAGGGAGGGGGAGGAGCGGGGACGCGGCCTGCTGGGGGAGGGAGAAGGAGGCAAGGACTGGGGAACTCGCCGCCTCCTTATCTGATTATTGGGACAATTGGTGTCCCGATCATACATCAATCGGGACACGGGACAAAGGGTTAAATATCAGGACAGTCCCGATTTTATCGGGACATCTGGTCACCCTAAAGCTATCAGAAATCAATGATCAATCAATGAAAATAAGAGGGAAGTTTTTAAAAGTATATTAAGTACAAAATTAATCCAAACAATGGTAGTGGTAAATTACTAGATGGAAATGGCAGAATTATCAAAAATAATGGAGAAGAGGTAGAAGTGTTCAATAAATGTTTCTCTCCTGGATTTGGAGAAAAACAGATGAAGTAACTCATATCATAAGGTGTTGACGACGACACACTTTCCATTCCAACATTAGCTCATGAGGACGTTAAACAGCAGCTATTAAAGTTAGACGTGTTTAAATCAGCGGGTCCAGATAACAAGAGTTTTCAAAGACCTGGTGGAGAAGCGTGGTGGACTGTTAATGATGATTTTCATTAGGACGTGGATCAATGGGGAAATTCCATAAGACAGGAATAAAGCTAATGCTGTGCCAATATTTAAAAAGTGTAAAAGAGATGACCCAGCTAATTACAAGAGTGCAGCAGCCGATACTGGAGTTCATTAATAAAGAATTTAAGGAGGGTAATATAATTAGTGCCCATTAACAAAGGTTTAGACACAACAGATTCTGTCAAACTAACTGGATATCCTTACTGGGTGAGATCAAAAGTTTGGTTGCAACTAATAGTATTGATGTAATATACCTAGACTTCGATAAGGCATATGACTTGGTTCAGCAGAATATTTTGACTAGAAAACTAGCAAGATACAAAATACACAGGGCATATATTAAATAGGTTAAAAACTGGGATTGTAAATGGGGAACCATGGTCGAGTGGATTTCTTTCTAGGGGCTTCCCACAAGGATTGGTTCTTGGCCTTGTGTTATTTAACACTCTTATCAATGACCTGGAAGAGGATATAAAATAATCACTGATAAAGTTTGCAGTTGCCACAAAGATTGGGGGTGGTGGTAACTAATGAAGTGTCAGTAGATTCCGGCTCCAGCACTGGAAGCCTGGGAAGTTTTCCCAGCCCTGGCTGAGGGGTTATTTCCTCTTCCACGAAGAGGGGAAGTTCCACTCCTATTCTTTAAAAGTAGGCCCCAGATTACACAAGTCTCAGCAGGTTTGTCACATCCTGTCCCCTCCCTTTCCCCACCCTAGATAGTTCCTGCCTCCCACCACCTGGAGCAGCTCCCACCCTCCTATGCATTTACTGCTCCTCTCCCTCCAAGCAGAACCCACCACCAGCTCCCTGAGAATCCCTTACCTGAGCCAGCTCCATTGCAGCCATTTCCTTCCCCCGGGGAGGAGGGGATGATCTGGAGCGAAACCTGGACGTTATTCTGTAACCTGCCAGGGCGAGAAGGGCAAGGTGAGAGAATTCAGGTGGAGTTTTTGTCCATTCCACAAGCCGATTCCCCCCAGGATGTTTCCCTGCTAATGGACATTCCAGGTTCTGCCACACTGTGGAGCACAGAGTGACCTTATCCCAGTACAGGCCTAGCCCCCTCCCACCAGGGTGTAACCCTCTGAGACAGGGTGAAACCCTCCCAGTAGCAGAGTCTCTCTGTTACACTTATCCAGATTGCGGACGATACCAAGCTGGGAGGGGTTGCAAGTGCTTTGGAGGATAGGATTAAAATTCAAAATGCTCTGGACAAACTGGAGAAATGGTCTGAAGTAAATAGGATGAAATTCAATAAGGACAAATCCCAAGTACGTCACTTAGGAAGGAACAATCAATTCCACACGTACAAAATGGGAAATGGCTGCCTAGGAAGGAGAACTGCGGAAAGGGATCTGGGGGTCACAGTGGATCACAGACTAAATATGAGTCAACAGAGCTACACTGCTGCAAAACAAGCGAACGTCATTCTGGGCTGTATCTGCAGGAGTGTTGTAAGCAAGACACGAGGAGTAATTCTTCCGCTCTGCTCCGCGCTGATTAGGTCTCAACTGGAGCAGTGTGTCCAGTTCTGGGCAGCACATTTCAGGAAAGATGTGGAGAAATTGGTGAAAGTTCAGAGAAGAGCAACAAAAATGATTAATGGTCTAGAAAACAAGACCTCTGAGGGAAGATTGAAAAAATTGCGTTTGTTTAGTCTGGAGAAGAGAAGACTAAGGGCAGGTCTACACTACGGTGGGGATCGATGTTATGAGATTGAGCTATTGGGGGTTCAATTTATCGTGTCTATTCTAGACACGATAAATCGATCCCCGAGCACTCTCCTGTCGACTCCTGTACTCCATCACCGCGAGAGGCACAGGCGGAGTCAATGGGGGAGCGGCAGCAGTCGACTCACCGCCGTGAAGACGCCGCGATAAGTCGATCTCAGTACATCAACTTCAGCTACGCTATTGTCGTAGCTGAAGTGGCGTATCTTAGATCGATCCCCACCCAGTATAGACCATGTATATATATAGACCAGGTTGCGTATCTTAGATCCATCACTGTTTTCAAGTACATAAAAGGTTGTTACAAGGAGGAGGGAGAAAAATTGTTCTTCTTAACCTCTGAGGACAGGACAAAAAGCAATGGGCTTAAATTGCAGCGAGTGCAGTTTATGTCAGTCATTAGGGAAAAACTTCCTGTCAGAGTGGCTAAGCACTGGAATAAATTGCCTGGGGAGATTGTAGAATCTC
Organism: Mauremys mutica; assembly: GCF_020497125.1. Classification (NCBI taxonomy): domain Eukaryota; kingdom Metazoa; phylum Chordata; order Testudines; family Geoemydidae; genus Mauremys; species Mauremys mutica. Next base: position 15,427,976 of record NC_059097.1, read on the forward strand.
CATCGTTGGGGATTTTTAAGAGCAGGCTGGACAAACACCTCTCAGGGATGGTCCAGATAATACTGAGTCCTGCCTTGAGTGCAGGGGACCGGACTAGCTACCTCTCGATGTCCCTTCCAGTTCTGTGATTCTATAAAGCAAAGGCCAGAGAAGAGCAGAATCAAAGGAGTCACTCTGGGGATTCTCCCTGTCACTGTCCCCAAGGCAGCTCTCTCAGGTTTACAAAGTTGTTGGATGCTCCAGCCTTTATCCAGTCTCTCCTGGCAGTGCCCCTTTCATGGGCTGGGCCTAGTTTTAGCTTTTGACAAGCGCGACCCCGGGGGCTCTGAGACGGGGCCTCCTTGCCGCAGCACATCTTGTTCCTTTCTGTGGCTCCCCAAAGAGTCCAAGTGAGTAGATACTCCTGATACAGACTGTGAACATAAGAACGTCCCACTGCCTCAGAGCAATGGTCCATCTAGCTCAGCGGCCAGTGCCAGGTGCTTCAGAGGGAAGGAACAGAACAGGGAACCATCAAGTGATCCATCCCCTGTCGCCCATTCCCAGCTTCTGGCAAACAGAGGCCAGAGACACCATCCCTGCCCAGCCTGCCTGTGACACTGGCAGATGAGGTGTTAGCTCTTGCAAAAGCTCCCAAGTCTTAACTGAACATGGACAAACGCACGGCTGGAATCAGTCTGGCTCCCCTGGGTTAGTATTGTTAAAACAGGTATTAGAATTATAAGAATGTGTTTAGTGTTTAGACCCAGGGTCAGCAACCTTTCAGAAGTGCTGTGCCCAGTCTTCATTTATTCACTCTAATTGAAGGTTTCGCATGGTGCCAGTCAGACATTTTTAATGTTTTTAGAAGGTCTCTTTCTATAAGTCTATAATATAGAACTAAACTATTCTTATATGTAAAGTAAATAAGGTTTTTAAAATGTTTAAGAAGCTTTATTTAAAATTAAATTAAAATGCAGAGCCCCCGGACCGGTGGCCAGGACCAGGGCAGTGAGTGCCACTGAAAATCAGCTCGCGTGCTGAATGCTTGTGAGTTGCTGCCTGGGTTAATATCTGAGTAGCATAAAAACATAGGACTAGAAGGGACCTCAAGAGGTGATCTCGTCCAGTGCCCTGCACTGATGGCGAGACAAAGTATTACCTAGACCAGAGGTAGGCAACCTATGGCACAGGTGCCGAAGGCAGCACGCGAGCTGATTTTCAGTGGCACTCACAGCTCTGGTTCTGGCCACCGGTCCGGGGGGCTCTGCATTTTCATTTAATTTTAAATTAAGCTGCTTAAACATTTTAAAAACGTTTTTACTTCACATATAACAATACATACATACATAGACTAGTTATAGACTTATAGAAAGAGACCTTCTGAAAACGGTAACATGTACGACTGGCCCGTGAAACCTTCAATGAGAGTGAATAAATAAAGACTCGGCGCAGCACTTCTGAAAGTGCCGACCCCTGAGCTAGACCATCCCTGACAGGTGTTTTATAACCAGCTCTTAAAAATCTCCCATGATGGAGATTCCACAGCTGCCCTGGGCAAATTATTCCAGCGCTTAACCACCCTGACGGGAAGTTTTTCCTAATGTCCGAGCTTGTTTTTTTCTGTGTTTGCTCCCTGCTTCTCACCAGGCTGCCGGAGGCCGGTGCTCGTGCTCTCGAGTCACTGGGGACAGCGTTACAGAGACTTACGGGCACAACGCCACCAGCAGCCATTGGCAGCACTGCAGAGCAGGCTTCACAGGGACACACTGTGGGACAAAGGGTCCCTGGACTCTGTCAAGCCCCAGTTCTCCTCCAGGGCACGTCAGCATCCCGGCAACCTTCAAGGGGGAAGTCCAGGCTGCCACCCCTCCAGTGATGGATCTGCAGCACAGCACCGCCCGCGCCCCATGACCCAGCTTGTCTCCTGAGACAGAGGCGAGTGACGGAGGGGGCAGAACGGATCCAGGGGGCAGGGAGAGGGATAACAAAACACACCTCCTGGGGTCACCCCTCAGGAAGTGACGGTGACAGGCCTTGTGGTGGCAGTGAAGGGGGAGGGGAGGGAGTGGGAGCAGCACCCTCCAGGGCAATGCTGCCAGTGGGTCTCCCCACCACCTCAGGCATGGGGCTGACAGGGGGCCATTCCCTGGGCCTGGGCGCCTGGGAAGGGCTATAGAAACCCCACGCTGGCACAGAAGGGGTTAAACTGCTGCTCTAGTCGGGACCGGCCCAGCCCCTCCACACCTGCAAACCCTGCCAGGCCTGGAGCAGGAGCTAACAGGAGAGACCTGCTCTACTCTGGGGGGGGGGGGCACCCTGGGGAGGGAACAGTCTGTGGAGCATCTCCAGCCCCCAGGAGAGGGCTGGCAGCATTCGGGGCTCTGGCCTTCACCGAGAGAACTCAGCACCCGCCCTGAAGGCCACTGGCAGAAAGTCGCCCTCTCCCTGGCCTAGGGGGGTCAGACAGTGACACAGAGATCCCTTGGCAAAGGGTCACTTGGGATTTGCCAGCAGCTCTCCCCTGAGACCTGACAAACCCACCACACCAAACACATCGCTTGGAGGAGGGTCCTGCGAGGTGTCTACAGAAAGCTCATCACTGGTCAAGACTCAGTGACTGAGAGATCAGCGTATGGGTCACATGTACAGAACAAAGCGCTGACACTGAACAGCTACTTTATGGACTTGGAATGGAAAAATCAATCACCCAGAGGTAACGGGCCCCGGGATTGGCCCATCCACCCAAAGTGGAGCCGTCACGTCTCGCTGGTCAGCTGCACGGTAACGCAAAGCTCCACTGACCAGCCCTGCTCCCTCCCAAACGATCCCTGGAAACCATCGGGGCGCCAGCAAACCACGGAAACGGGGGTAAGCAGGGGACGAGGGTGAAGCTGAAGCGAACACAAATTTAATCATCCCAAATCCAAACTAGGAATAGTTTCAAGGCACATGGTACACGTGTACGGGGGGCAGGGGCAGGCCAGAGTGTATAGGGGAGGGGGCCTGTTTGGAGGAGGGGCAGAGCTGGGGCACGGCTGGATCAGGGGCAGGGGGCCCAGCGGGAAGTAGCAGTGAGGGGCCCAACTCAGTCTGCAGCTCCGGCTGCATCAGGCCCAAGGTGCCCTGCGCCTGACCGTGCGCTGCCGCTGCTGCTGCTGCAAGACGCGTGTGCAGCAGCCTAGGACAGCAGACAGCTACTGGCTTCTCCAGCGCTGAGAGAGGCTGGATGGGATGGACATGATTTAGCACAAAAATTTAGGCTGCTAGGGAAGAGACTGAAATCCAGGGCCTCTCTGGTGGCATTCTCAGAAATGCTCCCAGTTCCACGCGCAGGCCGGGTAGGCAGGCAGAGCTTCAGAGTCTCAATGCGTGGAGGAGACGATGGTGTAGGGAGGAGGGGTTTCGATTGATTAGGAATTGGGGAAGCTTTTGGGATGGGGGAGCCTATACAGGAAGGATGGGCTCCACCTAAACCACAGTGGAACCAGACTGCTGGCACTTAACATTAAAAAGCACAAAAGAAACAGTTACACCTTATGTACAAATGGATAGGACTAATATCATGTTCTAGAAGTTAAACTCTCGAAGGAAGGTGCATTTTCCCCAGGACATGTGCAGTGTATGTTGGAGAAGGGGTAAAAGAAATGCAAACAAAACATGGTACTTCATTAAAATCCTAGGAGGGCTGCAGAGGATTTTCTTTTTCCCATCGCTGGGGGTGTGTTTTGGAAGCAAAAGTTAAAAGTAACCAAAACTCGGGTGAAAGCTGACTGTGTCTCTTTTAAGACAGAGTCTCTGAGCTGCTAATGGCTTTGGATCCAAAAGCCAGCCAGAAAGTGTCTGTATTAATGCAAATTCCCTACCTGATCAAGGGAGGAAAAGAACTGCTCCTAGAAAGCAACTCAAAGAAGCTGCAGATAAAGAACATACCTGGTCAGCAAACAAATTGTCTAAATAAAAGGCCTGGCACAACAAGATCCCGGTAACAGATTGAATGTTAATAAGTACCCCTGTAACTATGTAGAGTGTGTACGATTTTTTAAAAAACCTTTAAGGTCCTATGGTAATGATGCTTCTCGGCTATTACCTGTGAATAAACAAAGCTTAACGCAGCAGGAAAAACCTTCCAAACTTGGTCTGCTGTAGGAGAAGGGAAACTGAGCTCCCCCACCCCATGGATTTAATGACTAAACAGTGGGATAATTCCCCCCTAACCCTTAAAAGGTACAAACCACTGAAACCTGGCCTGCCTCTAGAATAAAAACGCAGGCAAGTGTGGGAGTAATTCCTCCGCTTTGCCTGCTATCAGCAAGGCTGTTTGTAAAAGCAAAAGGAATATTTGAAGCAATAATCTGCCACCCCAGAAGGGGTAGAAACAGGTTCTTTTTGCCTTTCAGAAAATCAGGAAAAGCTGGTACCAGCTGAAGAACAACCCAGACAAAATACCATGAATCTACTGTCACAATAGAAATTGTGGTTTGTGTTCTATGTTTTGTCTTGTGTTGTTTGTCTTGTTGCTAGCACTGTCATGTATTAAATACTGCAGGAAAACATCCTCAGGTAGCAGACACCAAATTAGGAGGAATTGGTTTTGGAGCAGGAATTATAAATACTGTAGACCTGAAGGTAATTAAGAATTAATTAAGCTCTCTGTCCCAGCTACAGGACAGCCTAATACAGAAACAAATGGAAGTGAAAAACCATACTGCTATAGCTGTAGGATGTACTGAAATGAAGATACTGACTTTGTCCACTTTGAAACACAAAATGTTTTGGATAATATGGACGCTCCCCGACTTACGCAATCCTTCCGTGCTGGAATGCCTTGTGTCACTCAAATTTTGCGTAAGTCAGGAACGTATACCCGACCATTATGCAAAAAAAACCCAAAAAACTTTCTAGTTTATGGAACTTACGGAACTTTTTCCATAAGTGCGGATTTGCATAAGTCGGGTTTGTGTAACCCGGGGAGCATCTGTACCAGGAAACACTACAGTTTTGATACACTCGCTAAAGCAAAGAAAAAGATCACTGTTTGATACTTATCAGCAGGAATGGATACAGTATGTCTCCAGCAGGGTTAAGCCGAAATTGTTACTAGGAGAAATTATTGTCAATATTGCCCATCAACAATTTGTGGAGGCAGAGCTATGGAAAGTCAGTCCACTACCAAAATTTGCCATGGGATCTTTTTGGTTACCTACCTCGCATTATGGGTCAGTGGGCCAGGAATGAGATGAGATTTTGAACACACGACAGTGTTCAGAGTGGGACCCTCGCAAATGGGTCTGTCTCTCCCTGCCTGCCACCACAGAACCATGCAGTAGGGATAGATGTATCTGGGATGAACTAAAAAATATAACCCAGGTTGTATATAATGGACAATGCGTACGTGTCATGTCCTGGGAAACAATCTTTTGGAAGGACAACAGCATTAGCCAGCCACCAGTGGATGAGTGTAGATGCAATGCAAGCATTTTATACACTAATAATCACACATCACCGTCCTCAGCTAGAGAAAACCCAAAGAATTATAATTGCCCCCTTAGTAAATTTCTCCATCTCTCTCGGTCTGCATTGGCAAGAGTTAGCTGATCATCTGCTTTTAGGAGCCAAAGTAACGCAGTTTTTGCAGAAAATTCAAAAAGGTGTAGGAAAGCAAGTTCTCCACATAATGTCTACAAATGGAGAAATGATTCAAATTGCTAAGTCAAGAATTGTTCTTGAAGGGTCAAAAGGGGGATATGTAAGAGCAGGATTTTATAGTTGTACTAGAAGAATTAATGTCTGTTTTGATTTCATTCTGCCAGCCCCCTTTTCGAACAGCAGAAAGGACTGACCCTCTGGGACTATGGGATCCTGTTTCCCATACACATTACAAATTAGGCTCTGTTAGTTTTTGTTGTAAGGTTTAGTTAGGAAGAGACAGGATTTTGTAGTGTATCTATGATAAATAGATTAGAGAAACGTTGAAGGCCTGGGCTCCAATATGAATCGGTTTAGTTATAAGTTTTAGCAAGGCTTAATTTACAATGTCTTTTGCTCAATATAAAATACTGCTGTTTGTGTACCCTTGAAAGTCTCTGTAAAAGACTGTTTGTGTGAATGAGGAATGCAGGCACCAGGAAAAGGGAAGGTGTGAAGGCCATTGTTAACCAGATGGTCAAAAAAGGAAGAGTGAAGATACTTAAGGAGACTTCTCGACACCAGAGAACCATCAACGTGCACCCATGATTGCGGAGGGGCAGATTGACGACCCTGAGGTGGAGGCTGGCACCCCTAAAGACAATTGATTAAATCGATCCAGGACAGAATGACCCTCTCGGAGGTGTTTTGGAATGTTAACATCAAAAGATCACACCCATTAAGGAGTAACCGGTCACAAACTGACACAGCAAAATCCATAGACTTCAACAGAGAAAAAAGACTATAAGAACAGGGTGCTTTGCCAGGGGACTTTGGGTTCGTCTTGCCACTACACCAGGAGCACTGGATCGCAACTGACAGAGCCCGGCTCCCCTCTGCGACTGAAAAGCATAGGCTAATTGCTGTATTCGCAATAAATGCAGCGTTTTGCCTTCTCCCCTCTAAAAGATCTCGTGAGCTTCTTATAAGCATAACACGTGTGTTGGTCGGTCCATTTCCATGAGACACCTTTTTTTAATAGCTGGTACAAGGAACCAGCAATGGAAGCAAAATTGGGAATGAAATTTCCGTGGTACCCAGTTAAACCCCAAAAAGGATTTTCAAGGATCCTGTGGTAAAGGCAACGTTTGGATTGTATCTACGTTCTGTTGGGCCGGGGCCATTAGCTGTGCCTTGGCCGGATCGCACTGCAGCCCTGCTTCCTTTAGGATCTGTCGGAGCCTTTCTAGATGCTCCTTTTTGGTCTGTGTTGTTAAACGCAGGTTAGCTACATCTTGAAATAGAACAGTTGGTTTGGAAAATTGCGACAGTACCTGCCTTATTTGCACATGGAATAAAGCTGGGGAATTTTTATACCCCTGGGGTAAACGTGTCCAGGAATACTGAGCTCCCTGGAAACTAAACGCAAAATGGTCCTGTGAAATGTGGGCCACTGATTATGTCCAAAAGCTGGTCCTGCTGTCAAGGACAGTAAACCACTCAGCCTCTGGATTAAAGGACTGGATTAAATTTGGCATCTTGGCCACTGTAGGGGCACAAGTGGGTGTGACCTGACTTAGGCGTCTATAATTATTGTGAGACGCCAAGAACCATTTTGGTTTTTTACAGGCCAAACAGGGGAATTGGCAGTGGAAGTACATCTACGTAGTCCTCCCTGTGTTAGTAACACTGAATCGTTTTTTCTATATATGTTTTTGATTGTTTTGAGTAAGGATCTTGTCTCTGGGCTGATTTATCTCCTCCTTTTACAACTATAGTGACTGCCATACATTCACGGTCATGTTTCAAGGTCATGCAGATCTTCTTAGAATCATAGAATCTCAGGGTTGGAAGGGACCTCAGGAGGTATCTAGTCCAATCCCCTGCTCAAAGCAGGGCCAAACCCAACTAAATCATCCGAGCCAGGGCTTTGTCAAGCCGGGCCTTAAAAACCTCTAAGGAAGGAGATTCCACCACCTCCCTAGGGAACCCATTCCAGTGCTACACCACCCTACTAGTGAAAAAGTTTTTCCTAATATCCAACCTAAACCTCCCCCACTGCAACTTGAGACCATCACTCCTTGTTCTGTCATCTGCCACCACTGAGAACAGTCTAGATCCATCCTCTTTGGAACCCCCTTCAGGTAGTTGAAAGCAGCTATCAAATCCCCCCTCATTCTTCTCTTCTGCAGACTAAACAATCCCAGTTCCCTCAGCCTCTCCTCATAAGTCATGTGCTCCAACCCACTAAGCATTTTTGTTGCCCTCCACTGGACTCTCTCCAATTTTTCCACATCTTTCTTGTAGTGTGGGGCCCAAAACTAGACCCAGTCTCCAGATGAGGCCTCACCAATGCTGAATAGAGGGGAATGATCACATCCCTCGATCTGCTGGCAATGCCCCTACTTATACAGCCCACAATGCCGTTACCCTTCTTGGCAACAAGGGCCCATTGCTGACTCATATCCAGCTTCTCGTCCACTGTAACCCCTAGATCCTTTTCTGCAGAACTGCTGCCGAGCCATTCGGTCCCTAGTCTATAGCAGTGCATGGGATTCTTCCGTCCTACGTGCAGAACTCGGCATTTGTCCTTGTTGAACCTCATCAGGTTTCTTTTGGCCCAGTCCTCTAATTTGTCTAGGTCCCTCTGTATCCTACCCCTACCCTCCAGCGTATCTACCACTCCTCCCAGTTTAGTGTCATCTGCAAACTTGCTGAGGGTGCAGTCCACACCATCCTCCAGATCATTAATGAAGATATTGAACAAAACCAGCCCCAGGACCGACCCTTGGGGCACGCCGCTTGAAACCGGCTGCCAACTAGACATGGAGCCGTTGATCACTACCCGTTGAGCCTGACGATCTAGCCAGCTTTCTCTCCACCTTATAGTCCATTCATCCAGCCCATCCTTCTTTAACTTGCTGGCAAGAATACTGTGCGAGACCGTAGCAAAAGCTTTGCTAAAGTCCAGGAATAACACGTCCACTGCTTTCCCCTCATCCACAGACCCAGTTACCTCATCATAGAAGGCAATCAGGTTTGTCAGGCATGACTTGCCCTTGGTGAATCCATGCTGACTGTTCCTGATCACCTTCCTCTCCTCCAAGTGCTTCAGAATTGATTCCTTGAGGACCCGCTCCATGATTTTTCCAGGGACTGAGGTGAGGCTGACTGGCCTGTAGTTCCCCGAATCCTCCTCCTTCCCTTTTCTGAACAGTTACAGTTTCTAAAGGGACTCCGTCTTTCCTATCGGGGCGGACACTAACAGAGAAGAGGATATTTCCTCCCCCTTTGCTCTGCTCATTTCATTCTTACCATCACTACTCACTTCCTCTATGATGACACTGAACTCTGCCTTCTGCAGGGCCACCCTGGGACTTCCTTTCCTGCCTGCAGACGGCTGGTAGCTTCTGCACTGCTAACTTCCTCTTTTCACTCTCCCTGTGGCTCCTCCGACCCAATCTCCAACTCCGCTTCTAAAGGTACCGTCTCAGCCTGAGCTAATTTTCTCACCCTCCTTCTAGTCATTGGCCCTGCGGATTTTCTTTCTCTCCGTCGGTTCCACCTGCCGATAGGGATGGGAACCGATTCTTTATTCTTCTCTAACACATCTCCTGGTTTTTTAACTCTTTGATTCTTTTCAACAGCCGACCACGGTCTGATTCATAGCTGTCCAGTGATTTTACGCTGGCTCCCAAAGTTTGCTGGGCTCTTCTGAGTAACTTTCATTTTGATTCCATTTCTTTCTCAGTGAACTATAAGCTACGAGCAGACATTCAACAGCTGTTCCCTTCACCACTTTAGCCTTTTTTTTTTTTACCTGCTCTGTTTCAACATCAAATACATTGCTCACAAAACCCCATGGGTTACAATGCTTAGAGATCATCTCTATCAACAGCTATTTCTCAGCTGTTCTAAACCTCCTTCGTGTTTCTGAATGTCTTTTCTGGCAAAGTTTTCTAAAGCCAGACTGCGGGTAACTCCAACAGACTCTGCTCTCACCCTTACTCCACTCACCGTAACACGTAGCACAGAACTCATTTGAATTCCAACACTTCAATAGCTTATGTAGTAAACTATAATGATCTCTGCTGTTTTACTCTGTAACTGAAGGCGTCCCTACACAGAAACAGCAGGAAATAATACCCCAAACCAGTTTTGCACCTAGTTCAGTAAGTCCCAGGTAAATGATAGAGGGGTGGGGTGCGTTCCCCTCTCTTCCCTGGATGGCTCGCAGCTGATCGAGAGGTCTTTTCCCTCTGCCGGGAACTGCCAAACAGCTGGGGATACTGAGGCAGACGGCCAAGAGGTGCAGCCTGGGAGAGTTGTGGGGACTGAGGAACGATACAAGTTCTGAGTTATTGCAGCATCTTGGCAGCAATTTAATACATAGATTTATCAACTCCCCCGCCACCCTAGTGTGGGTCATCGGGCCCGATGCTACTGCTTATATCTTATTGGTACCAGTCGTTACAACTACACGTGTTATTTTAAATACCAACTTTAAATACTAACACTATTACTTTATAATATTGCTTTTTATCTCGCAAGATTAAATTCAAAGCCTATAATCTAAAACTATAAGTTAAACCACAATACAAAACAGGAAATACTGGGGCCGCAGTCACAGGAAATCAGGTTCCTGTGTTCTTAAGAGTGAGTTAGCAAGACACACAATCTTGCTCTCTAACTCTCTGCAACTTTAACTCTTTACTTATGTCTCAGGTGAGATTTCCAGAGGTCTATGGATGCCTGGAATCCCTGTCACACACTCCTCGGGACTCCTGGCTTTGGCTTGTCAGTCTGTAGCCTGATTTAGGGTGTACTAATATTATTTTAATGTATTAATTCAATTTTAATTTATGTAATTAATATTAATAGTATGGGTTGTAGGCTCGCCAATCGGTTTGATCACAAGATAAAAGTTCTTGTCCCGAATCAGGCTCCACAGAATTTACAAAGGACCCTCGGGGGGAGGGGAGGCGGCGGGTGTGTGACAGGAAGCTCACACTGAGGCAGATAGAGCCGTAAAGACTTTTTATACATTTAATGAAATAGTAAGTAAATGGTAAAATACCCAGAGTTACAAAGTTACAGCGGCATGACTGCTATTCAAAAGATACATATGCTAATATAGTATTATATGCAACAAAGCTTTGGTTAAGATACTCACACCCTTCCTTGATAACCTGGTGGGGAGAGACACAGGACCAGCCTTGCAGTTCAGGTTTTTCAAGTCTTGAGTGAGGGATGGAGTGCTTCGAGGAAATTAATCCTAAGAGCTATTAAAACTAACTTAGGGTTTACTTGACTAACTTGAACTGAAAATCAAAACCTAATGAACAAACTAAGAATAAACTTAGGGAAACCGAGCTTAGCCTAGTTCCCTTGAAACTTCAAGTTTAAGAAGAACAAGAACAGCTACTAACAGCAGTGATCTTAGTAGATAGAACAGCAGAGAGACAGAGTAGAAATCGAGTACTCTAGCGAGGTGGGTCCCCTCTCTAGGGCACAAGTGGCGGAAATCCGTCCTCCTCTGCCCAAATTTCATTCCTCACCCACAAAACGTTAGGCTACGCTTACTCCACAGGCCAGTAGGTTTGTGCGTATTGATGACATGTACATCCGCACACAAGTTTCTTTGTGGTGTACCTGTTAAGTCTCTGGGTACAAATTGAATCCTCCCCCCCGCCCATTGCCATTCTCCATTGTCTATTGGCCTAGCTAACAGCTCTTAGATATAGGGGTGGGTACTTAGCTATTTAGGTAACAAGATGTAGGTCAACTTTATTTTCAGGGTACAAAGGTCTTACTAGACATATGCTAACTTTGCCTTAGCTTAACATCCAGGATCTGGCCTGTAGCTCTCTTGCATTGCAGCCAAACTTACTTGAATATAAATCTATAAACCTATTACAATAAATCCAGTCCTTAAGCTCTAAGAAAAGATCTATCGCTGCAAGCAAGCAGGTTCGCCCCATAGGCTACAATACCCAGACAGGGATGGCTCCCCACCCCCACCTGCCATGCACACAGGCAGCAAAGCCCCGGGCAAGGCAACGCTCAGAGGCAAAGAGAAGGGGACGGCGCTGAGAGTGTCTCTGCCAGTCGGGCAGGAAGGGGAAGACGGGCTGGATAGTGGGAGGGGTGAAGAGGTTTGAGGTGTGGTGGGGGGCAGAATGGTCTGGGACCGGGTAACCTGGGGCTCGGCAGGTTCCCTGGGGGACACTGGCTCCTCCCGCCCCTTCCACGCCCTCTTGCGAGTCGAGAATGACCCCGCTGTCCCCACCCCCGGGGCAGCCGTGTCTCAGGACTCTCCCCAGCTGCACCCACTAACTCCCTTCCCATTTGGGGTACAGCTCAGGGCAACCGTTTCCCACCCAGGTGAACCCAGCTGGCTGCTGCCTGTCCTGGTGCCGCAGGGCGGGTGAACGGCAGAACTGCAGCACTGCTCGGGCAGAATGTATTTCCTTCATGTGTAAAAGAAGAAATTCTGGGCTGGACGTGAATTCTGTGCGTTCGTAGCGGCGCAGAATTCCTGCATGAGTAACTCACACCCTGCACAAACACAACCTGCTTCTCTCGCCTCTTCTCCCTGCGTCTCCGAGTCCCAGAGCTGCTGCTGTGGTTAATGCCCACAGGCTTTCACTCCCGGCAGAGCTGGCAAGACCCCATCCAGTGACAGGACTGAACCCTGATTTTCCCATCACACGGGACAGTCTCGGCTGCGGGGGAGGGGGTACAAAGGGAAAACAGGAGCTGTAGCCATGATGGTCCCAGGATATCAAAGAGAGGGATTTTTAATTGGTTCTCAAGTAAATTCCCTCACCCACCTGGTCTCTCCAAGAGACCTGGAAGTGGCAGGAGGAGACACAGGAAGACAGAGCTCTGGACTCTAAACCAGTTTCAATCCCCTGGAAGAAACTACATTTCCCATCTGCCCGTGGGTGTGGGTGTGTGTCCTATATGAGGGGCCACCCCATTCCTCTCACAGCAGCAAGAGGAGACTGCAGCCGGCCCCACAGGGGCCTTCCCCACCCTGGGCTGTGAAAGATCCTTGTGCCTTCGTTCCACACTGGCCACAGGAGGTTACTAAATGCTCCCTCCCCAGACTAGCCAGGGATAATTACTGGGTTATGGGAATTAGAAGACGAAAATTCATTAAGAACAATGATATTTGTGTGTTAATTATTAAATCCCCAGCCACCCACCAATCCCCGCCCTGCTGCCGATGAGCTGTAACTATCTATGGGACTCAGCGACCGACCCTGCAGGGAGGTCCAGCCCCTCCCCACTTGTAAGAACAGGCCAGGGAAACATGGAAACACTTTCAACCAAATTCCAGCAGCTGCTGAGCATGCACAAGTTAAAATGAAACCAAGGCGCCGTCTCCCCAAGGACCTGGCCCCTAGTGCACAATTATAGGCACCGCCCAGAAATCTGAAACGGCCACGTCATCACCGATCGATCGTTATTGATCTATTGACTTCTGGGAATTACCAGTAAAGGAAACACCCCAGTGAAGGTGATACCCTGAGGGACAGACCTCATGTGTCTTTACAAATCGGTATAATCTAATCTGGGACTTTATACGCTAAAATGCCTTATTCGTAGCCCTGTGGCGATTGCCTGGTGTCACTACAGGGCAGAATTAAGGTTGGTGCCTTAGCTGTGAATTTCCATCCCCTGGCATATTGCGATTGTGTTTGCAGTAGGTTTGGCAAAATTCATTTAGTCTATTTCTTTCTTTTCATTTCAATAGATGATATCGAGATTTATTTTTAAGCCCCTTTTTAATGTTTACAATTTCAATGCTCAGACCTTTGGGAAGCTATGGAGGTCGTCAGACAAGAATTATTTCATTACAATAAATGTTGAGATTCAAAAAGCCAAATCTTTATAAGGGTTCAAACACAAATTGTCAAAGTCACATGCAAAATATACGTAAACCAAACTCTACTTTCTCCAGAAGCATTTCTGTATTTTACCTAGATACAGAATTTTTCATGTGTGCGTAAAGTGAAATCAACATTTACTACAATTTATTAACAAAAATCCAATCCTTGCAAGTGTACTTTTAAATAATAAAGTACTTTAATTCTTTCCCTTAATGGACTGTAGTGCTTGCTTTGAGGATAATTACACCCTCCTGGCGATGTATTTTACTCTCAGTACCATAACCCCATCGTGACGTAGCTCCTGTCGGGGAGCTCTGCTGAGGCCAGTGGCATTATGATCAGAAGGTGACACTCTGACACATGAGCAGAGACACACGGGGGAGGGTGGAGGATGAGGTAACATGGAGGCTACCAGGGTTGAACATGGCCCTACAGAGTGTGAGGAGCAAACTCCCTCTCAGCCTCTCCTCCCCCACTTCCCAGAGTCAGTAACTCTGATCAATCCTTCCCTGAAAGCTAAATAGCCCCTGTAGGAGAGACAGTGATTAACGCAGGTAGCTGAGGGGCTGCAGCGCCAGCCCCCTGCCTGGACGAGGGGCATGAAGAACTGCAGTAGAAACGAGCTAGGCTGGGCGAGGGCAGAGCTGATGGGGGACTGGGAGCCGAGTTGACCAGGAGGCCAGAACTCTTGGCTCGGGGTTGGGACAAGAAGCCAACAGGACTGGGTAGAGGCACTTGTGTGTATTTTCCCCTGTTTAACAGAGATCAGTCCTGGGACCAATCTTATTCCACATGGTTATTAGTGACCTTGGCACAAGAAGTGGGAGTGAGACACACAGCTGGGAGGGAGTGTCAACGTGGAGGAGGACAGGAATAGCGTCCAAGAAGATCTGCACGACCTTGAAAGTTGGAGTAATAAAAATGGGATGAAAATTAATGGTGCAAAGTTATGCACTTAGGGACTAACGACAAGAATTTCTGCAATAAGCTGGGCACTTATCAGTTGGAAGTGACAGAGGAGGAGAAAGACCTGGGTGTATTGGCTGATCACAGGATAATTAGGAGCTCCCAATGTGATGCAGCCGTGAACTAAGGGAATGCAGTCCGAGGATGCCTGAGGCGAGGTATTTCCAGTAGACACAGGGAAGGGTTAGTACTGTTCTACAAGGCACCGATGAGACCTCATCTGAAATACTGTGGGCCATCCTGGTCTCCCGTGTTTGAGGAGGATGAAATCAAAACGGAACAGGTGCAGAGAAGGGCTACTAGGATTATCCGAGAAATGCGGAAAATGTTGTAACTTGACGTCTGTACATCAGGATTTGAGGACTTCATTGCTCAGCCGGAGGTTAGGGGTCTGTTACAGGAGTGGGTGGGTGAGGTTCTGTGGCCTGCGATGGGCAGGAGCTCAGACTAGATGGTCATGCTGGTCCCTTCTGGCCTTGAAGTCTGTGAGTCTATAAACTGTGCCTGGCATTGCACAGACACATGGAGATCAGGGCCCCATCGGGCTGCGCGTGGCAGAGACCCTGACTGAGATCAGCACCCGCATTCTGCTGGGCACGGCCCAGACAGAGAGGGACAGTCCTTGCCCCACAGAGATCACAATCCAAGCAGACAGTGGGTAGGAGGAAAACACAGAGGGGCCGGGACTTCCGCCAGGTCACCAAGCAGGTCAGGGACGGAGCCAGGAACAGACCCCGGTAACTCCAGAGCCCCATCACCCGCAGCTTGGAAAGGCCCCCAGACCCCACTGTATTAGGCTGCAGAAAGAGGTGTTTGCCCAGGGATGCACAGGCTGTCTGGGCAGGGCAGCTCAGCTGCGGTCCCTGCACACAGCTGGGGGTGGGTGTCCTGGGTCAGGAGAAGTCAGTGTCCCCGTCCCCCTGCAAGCCTTCAAACTGGGACATGGTGCACCAGTGCCAATCAGAGCGCACTAGTGTAAATTCTGTCTGTCCTCAGGGTTTGCACCAGCGCCTGAAACACCAGGGTGGCAGAGACCTTCAGTGCCCAAAACAGCCCTAGACCTGGGCTCTATTTCTAGCTCGGTCACGGACAGCCTGGGAGACCTCGGGCACGTCAGTGTTTCTCCTCCCCACTTCAGTCTCTTTACCCAGCTGCCACTCACTGGGGTCTCCTCTCTCCAGAGCTGCTCACCCCTCAGATCCGTGTGGGTGTCCCCAGAGCTAAGGCAGGTCAGCTCGGGAACAGTCTGACAAGGGGGCTGGCAGGCAGGACACACCTCGGGCAGAGATAATCCCCACAGACCGGGCCCTGCCTCGGCCGGGGGAGCTGGGCAGAGAGATGACAGCGTGAGGCACTGTCCAGCCCTACATGTCTAGGGTGCTCTGCGATAGAGACGTATGAAAACAAAACATACAGAACAATCCCCACCACAACATAACGTCAGGCAATTCAGTAAAAAATAACAACCCCTCCCCAAAAAACCTACACTCCACAGCACGTCAGTTGTTGATCACAGGTAAAATCTGAGTGTATTTCCCAACTGTGACGAAGTCGGACTGTTCTTAATGTTTCCTCTGAATGCTGTAGGGGGGCCTCGGTTTCCCCTACGCATTTCTTAAGTCTCTAGGTGGTGGAATAAGGGGGTGTAACTGTTGCAGAGCAAATGGTTAGTGCACATAAATGGCCGACACTCTGTCTCCTGGCAACTAATGGCCGGGGCCCTTCCCCCCTGCGAGGGGATGCTCAAGGTGTTGGAGAACAAAGGAACCAGGTAACCTCCTGGCCCGGGAAAGAGACAAAGCCCAGAGGAGGAGGGGCCGGAGGATGAGACAGTTTGGGGCTGGCTGGGGACATGGAGTGAGAACAGACGTGGGGGTCTGGCTCACTGCCCCCCAAAATGGACATGGCCGAGGGGTCCTGTTCTCTGTACCTACAAGCTCTGTTTTAGCCCGTGTTCCTGTCATCGAATAAACCTCTGTGTTACTGGCCGGCTGAGAGTCACGTCTGACTGCGCACTGGGGGGGCAGGACCCTGTGGCTTCCCCAGGACCCCGTCTGGGCGACTCGCTGTGGGAAGCGCACGGAGGGGCAGAGGATGCTGAATGCTCCAAGGAGAGACCCAGGAAGGTGGAAGCCGTGGGAGCTTCTTGCCCTGGAGACAGTCTGCTCCAAGAGAGAGGAGGCTTCACCAGACTCCTGATTGGCTTCGTTCCAGAGCTTCGCCCGGGGACTCTGTGACACCAACACTATTTGATACATGAACAGAGAGAAAAAGAGGCGACATTTGCAATCAATGTCCCGTCACGCTGAAGAACCGGAGAAATGGGGCAAATCTGAGCGGTGGTTCGTGTTTTATCATTACAGAGACAGGGCCCAACACTCAGGGCCGATTCAAGCAGCGACAGACAACGAGAGAGAACGGGGGGGGGGGGAGAGGGGGGTTAGGATATTTTATATCCATCTTTGAGAGTTGTGGGGAAAACGGGTGACAAACTCCACATCTGCTAACCGGAGAGCCAAACCCCCAGAGCGGAGGGGATTTTCTGTGGCTATAGGGGAGGGGGAAGGGAAGGGCAGTTTGAAGGGATTTTATGTGACTGTCCAACACAAACAGACGGTGATGGTGTCCCCCGCCCCACATTCACACGGGCAGCAGGGAGCCCTGCGGGGGGGTGGGGCAGGGGCAGTTTGAAGGGATCCAGGGAGGGGGAGCTGGAAGGACCCTGGAGCAGGGAAGGGGGCAGCAGTGGGGAATGGGCAGGTGCAAAACACACACACACACACACTCCCCAGGGATTTCCCGGCTGCCCAGAGACAGTTCAGCCCCCCCCCCAGCCTCCCATCACTACGGAGGCCGCACCGGGGCCCACCGCCCCGCCTCGCCCCAGCTTCCAGCCTGGCTAAGGGGGGGGGGGGGCCCGGCCCAGGCCCCCGCTCGGCTCTCACCAGCTCCCCCTCGGGCCCTGAGCCCCCCCCCACCCCAGCGGGCCCGGCAGTGACAGGTGACGGGCCAGGTGTCGTGTAGTAAAGTGCTCCCCTACTTACCGGCACTGAGCATGCTCAGTAACATCTGCTGAAGCCGCTGCCCTTCCCCCTGCCCTTCCTCACCAGCAGAGTCTGTGGCTGCTATTGACAGGGGCGAAAAGGGGCGAATCGGGGTGGGGGGCAGGGTCTGAGCCGGGCGGAAAGGGACTGGGTGGGGGGGAAGCAGCTGGAGGCCGGGTTAGGAGAGGGGCTGAGGGGTAAAATCAGGGCTGTGGGGAGGAGCAGGAGTTAAGTAGAGACACACAGACCCACACCCAGACACACACACACATAGACACACAGACACAGACCCAGAGACCCACACTCACACAGACGCAGACCCACACCAGCAGAGACCCACAGTCACACAGACATACACCTACAGACACACAGACCCACACCCAGAGACCTAGACCCATATCCAGAGACCCAGAGTCAGACAGACCCACACCCAGAGACCCAGACCCACACCCAGAGACAGACAGACACACAGACCCACACCAGCAGAGACCCACAGTCACACAGACACACACCTACAGAGAGACAAAAAGACCCATAGACCCAACTACAGAGACACAGACCCAGAGACCCACAGTCACACACCTACAGACACACAGACCCAGACCCAGAGACAGACAGACACACAGACCCTCACACCCAGAGACAGAGACACACAGACCCTCACACCCAGAGACCCACACCGGACACACACACCCAGAGACAGACAGACCCACAGACCCAGACCCACCCACGGACTTTTCTCAGTTTGAAGGGCCCGGGGGTGTCTGTGGCTGTGAGATGGGGGGGCGGGGCGGTGTGAGGGGTCCGGGGGGGGGGCGGGGCGGTGTGAGGGGGGCCCGGAGGGGGGAGGGGATTTTACGGGAGTCTCCGGCGCACCCGGGCAGTGACGGTTCCCCCCCCTCACACGGGCCGCAGGGAGCCGGGGGGGGGGCAGCAGGGGGGGAGGGGCAGGGGCGAGACACGGACACACACTCACCTCCCCGCCCCATCGCTACAGAGGCTGCACCAGGACCCCCCGCCCCAGCTTCCGGTCCGGCCCGGCCCGGCACGGGGAGTTTCTGACCCAGGTGTCTCCTCCCCGCGCCCCGCTCGGCTCTTACCGTGATGCACCCAGCGCGGGGCGGGGAGGAGGAGTCACGTGACGGTTGCGGCCGTTAGGGCCGTTGGAGCGCGGCGCGCGCCGGGGGGCTGTGAGGCGGCGCTGCCCCCTGTTGGGGGCGGGGTTCTCCACAGCCCCGCCCCTTCTCCCCCCTCCCTCCGCTCCCGGCCACGCCCCGCTCCGGCCGCGGGCAGCGTGGGGCCCCCCCGGGCAGGGGGCGAACCGGGCCCGGCCCCTTCCCCCGGCTGGAGCGTGTCCGGCCCACGCGGGACCTGCCCCTCCACCTCCCGCGGGGCCTGCGCTGGGGTCGGGGTCCCTCATTAGCCCCGCCCTGCCCGGGGGGGAGGGGCAGCCCCTGGGCCGGAGCCTGCGGGGACCGAGCTCAGAGACCCCAGGCGGGGGGGGGGGGGGGCGGGGTGTGGAGTTGGGGGAGGGGCAGGGAGGAGATGGGACCCGGAGGGGTGGAGATGGGGGGCGGGACACAGGACTGGGGGAGATGGGAGGAGAAGGGGGGAGACGGGACAGCGGGGAGATGAGATGGGACCGAGGGGAGACGGGATGGGGGGATGCGGAAGGCAGGAGACATGAGGAGGCCGGGGGCATTTTAATGATTTGTGGAGGTCCCGGGGTGTTTGGGGGAGATGAGGAGGATGTTCCCTTTGGAGATAAAAACTAAGAAATCCAGGACCAGCAAATTCTTTGAGAAATCTGGTGTTTAAACCTTGTATTTTAAGCAGGGGGGTTCTGAGTTCCTGGGATGGTTTTTGTTGGCAGGAAGCAACATGGTTTGGTCTGTGATTGTACCAAAGGGGGAAGAGGGTTGTTTGTACAGGAAGAGAGAAGACTGAAGGTCTCCGATGAGGATGGGATTTGAACCCACGCGGGCAGAGCACAATGGATGAGCAGCATCACCGTAACCACTCGGCCACCTCACCTGAGCTGTCAGGGAAGGGACGGGAGGAGAAATCCAAGGCCGGCAGAGGTAGGGCCAATAAGGAGTTTTTAAATACGAAGCGGAAGCAGGGTCTGAGTGAGCTCCCCCCTCACATCTAGTGAGGAGCTGGGGGAAGACGTCAGGAACAGACCGTGTTTGCACAGACCCCCCTGCTCCGCCCAGCTCCGCAGCAGGGTGGGGCGGCTGTGCCAAACGGAGCAGTTTTGGCTGGTGCTGGGTTACAAATCACACGTGTGCAATGAAATGTTGTTCTCCTGCCTGGACGAGTCAAGGGCAGCACAGGGGAACAGGAACCGGGGAACATTTCAATCCTTAACACCACAAAACAGAGAAACGCTCCCGAGTCTCTCCCAGGGAATTAACATTTCTGTGCAGGCAGCAAAGAGTCCTGTGGCACCTTATGGACTAACAGACGTATTGGAGCATGAGCTTTCATGGGTGAGTACCCACTTCGTCGGACGCATTCCTTGGATGTGCAGAAAGCTAAAGGTTGTAACAGAAAGGAGTGAAACCAAATGGCCAGACGATGGCGCCAGCAGCCCAGGAACGAAAAGCCCCAGGATTTGTGTGTGCGCCTGGGCTCTGGAAAGGGATTTGGTTCCACTCACTGCATTGCTGTGGCTGGGAACATCCCAGGAATGAGCCAGGTCAATGACCATGACACCGGGTGTGAGGAGGCTTTAATCTGATTCCAACAGAATAATGTTTTCACACCTGAGTTACTAGTGGCAGCTTCCCAAGGGCAGTTCCAGCTGGTTCCTCCCAGAGACGGGTGGTCGGGGAACAGGGAATCTCTCTGGCTCCCACGGTCAGTTCTCCAGGCTTTCTCCCTCCCTCCCCCACACTATCACAGGCCCCCACTAGTAATGAACTAATGGATATAAACTGGCCATCAACAAGCTTAACCTTGAAATTAGGTGAAGGTTTCTAACCACCAGAGGAGTGAAGTTCTGGAACAGCCTCCCAAGGGGAGCAGTGGGGCAAAAACCCAAAATGGCTTCAAGACGGAGCTTGATACGTTTATGGATGGGGTGCAGGAGGTTGAGCCAGATGATCACGATTAAATTCTGCCCTTAAAGCCTCTGAGTCCAAAATGGAGAGGGAGGTAAAGGAAACATTTAAAAAAAATAAACCAAACATTGTAATGCCAGGTTGACTCCAGCAGCTCACTGTATAGTCCCGCCCCTTTCTTCCTCCACTGGGTGTTGAATGACCTGCTGGGATGTGGGACATTCATTCTCCCGTTCCACTGATAAACTGATACAACGGGACTGAAATTAAACCAATTCCCGGCCAAGAAAAGGGCACAGCCCTGCATGGGCCAAGAATCGAACCCGGGTCAACTGCTTTGAAAGCAGCTCTGCTCACCACTATACCATCAGTGCATCTGGCAGGAGGGTGTCTCCCAGGTGCCACTTATGCCAAGGGACTCACCCCCACAGAGCTCAGCAGCTGGCCAGACAGGCTGGAGGCAGCCTGTCAGCAGAGACAAGTTCCCAAAGTAACTGATAGATGGGGACATGCAGGGCCGGCTCCAGGCACCAGCGAAGGAAGCAGCTGCTTGGGGTGGCCAATGGAAAGGGGCGGCAGGTCCGGGTCTTCGGTGGCAGGTCTCTCAGTCCCTCTCTTCCCCTCTGAGCTGTCGGCGAAGAGGAAGAGAGGGACCGAAGGACCCGCCGCCGAATTACCGCCGAAGAATGAAGCGGCACGTTTTAGCTGCTGCTGAAGTGCTGCCAATCGGCTTTATTTTTTTTTTCCGGTTCCCTACCTGGCCAGGTTTATTGTCAAACGAAGCACGGTAATAGTTCCCCGCAGACTCTACAGGACATACTATCAATATGCGCCCCAGACAATACACCGGCTGTCAGTGGCGGGACTCTCCACTGCCCCCTAGGCCAGCCAAAGACACCGCCCCAGGGGTGCATTCTTATACACAGGGACAAACAAGTTACACATCACTTTCTCAAAGTATCTGTTGCTCTGAACCGCATGTAGTGGTGATGTGTGAACCCCAAAGATACCAAACATGAAAGAAAAACACAAGGCCAGTTTTGGGGAGGATTCCAGAGCCAGGCCTGAGGGTTACACAGCTGGTCTCAAACGGAACAGAGGTCTCGGCCTCTATAAAAATAACTGGTTGCAAAATTTATATTAAATTAAGAAACCAAACCAAACCAAACAACCAACCCAGAAAAGCTCCCATCACACATCCATCACCATTGTAGATTTGACATCTCCTGCCTCCTGTGACATCTTTGCTTTGCAAACAAGAGACCTGGAGAAGTCTGTGGCAGTTACCCTCTAACTGGGTAAAAGGTTCCAAATCTTGTCAAGTAATTTTCCTCTTAACAGAAGATTTAAAATTTATCAAGATAAATTCCATTTGAAATAGAAATAATTACAGTCTATCCTGGGTCTCTATTCTCACACATGCTATTTCTCTCACCTATTCCCCCACTCTAATTCCTTTGGAGTGAGGGTTTAATTTCAGGATTAGCCTCCATTTCCTGTATAGTAGGAGGGGGCAGGGAGAGAACGAGAAGAAAACCTGAATTATATTGTAACACTGAAAGTTATCACGTAATCAGCCCCTTCCGTGATACTAATTAACTTCATGTTTAATATCATGGTCGCTGGTACCAACTTATTCAACAATTACAACATATAAACCCATAGGGCAGTTTTCTCTTAATTCTCATTTCCACCCAGTCAGCTTTGTGTGAAGACACATTCTACAATAACCTAGGAGTCTTCCATTTCTGTGAGTTCATTTCTCCCTGGGGCTTCTCCCAGAAGTGTGGGGGGAAGGGGTCTCGCACGACGTGGGAAGGCTGCATCATGAGAAAAACCACCTGTGCTCTATTTTCACACTTGCTAATCCTTCACAGTAGCAGGAGGTGGAGAAATGATACAAATGCATCAGACGCTAGAGAAAAACTAAGACACCAAACCACAGACTCTGGACTCCGCATTCATGTATCTTGCAGTCTGAACTTGGAATCGGATACATTCCCTCATTGGCTACCATCATTTCCCAGCATGGAAGTGCTTCTTGTCCAACAAGGCAGCCAGATTGGGACCCGTGGGCATGGAATGGCTCTGAAGCAATCAGCTGTTTCTCTCTGTGCCTCATGAAACTTTGGATCCAAATGGTAAAAGATGGTTGTGCCCAATTTAATCATGGCGTCCTCCAGGAGTGTGACCAATGCCACTTAACTAGGGAGCAGGTTCTAAAGATAGTTTACCTGGGCCACAGGTCACTGCAGCTTCCATCTCTGGGGTGAAAATCAACCACCACTACCTGCAACTTCTACCTGAGTTCTTGTCACACCTTTGACGTTACTTGGAGTAATTTGACACTTCTCTGGTATAGAATTCTTCACCAACCGCACAACAGATCAGTAGCGATAGTGAGGTACAACTCCCCCAACTATGATCTTTTATGTCTTTAATCTGGTGCCACAAATTTAAATTAGGGAATAAATTCAGGTGCAGCTTAGAATCCCTGTAAGACACCAAATGTCAGGTCTGTATTAAAAATAGGCAGCTATATCACATTCAACAGGGATTTCATTTTCTACACATTTGCAGCATCTCCTGGGGGGGAGGTGAAGGGAAATGTCACTTCCATTTTCCCATCCCTACCTAGACAGGGATTGCGTTTCCCAAATAATAGGCAACATGCAGCTGATTAGGAAGGAGAGATCTTCAGGGGCGACCTCCTGCAGGGCCTGGGCCACAACTGCTTTGGGAGCCCAATGCCTGGGCATTTTGCTTAGTTCCAAGTCATTTACTAGCGAATCCTCTTCCCAGCCCTTTAGAAAAAATATTGACCTAACCAACTGAACAACAGGGGGATTGGGATGGTGATGGGGAATAAGGGAATCCCTCTGACTTACCCTATCTTCCTCTGCTGTTACAGAGGGTGACATGACATTTTCCCCTAGCCCTGCCCTGTTCCTGCTCTTCGTTATAGTTCAGTATATTATAAGTGATGAAAATGGTAGTAAAAGTATCTGTTCTGCAGCACAAAATGAAGCAACAGCAGAGCAACTGGGACTAAAACAATTGGTTTCCAAGGGGGGAACTTGATGACTAACAATTGCTTTGAAATGGGGGAACAGTATAACCGTGATGCTCAGGGCTTGTTTAGGTCAGGTCACGGGGAAAGCTAATGCCAACCCCTGCACCTGGGCTGCATCTGCCCTACAACTATAATTGTCTTTTTACCCCAAGATCGCTAACTTGAGCAGCCAACGCCATGTGCAGTCCTAGTGGATGTCAGGCACAGGTAGTTTTTGCCTCAGTGTAGCTTGTTGGGAATCAAACCTCTCTCCCACCTGGAGCTGATGAACATTCCTGGCAGGAGGGACACACACTCCTGTGACTCAAAAGGAAAACAGTTGATAGAAAAGATCACAGGACTGACCCCAAAGAAGGGTGAGCTGCAAAAGGCAGAAGCAGGCAACTCATCTGGTGGAGCTGAGAGACCACAGTGAAGATGGTGCACAGATCACTATGTGGGAATTAGCAAATGTGATTATTAAAAAAAAAAATCTTTGGTCAGCCCTAATCAAGGCATTTGTTACAGTTCTCCAATGTGGATTTTGCGATGTCTAATAAGGTGTGAGCTCCTTTTGAAGCTTTTCCCGCACTCGGAGCACGTGTAGGGCTTCTCCCCGGTGTGGATTCTCTGATGTGTGATAAGGTTTGAACGATGACTAAAGCTTTTCCCGCACTCGGAGCACGTGTAGGGCGTCTGTCCTGTGTGGATTCTCTGATGTCTGATAAGGTGTGAGCGCCGACTGAAGCTTTTCCCGCACTCAGCACATCCATAAGGTTGCTCACCCGTATGGATTCTCCTATGTGCGCTCAGGGCAGAGCTCTGATTAAAGCTTTTCCCGCACTCAGAGCATGTGTAGGGCTTCACTCCTGTGTGGAGTCTCTGATGTGTGATAAGGTGTGAACGCTGACCGAAGCTTTTCCCGCACTCAGAGCATCCATAAGGTTGCTCACCCGTATGGATTCTCCTATGTGTGCTCAGGGCAGAGCTGTGATTAAAGCTTTTCCTGCACTCAGAGCACGTGTAGGGCTTCTCTCCTGTGTGGATTCTTCGATGTTTGATAAGGTCTGAACGCTGACTAAAGCTTTTCCCGCACTCAGCGCATCCATAAGGTTTCTCACCCGTGTGGATTCTCCTATGTGCGCTCAGGGTAGAGCTGTGATTAAAGCTTTTCCCGCACTCAGAGCACGTGTAGGGCGTCTCTCCTGTATGGATTCTACGATGTACGAGAAGGTCCGAGCTCCGATTGAAGCTTTTCCCACACTCATGGCATGTGTAGCATCTCCCTTCGAAGCGGATTCTGTCGTGAGTTATAAGGCCTGAGTGGCTACTGAAGTTTTCCTCTGGCATCTGTTGAGTCTCACAGGCTTTGGCTTTTTCTGGGAGTGCACAACGCCCGGAAACATTCCCTTTGGATCCTCCTGATAACGTTCCATGTGGTTCTACTTGCTCAGCATCTTCATGCTGGGGATTCTCCTCCTCATTCTCACTCACCATCCCATCACCTGATGGGAGACAGAGAGAATCCAGACATAGGTCACTCCCTGTGCCGGAAAGAAAGGAAATCTCAGAGAGAGGAATGGAAAAAGGGATGAACAAACCAAAATATGTGTGGGAGAGATCAAACCCATCAGGTGCTGATTTTCCCCAAACCCTTCCCCAGGGGAGAGAGGAAGGGATGAGTTTTGGTCCACATCTCACCAGAACACTCAGGGGAAAGCGAGACCAGGGAGGGACCTGCTGCAAGTTGTCGGTCAGAATAGGAGGGAAGCCATGAATGACATCTGCCATAGTGATTCCACATCTGCAGGGAACAATCCTGAGCTTGGAGAGCCCACAGGGTCTTTGTAGGGCATCCCAAATGTTTCCCGCATTCCTAAACAGTTGTTGATTTGGTTTAACCAATTCCTCACCTGTGCAGGCATCTCTCGGGAGCACTTCTTTCTCAGAGCCCTGGAGGTCCGGGACCCACGGCTCTTCCCCTCGTTCCAGCTGCGAGATCACATCAGGTTTGGAAATTGGAAACCCTATTCCAGGCAAAGAAAACAAGGGAGGTCAGTGGAATTTGTGGGATACTCGTCACAAAGAATATTCCATGGTTGTAATCCCTGCTCATTTTTAAGCAGTAGAATACCAAGGCCA
Source organism: Mauremys mutica (assembly GCF_020497125.1). Lineage (NCBI taxonomy): Eukaryota > Metazoa > Chordata > Testudines > Geoemydidae > Mauremys > Mauremys mutica. The sequence goes on from NC_059097.1 coordinate 15,453,750, forward strand.
GCTTCCTTGGCTCAAAGTGGCAGAAGAGTTAGTATTATTATTATAAATCATCCTCTCTGGCAATAAATCCCTTATCAATGGTTGTGGTTGTGAAACCCTCCTTTCTGTATTGTTTTATCTTTATGGTCATCGCTTTTACCTTGTTAATCAGTCTGGTTCTCTAATTGCTGTAAAATTCATGTCGCTAGGTGTGAGTAAATTACGTAGTGGGATATAATTGGTTAGAGAATTATGTTAGGATATGTTAGAATTGTCAAGTATCAGGGGGTAGCCGTGTTAGTCTGTATCCACAAAAACAACAAGGAGTCTGGTGGCACCTTAAAGACTAACAGATTTATTTGGGTATAAGCTTTCGTGGGTAAAACAACCTCACTTCTTCAGGTGCATGGAGTGAAAGTTACAGGTGCAGGCATTATATACTGACACATGAAGAGAAGGGAGTTACCTCACAAGTGTAGAACCAGTGTTGACAGGGCCAATTCAATCAGGGTGGATGTAGCCTACTCCCAATAATAGATGAGGAGGTGTCAATTCCAAGAGAGGCGAAGCTGCTTCTGTAATGAGCCAGCCACTCCCAGTCCCTGTTCAAGTCCAGATTAATGGTGTTAAATTTGAAAATGAATTTTAGTTCTGCTGTTTCTCTTCGAAGGCTGTTTCTGAAGGTTTTTTGTTCAAGAATAGTGACTTTGAAATCTGTTATACAATGACCAGGGAGATTGAAGTGTTCACCTACTGGCTTTTGTATGTTACCATTCCTGATGTCCAATTTGTGTCCATTTATTGTTTTACGCAGGGACTGTCCGGTTTGTGGGAGGTGTGGGATTTACCTGAATAGGCCGAAGGAGACAATCCCAGGTCAGATATTTTGCACCCTCATTTTGAGAGACTAATGAGGAACCACAAGCGGGTGGAATACGCCACAGGATTTTGAAAGAAGGAAGTCTGGGGCAGGCTCTAGCAATTAGTTTGCTATGCAGTATCTCAGCAGTTGGATGCATTCATATATTGGAATTATTAATAAATAAGTGATGCAAATCATGAGTATTGAGGCTTGATGCTTAATTATGGACTTCCCAAAGGCCAGGTATGGGTTGGGGCAGCTATTGACATTATTGTAATCAGAGCAAAGGAGCAGATGTGGTATATCGCCATCCTATTTCCATAAGAAACCAGAGAAAATACCTCTCCTAGTGACCAGTTTTTCATTTTGTCAGGTCCCCGAGACAGTGTAAACTGAAGCAGGGCCTCCCTTCTGATGGGCTCCCTTGCGCCTCGATCTTTGTTTCCAATGGTGTCCATAGCTTGTAAGTCCGCACAGTGCAAGCCCCTCTTTACTATACTTCTCTTCGGGCTTGGCTACACTGGAGAGTTGCAGCGCTGGTGGAGGCTTTACAGCGCTGCAACTTAGTAACTGTCCACACCTGCAAGGCACATCCAGCGCTGCAACTCCCTGGCTGCAGCGCTGGCTGAACACCTGGTCTGCTTGGGGTATAACGAGTGCAGCGCTGGTGATGCAGCGCTGCTCGTCAGGTGTGGCCACACACCAGCGCTGTGATTGGCCTCCAGGATATTAGGAGATATCCCAGAATGCTTTTAACTAAATTACTCTCTTTGTTTTGTTATGATGCCTCTCTTTGTTTTGTTGTGAACTTGGAGCTCCAGGAGCTGCTTATCTAAAAAACAAACACAGCTCCTGTTTGCTGTGCTCAATCTGTAACTGACTGTGAACAATCAATTGAGTTAACCCACTACCTTGCTGTGAATGAGGCAGGCAGGGGGATGAATGTCTACAGCTGCTTGAGAAGAGAAACAGCAGGGAGGGGGAGAAAGGGAGTCCGTTGGAGCAGCTGCTTATCTGGTCTGCAGGCTATTTGCAGTTAAGAGTGAATGAGGGGTCGAGGAAATGTTCAGATTTTGCAAGGCAGGGAGCTGACACACAGTGTCGGCTCCAAAAATCCACTCTCTCTCTCTCTCCTGCTCCCTGTCACACTCCACCCCACCCCCCTCTTTTGAAAAGCACGTTGCTGCCACTTGAACGCTGGGATAGCTGCCCATAATGCACCACTCCCAGCAGCGCTGCAAATGCTGCAAATGTGGCCACACTGCAGCACTGGTAGCTGTGAGTGTGGCCACACACCAGCGCTTTCCCTACACAGCTGTACGACCAGCGCTGTAACTCCCAGCGCTGCACATCTGAAAGTGTAGCCAAGCCCTTACTCTAATCGTTACGAGTATTGATCCTTGCCTATGATTTCAATTATAACTGTCTGTATTAAATCAAGTGTCTGTGTGTTTCACCCAATTTCATCTCCTCCATTAACGGTGAGTAGCCATGTACAAGGGCGAGCTGCACCCCAACACGTCATCTTATCGGTGTAAACACTGTCCAGGCTACACCACCAGCCTGTGACATCATCAACAAAGTGCCCATGTGTGCCTGGGAAGGGGCCCTGCTCTGGGAGGGAGGATGCAGCAAGGACTCAGGGTCGGCGGCCGGGGTCGCTGTGCACAGAGATGGGGAGGTTATACGGGGAGGGGGTAATGAGTGGGAGAGGGAGGTCAAGAGTTAAAATAATAATATTTGCGTGGGGGGAATGTATAAAGAAGTGAAACTGAACAGAAATAAAACTGGAGTGGAGGCTCTAAAACAAAAAGGCTTGGGCAGGGATTTGGGGTTAAAGGTCTGGGATCCCCCCCAGCTCTAGATCCCCAAACCTCTCCTCCCTCCCACTGACCCACCCAGCCACTTCCTGGGTGCCCTTCCCCCACACTCCCCCCCCCCCCCTTCTTCCCATTACTCTCAGCTGGCACCACCTCCTGGCGCCTTGGGAGCTTCTTGTGTTCCCTCCTCGTCTCTCACATCCTCCTCCCTCCCTGCTGCTTCTTAGCTCTAACCCTGCACACACCCTCCCCATGTCCTGGCACCCCAGAATTATCTACTCCCCCCTTCTCCTCCCCTCCCATGGCTCTGTTCTCCCTTCACCCGTGGGCCCCTGAATGGGAACATTATTCGCTCTGCTATCGAAAGAGGAGCTCATCTGACTGTCACACAAGCCAGGCATGAGTCACACACCTATTCACTCAATTTAGAATTCTACAGGCGGCATATTTTCCTCTTACACTGAGGAAAAGGCATGAAAGCTACAGTGATTAATGTAGTTATTAATGTAGCCAATAAGGATACATTCGATGCAGTTTTTAAATGACTGATGGCACCAAAAAGGCAAATGTCCAAAAATTATACTAGTGGGTGGGAGATGAGGCAAAAAAAGGGGGGGCAAGGAAACTTGTCAAAACTTGGATGATGAATAAAGGTATAAAGTTATTACTGCTCAGGTTCTTCAGAGACCCCACAGCTTCTAATAACCCAGGGGACAGGACTCCTTACCCAGCGAGGTCACGTTCTCGTAGTTCTCCTGCATGACATCCCTGTAGAGGGCTCTCTGAGCGGGATCCAGCAGAGCCCCCTCTTCTCTGGTGAAATACACAGCCACCTCCTCGAAGGTCACCGGCCCCTGAAAGAGCAAGAGCCCAACACTCAGGACCTGCTGCCCCACTCACAGCCCCACTATTCACGGAACAGCAGCACCAGGTAAATGGAGGCTCCGGGAGGCCCATGTTAACAGAGTCCCACCCCACCTTGTTTAGAGCAGCCAGGAGCCATCAGAGGATACAAAGAGAGAATCTTTGTGTCTCCCCGCTGACAGACGGAAGCAGGGTCGTCACATTTATCACATACCCACTAGCCAGAGCTTGTTACAGGAGATGGGGCTGTCTCTGGACCCTGCTGGTGGCTCCCTGGTAGGAATCCCAACACTCTCCAAATAAAATATATGGAAGAAAGGGGAAGTCAATAGTAAAGACTAGAAGTTAGAAGGTCAGAATTGTAGAAAATTGGTAAGGGAAGCTATCAGAAATCAATGATCAATCAATGAAAATAAGAAGGAAGTTTTTAAAAGTATATTAAGTACAAAATTAATCCTAACAATGGTAGTGGTAAATTACTAGATGGAAATGGCAGAATTATCAAAAATAATGGAGAAGAGGTAAAAGTGTTCAATAAATGTTTCTCTCCTGGATTTGGAGAAAAACAGATGAAGTAACTCATATCATAAGGTGTTGATGACGACACACTTTCCATTCCAACAACAACTCATGAGGACATTAAACAGCAGGTATTACAGTTAGACGTGTTTAAATCAGCAGGTCCAGATAACAAGAGTTTTCAAAGACCCGGTGGAGGAGCGTGGTGGACTGTTAATGATTATTTTAATTAGGACTTGGAACGCTGGGGAAATTCTATAAGACAGGAATAAAGCTAATGCTGTGCCAATATTTAAAAAGTGCAAAAGAGGTGACCCAGCTAATTACAAGAGTGCAGCAGCCGATACTGGATTTCATTAATAAAGAATTTAAGGAGGGTAATATAATTAGTGCCCATTAACAAAGGTTTAGACGTAACAGATTCTGTGAAACTAACTGGATATCCTTACTGGGTGAGATCAAAAGTTTGGTTGCAACTAATACTATTGATGTAACATACCTAGACTTCGATAAGGCATATGACTTGGTTCAGCAGAATATTTTGACTAGAAAACTAGCAAGATACAAAATACACACGGCATATATTAAGTAGGTTAAAACCTGGGATTGTAAATGGGGAACCATGGTCGAGTGGATTTCTTTCTAGGGGGTTCCCACACGGATTGGTTCTTGGCTCTGTGTTACTTAACATTCTTATCAATGACCTGGAAGAGGATATAAAATCATCACTGAAAGTTTGCAGTTACCACAAAGATTGGGGGTGGGGGTAACTAATGAAGTGTCAGTAGATTCCAGCTCCAGCACTGGGAGCCTGGGAAGTTTTCCCAGCCCTGGCTGGAGGGTTATTTCCTGTTCCACAAAGAGGGGAAGTTCCGTTCCCAGCCCCTGTGGCTTGAAATTAGCCCCTACCTGACACTACCCCCCACATTCAGCATAGTGGTAGGAGTATACTATCATTAGGACATAATGATGAGGCATTTTGTGCAAGATGCGTCACGTGCGGTGTCATTGGAAAAGTTAGGATTTGCTGAATATGATTATCCTACCTGTGTGCATGGATCATGTTTGTATCTGAAGTTATGGATATTGACTCTGTATCTGTATTTCACATGTGCTTACTCTGGGTAACACCCACAACGAGCCTTTCAGGCACAACAATGAAGAAGCCAGACAGAGCTGATGGCTCATCAACAAAGACAACGGACCATGGAAGAGCTGAGCCCTCCTGTGAATGTGTCAGCCAGCCTAGGAGTCATGGCTACTATGACTCAGCAGGCCATGCTAGGGCACGTGACCAGACCACCTGACACTGAACTCCATTTTGGTACCTGTATTTTTCCACTAACTGGTCTGGGAACTGAGTTTGGAACAAAGGGTTCCCGCCATATAGAAAAGCTACATAAGGTGGGGTGTGACATCATCTCTTGGCCTCATTCCCCACACAAGAGAACTCCTGGCAGCACCTGAGGAACAAAGAGTGAACTGGGGGAAGTGCTGGCCCCAGGGTAAAGGGATTTCTAGCTTCCATCATCAGTCAGGGTGAGAAATTGCTAATTCAAACTCTATCCATCCAGTATGTTAGGCTTGGTTTGAGTTTTTGGTTATTTGCTAAGTAATCTGCTTTGATCTCTTTGCTATCACTTATTCCTGGGAAATTGGCTGATGTCGTCTCTCTGTCCTTGAGTGGCTTAGGTAAAGCGCTCAGGTAGCTTAGCTGGGTGCGTGGCGCCACCTGCTGTCGTGTTGGGTGATAACAGGGCCTGGAGAGGCTGGCTGAATCTCCGGCCAACCACTGTGAGAAGGGCCAGCCCAGCTTGAGGGTTCGAGGGCACAGTGGTTCCCAGAAGCCCCCCACACTGCACCCCGGGGTGACAACCCATCACACCCTACATTACACAAGTCTCAGCAGCTTTGTCACATCCTGTCCCCTCCCTTTGCCCACCCTAGATAGTTCCTGCCTCCCACCACCTGGAGCAGCTCCCACCCTCCTATGCATTTACTGCTCCTCTCCAAGCAGAACCCAGCACCAGCTCCCTGAGAATCCCTTACCTGAGCCAGCTCCATTGCAGCCATTTCCTTCCCCCTGGGAGGAGGGGATGATCTGGAGCGAAACCTGGATGTTATTCTGTAGCCTGCCAGGGTGAGAAGGGCAAAGTGAGAGCATTCACACGGGGTATTTGTTCATTCCACAAGCCAATTCCCCCAGGATGTTTCCCTACTAATGTTACATTCCAGGTTCTGCCACACTGTGGAGCACAGAGTGACCTTATCCCAGTACAGGCCTAGCCCCGTCCCACCAGGGTGTAACCCTCTGAGACAGGGTGAAACCCTCCCAGTAGCAGAGTCTCTCTGTTACACTTATCCAGATTGCGGACGATACCAAGTTGGGAGGGGTTGCAAGTGCTTTGGAGGATAGGATTAAAATTCAAAATGCTCTGGACAAACTGGAGAAATGGTCTGAAGTAAATAGGATGAAATTCAATAAGGACAAATCCCAAGTACTTCACTTAGGAAGGAACAAGCAGTTGCACACATACACAATGGGAAATGGCTGCCTAGGAAGGAGAACTGCGGAAAGGGATTGGGGGGTCACAGTGGATCACAAACTAAATATGAGTCAACAGAGCTACACTGCTGCAAAACAAGCGAACATCATTCTGGGCTGTATCAGCAGGAGTGTTGTAAGCAAGACACGAGGAGTAATTCTTCCGCTTTACTGCGCACTGATTAGGTCTCGACTGGAGTAGTGTGTCCAGTTCTGGGCAGCACATTTCAGGAAAGATGTGGACAAATTGGTGAAAGTCCAGAGAAGAGCAACAAAAATGATTAATGGTCTAGAAAACAAGACCTTTGAGGGAAGATTGAAAAAATTGTGTTTGTTTAGTCTGGAGAAGAGAAGACTAAGGGCAGGTCTACACTACGGTGGCGATCGATGTGGTGAGATTGAGCTATCGGGGGTCGATTTATCGTGTCTAGTCTAGACACGATAAATAGATCCCCGAGCACTCTCCTGTCGACTCCTGTACTCCATCGCCGCGAGAGGCACAGGCGGAGTCAATGGGGGAGTGGCAGCAGTCGACTCACCGCCGGGAAGACGTCGCGATAAGTCGATCTCAGTACATCAACTTCAGCTACGCTATTGTCGTAACTGAAGTTGCGTATCTTAGATCGATCCCCACCCAGTATAGACCAGGGCTGAGAGGGAACACGATCACTGTTTTCAAGTACATAAAAGGTTGTTACAAGGAGGAGGGAGAAAAATTGTTCTTCTTAACCTCTGAGGACAGGGCAAGACGCAATGGGCTTAAATTGCAGCGAGTGCAGTTTATGTCAGTCATTAGGGAAAAACTTCCTGTCAAAGTGGCTAAGCACTGGAGTAAATTGCCTGGGGAGGTTGTAGAATCTCCATCGTTGGGGATATTTAAGAGCAGGCTGGACAAACACCTCTCAGGGATGGTCCAGATAATACTGAGTCCTGCCTTGAGTGCAGGGGACCGGACTAGCTACCTCTCGAGGTCCCTTCCAGTTCTGTGATTCTATGAAGCAAAGGCCAGAGAAGAGCAGAATCAAAGGAGTCACTCTGGGGAGTCTCCCTGTCACTGTCCCCAAGGCAGCTCTCTCAGGTTTACAAAGTTGTTGGATGCTCCAGCCTTTATCCAGTCTCTCCTGGCAGTGCCCCTTTCATGGGCTGCGCCTAGTTTTAGCTTTTGGGAAGCGTGACCCTGGGGGCTCTGAGACGGGGCCTCCTCGCCGCAGCACATCTTGTTCCTTTCTGTGGCTCCCCAAAGAGTCCAAGTGAGTAGATACTCCTGATACAGACTGTGAACATAAGAGCGGCCCACTGCGTCAGAGCAATGGTCCATCTAGCTCAGCGGCCAGTGCCAGGTGCTTCAGAGGGAACGAACAGAACAGGGAACCATCAAGTGATCCATCCCCTGTCGCCCATTCCCAGCTTCTGGCAAACAGAGGCCAGAGACACCATCCCTGCCCAGCCTGCCTGTGACACTGGCAGATGAGGTGTTAGCTCTTGCAAAAGCTCCCAAGTCTTAACTGAACATGGACAAACGCACGGCTGGAATCAGTCTGGCTCCCCTGGGTTAGTCTTGTTAAAACAGGTATTAGAATTATAACAATGTGTTTAGTGTTTAGACTTTACTGAATGCTTGTGAGTTGCTGCCTGGGTTAATATCTGACTAGTTGCATTGTGAGCCTCTGTGGCTCTGTAAATCACCAGACAGGAGACAGACTTTACCTAGGTGAAGTGCTGACTGGCAACCGAACGCATTACACCCTGCCTGGCAGGAAAGGTCCATCAACACCAGATAGACTATTATGGGATGTTAAATAAGACAAATGACTGTTGTTGTGCTCTTGACTTCCCATAGCTGAGTTCCCAGCAGCTCAGAGCACATGGCAGGAAGGGGGTAAAAACCCCCATACAGAAGGAACTGATGATCTGTCTGCTGCTTGGACTCTGGGGGGAAAGTTTCAAAGGGGGAGCAGGCTGAAACTTGCACTCGAGACCCAGTAAACTCTGAAGGGGACTGAGATGCTCCCAGAAGTAAGAGGGGCCCATATCCTGATGGGAGCTGTCCACATTTACTCCCCCCCCCCGCCCCGCCATTTCTTTCTTTCATTCCTTTATTTACCCTTGTTTGCCGACAGTCGGCTCTTTTGCTGTTTCCCCTGGTGCCCCGAGAGAGGAAGAAAGTGCCCCGAGGCCTCAGCCAGGGGGTTGAGCCCTGACACACTAGACGGACGTGCCCCGTAGCACCCCTGGGGCAGGGGCCAATGGGACTCTCAGAGCTGCACCCCAGAAGGCCTGAGGCCCAGCAGCTGGGCACCAGTTTGAGGGGCTGGATGGCCTCTCCCTGGGGGCTGCCAGCAGCCCGGCACATGGAGTAGACACGGGGTGGCCTGGGGAGCAGGAAGCAGGGCAGCGTCCCAGACAGCACAGCGAGAAGGGAAATGGAGAGGGGACGAGGGGCACCGCAGTGAACTCAGCACCCGTCCTGAAGGCCATTGGCAGAAAGTCGCCCTCTCCCTGGCCTACGGGGGTTAGACAGTGACACAGATCCCTTGGCAAAGTGTCGCTTGGTCTTTGCCATATCCCCATCGTGACGTAGCTCCTGTCGGGGAGCTCTGCTGAGGCCAGTGGCATTATGATCAGAAGGTGACACTCTGACACATGAGCAGACACACACGGGGGAGGGTGGAGGATGAGGTAACATGGAGGCTACCAGGGTTGAACATGGCCCTACAGAGTGTGAGGAGCAAACACTCCCTCTCCTCTCCCCCACCTCCCAGAGTCAGTAACTCTGATCAATCCTTCCCTGAAAGCTAAATACCCCAATATGTGAGACAGTATCAGCAAGACCAGAGTCAGCTGATGCTTTAGTGGCTGCAGAGCCAACCCCCTCGCCTAGCTGAGGGGAGTGAAGATCTGCAGTAAACGCAGGGCTGAGGCTGGGGGAGGGGGACACAGCTAATGGGGGACTGGGAGCCAAGAGGCCAGAGCCCGTGAAGGGCTGGGAGCAGAAGTCCTCAGCACTGCGTAGAGGAACTTCCGTTTATTTTCCCCATTTACCATCCTGCCATGTATTTAGGAACTTTTCATTCCCATTTAAACACACTGGAGCTAAGCTGTGTTGATACATTTCCATTTGAAATGGTACAGTTTTAATTAGGTGCTTAATCAGATGCTTTTGCACCAGAAAGCAATCCGTGATTGACAGGCATTCATTAATTCACTTGACTGGTTGCTGTGCATCAATTTAAAAAAAACTACAGATGGTGTGAGCCGGTGTAAAAATATCAGGCATTAAGAAATGGAAACTAGCCGTCGGTTCATCTCTCATGTGCTTATCTCATCATTTTAATTACATAGTTTGAAGGGACTGAACAGTAACACCAGGTTGTTTTATCAGCATCAGAGTCTGTTAGTATAACTGGTTGCAAGATTTCATTGGACATTGTGAACCAGCCGTCTTAGCCTTTGACTTTGAGATGACTAAATACAACCCAGCGCACGACTCCTGACAGACTGCAAGGCCTGGCCGGTGACATGCTCCCTAGAGAGCAAACACCGGACGAGCCCTTTCGCCCTAAAACGCGCTTGTGGCTCTTTGACATTGCCTTATGCGCCCCACCAGAACATGCTACGGGGACCAGGTCAGTACAAGTACCAGCGGGGGAGCCGTGTCAGTCTGGAGCTGTAAAAGCACCAAAGAGTCCTGTGGCACCTTACAGACTAACAGACGTTTTGGAGCATGAGCTTTCGTGGGTGAATCCCCACTGCGTCAGATGCATTTTACAGGTCATTACAGCAGAGCTTCACTAGGTACAGTTCTACCAGCTCTGTGCCAACATTCAAATGGTTCTGTTTGTTTGGTCTTTCATTCAGCTTTGCAATGATTAGATCCCATTTAAACACTGGAACTGAAATAACCGAAGCAAGTTAAGAAGAGAGCGACATCGGGCACAGGTGGGGGGAAAAACGATAAAGGGAAAGAACTGACTATGCAAAAAGGAACATCCCGAACGATCAGCGCCCCAGACCCCTGTGAACTGAATCCACCCCAGCCAGGCACATCAAGCTGGGCCCCTGAAAAATCGCCCAGCCCGTCTGGCAGTGAATGCTGCGTGTTCCAGGCAGAGCTACGGTGTGTGCGTCTGCTCTGCTGACGTCCTGCTTTGGTACCGTGAGGTCACTGTCCCCCCGACCACCGCAAGCCTTCAAACTGGGACATGGTGCACCAGTGCCAATCAGAGCGCACTAGCGTAAATTCTGTCTGTACTAAGGGTTTGCACCAGTGCCTGAAACACCAGGGTGGCAGAGACCTTCAGTGCCCAAAACAGCCCTAGACCTGGGCTCTATTTCTAGCTCGGTCACGGACAGCCTGGGAGACCTCGGGCACGTCAATGTTTCTCCTCCCCACTTCAGTCTCTTTACCCAGCTGCCCTCTCACTGGGGTCTCCTCTCTCCAGAGCTGCTCACCACTCAGATCCGTGTGGGTGTCCCCAGAGCTAAGGCAGGTCAGCTCGGGAAAAGTCTGACAAGGGGGGCTGGCAGGCAGGACACACCTCTGACAGAGATAATCCACACAGACCGGGCCCTGCCTCGGCAGGGAGAGCTGGACTTGATGACAGCTTGAGGCCCTACATGTCTAGGCTGCCCTACAATAGATACGTATGAAAACACAACATACAGAATAAAACCCACCACAACACAATGTCAGGCAATTCAGAGGGAAAAAAAAACAAAAAACCCACACTCCACAGCATAAAATGACAATACAAAGGAAAAGAAAGCAACACAATTCTAACTAACACACCCTAGGACAAAAGCACACAATGGAAAAGAGCTCAACTCAAACCAACACAGCACAGGTACCAAACTCGCTGAGGCAAAACAATGCACCATAAAACTGCTACACAACATGGTGCAATCACAGTTCCAAACGGCACCATGCGAAACAGCTCAGCGTCAAACACAACACAGCACAAAAGAGAATTATTTCAGTGTAGGCCTGGAAGGGATCTTGAGAGGGCGTCTACTCCAGCCCCCTGTGCTGAGGCAGGACCAAGTATCCCTAGACATTCCCAGACTGGTGTATCTCTAACCTGGTCTTAAAAACCTCCAATGAAGGAAATTCCACAGTCTCCCTTGGAAGCCAATGCAAGGCAAACACAGGCCAAAACAACACTGCACACACACACGCTGGGCTTGGGGTTAAGGGGAGAGGCAAGAATTGAAACAATCTGGGTTCAGTTCCCAGTTTTGCCCCAAATTCTCCACGCAAACTTGAGCAAATTACTTCAGCTCTCTGAGCTTCAGTTTCCCCCCCTCTAAAATGGAAGCACCAAAGAGTCCTGTGGCACCTTATAGACTAACAGAAGTTTTGCAGCATGAGCTTTCGTGGGTCAATACCCACTTCTTCAGATGCAAGCACGGACTTTTTGTGGCAAGGCCTCTCTATCCCTGTGGGCATGTCCACACTGCAGTCAGACACCGGCGGCTGGCCCGTGCCCGCTGACTTGGGCTCACACGGCTCAGGCTGTGGGGCTGTTTAATTGTGGTGTCCATGTTCCGGCTGGGGCTGCAGCCCAAGGTCTGGCACCCTCCCACCTCGCAGGGTCCTACAGCCTGGCCCCAGCCCGAGCCTGACCTCAGTCAGAAGTTCTGCAATTCCCGGCATTACAGGATCCCGGATTTTGTTTTGGGGTCCCTGCAACATCTGACAAAATGTGGGGGCAGGATCTCTGTCGGGGTCTGTGCAGCGCCCAGTAGAGTATTGGGGTGTGATCTGGGTCGGGGTCAGTGCGGGGCCAGGCCCGACGGGGACACAGATCTCAGTTGAGGTCTCTGAAGTGCCCAGCACAATGGAGCCAGGAATCTGCGCCGCAGCCGTGTGCTGCCTGGCACAAGGGGGGCCGTGATCTCGCTCCAGGTGTCAGTTTTCCCTGGCACAACAGTGGGGTCTGATCTCACTTGGGGTCTCTGCAGGGCCTGGCAGAATAGGAGCCTGATTTCACTTGGTGTTGATGCAGGGCCTGGCACAACCAGTGCCCCAAACTCAGTCAGGGTTTGTGCAGCGCCCAGCACACTGGGGGACCTGATCTCAGGCAAGGCCTGAGCCACGCTCAGTACGATAAGGGCCCTGACCTCAGTCACACACCTGGGGAGAAAAGCGGGAAGATTTCCAAGCATTTGAGATCAGTATTTCAGACCTGAGGGGAAAATGGGGCACACAGTAAATATTTGCCAATATAAGGGAGAAGCGCCAACATCGGGGGAGACTTTCTGTCACCGTTCAACAGTTCAAGGGAAAAGAGGGGAAACGGGGGGGGTTATACAGGGATATTCAATCCACAGCAGAATGGGATGGTTTCCCCTTCCCCCACACTCACACGGCCGGGGGGGGGGGAGCCCTGGGTGATGTGGGTTTCACAGGGGACAGGAGGGGGCTGGAGCCAGAAGGTCACTGGCTGCGGGGTCTGGGAAAGTGACTAGCAAGCGGGGGGGGGGGGGGGCTGCTGGGTTGGGCAGGGTGGGGGAGGGGCTGGCAGTGGGGTCTGGGAATGTGACTAGCAGGTGATGAGGGGGGGCAGGGGGGGCTGCTGGATGGGGGGAGGGGAAGTTGCTGGGAGGGGAAACCCGGGGCTGGGCCGTCTCCATGGGGGGGGGCACTTGCTCCTCCCTCCCCTTCCTGGCCCGTCCCAGGCCCCGTTGCCAGCAGAGAGGGGCCCCCCCAGCCTAGCCCAGAGGTGTCCCTGTCTCAGGGCCCCCCCAGCCTCTGCCCAGCTCAGGAATCACTGGGGGGAACCATTTCCCACCCGCACAAGGACAAATCCCGGCAGGTGGAAATGGGGGAAACCCCCAAACCTGAGACCTGAACTGGCCACTGGCGAAGGGGAGAGAAAATGGGGCACAATCGGGGGGGGGGGGGGAACTTCTCAGGGGTGGGGGGAGGGGGGGTCACCCTGGGCGCTGCTCGTGGCTCTCTAGGGAGAAAGGGGGCAGGGCGGGGGGGGAGGAGGGTCCCCACGGGGGGGGCAGCGGTAAATCCGAGGGGATCTCAGCCCCCCCCTTTCTCTCCCCGCCCCTCCTCGGGGGGGGGGGTCACCTGCCCCCCCCCGGCCCCGCACCGCGCAGGGACCCCAGTGGGGCCGGGCCCCTCCCCCCGGACACTGGGGCAGAGTCACCGCCCGGCCCCGGCCCCGCTCCGGTACCTGGAGGCGGCAGCTCTCCCCCTCTCCCCGCGCGCCGCGATCTGCGCATGCCCAGAGCTCCAACGGCACCAACCGTCTCCGGCCCCGTCCCCGGGAGAGGCTCCAACGGCCCCGCGCGCGTTCGCAGCCCGGCCCCGCCTCCCCGCCCGACGTCACTTCCGCTCCCGGGAGAGTCCGGAACTACATCTCCCAGCCTGCCCCGGGGCCGCTTCCGCCCTCTGCGGCCCAGGTACGGGCGGGTCCCGGGGTCAACCGGACCCTCCCCCCGCACAGACCCCCCCCCGGCCCCTGCCCCCGCAGAGACCCCCCCCGGCCCCTCCCCCCGCCGGTGCCTTCCCGCTTCTCAGGCGAACTCTCATGTCCCCGCGTCCCGCCCCCCCCCCCCCGATCTGACCCGCCCCAGGCTGGGGCTGGAGCGGTGGAGCCGGAGACCCCCATCGTCTCTGGGTAACACGTGACCCCTGGGGCAGGGGGTGTTTCTGTCCCTCATCCCGGCTCCTTCCGTGAAGGCCCCGCGGCGGCCGCCCTGGTTGTGAATGTGTCTGTCCCGGGCAGTAACTCACAGGACTCCCCCCCCCCGACAGCCCCAGTCCCGGGGGGGCCTCAGCCGGAAGAGGCGACGAGGCCGCAACATTTAAAGGCCCTGGGGCAGCAGCTGTGGCTGGGAGTCCCGGGGCCTCTAAATCACCCAGGGGGCTCCCAGCTGCAGAGGTGGCTGGGAGCCCCCGGGGGCGAACTAAAGGGCCTGAGGCTCCAGCCACGGTGGAGCTCCGGGCCTTTAAATCCCGGCCCCAGCCCGGCCGCTGGAGCTACAGGCGGGAATTAAAGGGCTCCTCCAGCCGCCCCCCCCCCAGGGAGCCTGGAGAAGCCCTTTAAATCCCCCCATCTGACCCGCCCCCCCCCCAAACTCTCATGTCCCCCCCCCCCATCTGACCCGCCCCAGCCTGGATTTAAGACACGCGGCTCTGGGAGGGAGTTGGGGGGCAGGAGGGTTGCAGGCTATGGGGAGTTTGAGTGAGGGGTGCAGGCTCTGAGCTGGGGCAGGGGATTGGGGTACAGGAGGGGGTGTGGACACGCGGCTCTGGGAGGGAGTTGGGGGTGCAGGAGGGTTGCAGGCTATGGGGAGTTTGAGTGAGGGGTGCAGGCTCTGACCTGGGGCAGAGGATTGGGGTACAGGAGGGGGTGTGGACACGCGGCTCTGGGAGGGAGTTGGGGGTGCAGGAGGGTTGCAGGCTATGGGGAGTTTGAGTGAGGGGTGCAGGCTCTGAGCTGGGGCAGAGGATTGGGGTACAGGAGGGGGTGTGGACACGCGGCTCTGGGAGGGAGTTGGGGGTGCAGGAGGGTTGCAGGCTATGGGGAGTTTGAGTGAGGGGTGCAGGCTCTGACCTGGGGCAGTGGATTGGGGTACAGGAGGGGGTGTGGACACGCGGCTCTGGGAGGGAGTTGGGGGTGCAGGAGGGTTGCAGGCTATGGGGAGTTTGAGTGAGGGGTGCAGGCTCTGAGCTGGGGCAGGGGATTGGGGTACAGGAGGGGGTGTGGACACGCGGCTCTGGGAGGGAGTTGGGGGTGCAGGAGGGTTGCAGGCTATGGGGAGATTGAGTGAGGGGTGAAGGCTCTGAGCTGGGGCAGGGGATTGGGGTGCAGGAGGGGGTGTGGACACGCGGCTCTGGGATGGAGTTGGGGGTGCAGGAGGGTTGCAGGCTATGGGGAGTTTGAGTGAGGGGTGCAGGCTCTGAGCTGGGGCAGAGGATTGGGGTGCAGGAGGGGGTGTGGACACGCGGCTCTGGGAGGGAGTTGGGGGTGCAGGAGGGTTGCAGGCTATGGGGAGTTTGAGTGAGGGGTGCAGGCTCTGAGCTGGGGCAGGGGGTTGGGGTGCCGGAGGGGGTGCGGACACGCGGCTCTGGGAGGGAGTTGGGGGGCGGGAGGGTTGCAGGCTATGGGGAGTTTGAGTGAGGGGTGCAGGCTCTGAGCTGGGGCAGGGGGTTGGGGTACAGGAGGGGGTGTGGACACGCGGGTCTGGGAGGGAGTTGGGGGTGCAGGAGGGTTGCAGGCTATGGGGAGTTTGAGTGAGGGGTGCAGGCTCTGAGCTGGGGCAGAGGATTGGGGTACAGGAGGGGGTGTGGACACGCGGCTCTGGGAGGGAGTTGGGGGTGCAGGAGGGTTGCAGGCTATGGGGAGATTGAGTGAGGGGTGCAGGCTCTGAGCTGGGGCAGGGGGTTGGGGTACAGGAGGGGGTGTGGACACGCGGCTCTGGGAGGGAGTTGGGGGTGCAGGAGGGTTGCAGGCTATGGGGAGTTTGAGTGAGGGGTGCAGGCTCTGACCTGGGGCAGGGGATTGGGGTGCAGGAGGGGGTGCGGACACGCGGCTCTGGGAGGGAGTTGGGGTGCAGGAGGGTTGCAGGCTATGGGGAGTTTGAGTGAGGGGTGCAGGCTCTGAGCTGGGGCAGAGGATTGGGGTACAGGAGGGGGTGTGGACACGCGGCTCTGGGATGGAGTTGGGGGGCGGGAGGGTTGCAGGCTATGGGGAGTTTGAGTGAGGGGTGCAGGCTCTGAGCTGGGGCAGGGGATTGGGGTACAGGAGGGGGTGCGGACACGCGGCTCTGGGAGGGAGTTGGGGGTGCAGGAGGGTTGCAGGCTATGGGGAGTTTGAGTGAGGGGTGCAGGCTCTGAGCTGGGGCAGGGGATTGGGGTACAGGAGGGGGTGCAGACACACGGCTCTGGGAGGGAGTTGGGGGTGCAGGAGGGGTGCAGGCTATGGGGAGTTTGAGTGAGGGGTGCAGGCTCTGACCTGGGGCAGGGGATTGGGGTGCAGGAGGGGGTGCGGACATGCGGCTCTGGGAGGGAGTTGGGGGTGCAGGAGGGATGCAGGCTATGGGGTGTTTGAGTGAGGGGTGCAGGCTCTGAGCTGGGGCAGAGGATTGGGGTGCAGGAGGGGGTGTGGACACGCGGCTCTGGGAGGGAGTTGGGGGTGCAGGAGGGTTGCAGGCTATGGGGAGTTTGAGTGAGGGGTGCAGGCTCTGAGCTGGGGCAGGGGATTGGGGTACAGGAGGGGGTGCAGACACGCGGCTCTGGGAGGGAGTTGGGGTGCAGGAGGGTTGCAGGCTATGGGGAGTTTGAGTGAGGGGTGCAGGCTCTGAGCTGGGGCAGGGGATTGGGGTACAGGAGGGGGTGTGGACACGCGGCTCGGGGAGGGAGTTGGGGTGCAGGAGGGTTGCAGGCTATGGGGAGTTTGAGTGAGGGGTGCAGGCTCTGAGCTGGGGCAGGGGATTGGGGTACAGGAGGGGGTGCGGACACGCGGCTCTGGGAGGGAGTTGGGGGTGCAGGAGGGTTGCAGGCTATGGGGAGTTTGAGTGAGGGGTGCAGGCTCTGAGCTGGGGCAGGGGATTGGGGTACAGGAGGGGGTGCAGACACACGGCTCTGGGAGGGAGTTGGGGGTGCAGGAGGGGTGCAGGCTATGTGGAGTTTGAGTGAGGGGTGCAGGCTCTGACCTGGGGCAGGGGATTGGGGTGCAGGAGGGGGTGCGGACACGCGGCTCTGGGAGGGAGTTGGGGGTGCAGGAGGGATGCAGGCTATGGGGAGATTGAGTGAGGGGTGCAGGCTCTGAGCTGGGGCAGAGGATTGGGGTGCAGGAGGGGGTGTGGACACGCGGCTCTGGGAGGGAGTTGGGGGTGCAGGAGGGTTGCAGGCTATGGGGAGTTTGAGTGAGGGGTGCAGGCTCTGAGCTGGGGCAGGGGATTGGGGTACAGGAGGGGGTGCAGACACGCGGCTCTGGGAGGGAGTTGGGGTGCAGGAGGGTTGCAGGCTATGGGGAGTTTGAGTGAGTGGTGCAGGCTCTGAGCTGGGGCAGGGGATTGGGGTACAGGAGGGGGTGTGGACACGCGGCTCGGGGAGGGAGTTGGGGTGCAGGAGGGTTGCAGGCTATGGGGAGTTTGAGTGAGGGGTGCAGGCTCTGAGCTGGGGCAGGGGATTGGGGTACAGGAGGGGGTGTGGACACGCGGCTCTGGGAGGGAGTTGTGGGGCGGGAGGGTTGCAGGCTATGGGGAGTTTGAGTGAGGGGTGCAGGCTCTGAGCTGGGGCAGAGGATTGGGGTACAGGAGGGGGTGCGGACACGCGGCTCTGGGAGGGAGTTGGGGGTGCAGGAGGGTTGCAGGCTATGGGGAGTTTGAGTGAGGGGTGCAGGCTCTGAGCTGGGGCAGGGGGTTGGGGTGCAGGAGGGGGTGCGGACACGCGGCTCTGGGATGGAGTTGGGGGGTGGGAGGGTTGTAGGCTATGGGGAGATTGAGTGAGGGGTGCAGGCTCTGAGCTGGGGCAGAGGATTGGGGTACAGGGGGGTGTGGACACGCGGCTCTGGGAGGGAGTTGGGGGTGCAGGAGGGTTGCAGGCTATGGGGAGTTTGAGTGAGGGGTGCAGGCTCTGAGCTGGGGCAGGGGATTGGGGTGCAGGAGGGGGAGTGGACACGCGGCTCTGGGATGGAGTTGGGGGTGCAGGAGGGTTGCAGGCTATGGGGAGATTGAGTGAGGGGTGCAGGCTCTGAGCTGGGGCAGAGGATTGGGGTACAGGGGGGTGCAGACACGCGGCTCTGGAAGGGAGTTGGGGGTGCAGGAGGGTTGCAGGCTATGGGGAGTTTGAGTGAGGGGTGAAGGCTCTGAGCTGGGGCAGGGGGTTTGGGTACAGGAGGGGGTGCGGACACGCGGCTCTGGGATGGAGTTGGGGTGCAGGAGGGTTGCAGGCTATGGGGAGTTTGAGTGAGGGGTGAAGGCTCTGAGCTGGGGCAGGGGGTTGGGGTGCAGGAGGGGGTGCGGACACGCGGCTCAGGCAGCGAGTTGGGGGTGCAGGAGGGTTGCAGGCTATGGGGAGTTTGAGTGAGGGGTGCAGGCTCTGAGCTGGGGCAGGGGGTTGGGGTACAGGAGGGGGTGTGGACACGCGGCTCTGGGAGGGAGTTGGGGGTGCAGGAGGGTTGCAGGCTATGGGGAGTTTGAGTGACGGGTGCAGGCTCTGAGCTGGGGCAGGGGATTGGGGTGCAGGAGGGGGTGTGGACACGCGGCTCTGGTATGGAGTTGGGGGTGCAGGAGGGTTGCAGGCTATGGGGAGTTTGAGTGAGGGGTGCAGGCTCTGAGCTGGGGCAGGGGATTGGGGTGCAGGAGGGGGTGCGGACACGCGGCTCTGGGATGGAGTTGGGGGTGCAGGAGGGTTGCAGGCTATGGGGAGTTTGAGTGAGGGGTGCAGGCTCTGAGCTGGGGCAGGGGATTGGGGTACAGGAGGGGGTGTGGACACGCGGCTCTGGGAGGGAGTTGGGGGTGCAGGATGGTTGCAGGCAATGGGGAGTTTGAGTGAGGGGTGCAGGCTCTGAGCTGGGGCAGGGGATTGGGGTGCAGGAGGGGGTGTGGACACGCGGCTCTGGGAGGGAGTTGGGGGTGCCGGAGGGTTGCAGGCTATGGGGAGTTTGAGTGAGGGGTGCAGGCTCTGAGCTGGGGCAGGGGATTGGGGTACAGGGGGGTGCAGACATGTGGGCTCTGGGAGGGAGTTCGGGGTGCAGGAGGGTTGCAGGCTATGGGGAGTTTGAGTGAGGGGTGCAGGCTCTGAGCTGGGGCAGGGGATTGGGGTACAGGATGGGGTGTGGACACGCGGCTCTGGGAGGGAGTTGGGCGTGCAGGAGGGTTGCAGGCTATGGGGAGTTTGAGTGAGGGGTGCAGGCTCTGAGCTGGGGCAGGGGATTGGGGTGCAGGAGGGGGTGCGGACACGCGGCTCTGGGATGGAGTTGGGGGTGCAGGAGGGTTGCAGGCTATGGGGAGTTTGAGTGAGGGGTGCAGGCTCTGACCTGGGGCAGGGGATTCGGGTACAGGAGGGGGTGCGGACACGCGGCTCTGGGATGGAGTTGGTGGTGCAGGAGGGTTGCAGGCTATGGGTAGTTTGAGTGAGGGGTGCAGGCTCTGAGCTGGGGCAGGGGATTGGGGTACAGGAGGGGGTGTGGACACGCGGCTCTGGGAGGGAGTTGGGGGTGCAGGAGGGTTGCAGGCTATGGGGAGTTTGAGTGAGGGGTGCAGGCTCTGAGCTGGGGCAGGGGGTTGGGGTACAGGGGGGTGCAGACACGTGGGCTCTGGGAGGGAGTTGGGGGGCGGGAGGGTTGCAGGCTATGGGGAGTTTGAGTGAGGGGTGCAGGCTCTGACCTGGGGCAGAGGATTGGGGTACGGGGGGGGTGCGGACACGCGGCTCTGGGAGGGAGGTGGGGGTGCAGGAGGGTTGCAGGCTATGGGGAGATTGAGTGACGGGTGCAGGCTCTGAGCTGGGGCAGGGGGTTGGGGTGCAGGAGGGGGTGTGGACACGCGGCTCTGGGATGGAGTTGGGGTGCAGGAGGGTTGCAGGCTATGGGGAGTTTGAGTGAGGGGTGCAGGCTCTGAGCTGGGGCAGAGGATTGGGGTACAGGAGGGGGTGTGGACACGCGGCTCTGGGATGGAGTTGGGGGTGCAGGAGGGTTGCAGGCTATGGGGAGTTTGAGTGAGGGGTGCAGGCTCTGAGCTGGGGCAGGGGATTGGGGTACAGGAGGGGGTGTGGACACGCGGCTCTGGGAGGGAGTTGGGGGTGCAGGAGGGTTGCAGGCTATGGGGAGTTTGAGTGAGGGGTGCAGGCTCTGAGCTGGGGCAGGGGGTTGGGGTACAGGAGGGGGTGTGGACACGCGGCTCTGGGAGGGAGTTGGGGGTGCAGGAAGGTTGCAGGCTATGGGGAGTTTGAGTGAGGGGTGCAGGCTCTGACCTGGGGCAGGGGGTTGGGGTACAGGGGGGGTGCGGACACGCGGCTCTGGGATGGAGTTGGGGGTGCAGGAGGGTTGCAGGCTATGGGGAGTTTGAGGGAGGGGTGCAGGCTCTGAGCTGGGGCAGGGGGTTTGGGTACAGGAGGGGGTGTGGACACGCGGCTCGGGGAGGGAGTTGGGGTGCAGGAGGGTTGCAGGCTATGGGGAGTTTGAGTGAGGGGTGCAGGCTCTGACCTGGGGCAGGGGGTTGGGGTGCAGGAGGGGGTGCGGACACGCGGCTCTGGGATGGAGTTGGGGGGCGGGAGGGTTGCAGGCTATGGGGAGTTTGAGTGAGGGGTGCAGGCTCTGACCTGGGGCAGGGGATTGGGGTACAGGAGGGGGTGTGGACACGCGGCTCTGGGAGGGAGTTGGGGGTGCGGGAGGGTTGCAGGCTATGGGGAGTTTGAGTGAGGGGTGCAGGCTCTGAGCTGGGGCAGGGGGTTGGGGTACAGGGGGGTACAGACACGTGGGCTCTGGGAGGGAGTTAGCAGCTCAGCACGTTGTACAAGAGAAAGGAGCTGCAGGGATTTCATAGAGACATAGAAAATGACAGCAGACACTTTTCCACAGTCACAATGTGAGAGGCAGAGTGGGAGGGAGGGAGGGAGGGGGCGTCTGTACGGTATTTCCCCGCATTCAGGCTCCCGGCTGGAGCAGTAACAGCCCCGCAGCACTTGTACAGGACAGAGAGGACCCGCGGTGTCTGGGCTTTGACAGTCTGGGAATTGGGCTGCCGGTGCCTTTAAGCCCCAGCCCCAGGAACCCGCCCCCTGCTCCGGGGCTGACACGCGGCAGAACTGAAAACAGCCTGTGCCCCCCCCAGCCCCGACACCCCCAGATCTGCGAGCCCAGCAGGGGCCTCGTCCCGAGGGGCCCCTGTCCCCCCCACCCCCTCCCTAAACGGGGGTTTTGTCCCCGCACAGGGTCTGGCAGCGTCTCCCCCCCCCAGGCTTAACCCCGGCTCCCACCCCCCACCCCCGATTTTTCCCCTTCAGCCTCTCTCCTGCCGCTGCCTACAGCAGCTTGACCCCCTCTGGCCAGTCAATTTCTGCCCCCCGCTCAGACCCTGGCAGCCCCCCCGCTGCGATTTGCCCCCTTGAGCCTTTTAAACGCCCCCAAAGAGCAGGCAGCAAATCGTGGGTAGCAGTGAGGGCAGAGAGAGGGCAGTGGCGACAGCGGAGGTTACTGGGCATGCTCAGTTCGGCCGCGCATGCTCAGTGCAGCCAAAGTAGCGAATCGGGAGCGGTTCATGTTTCTGTCGTTACACCGGCCGTTAGGGCCGTTGGAGCGCGGGGGGGGGGGAGCCGGAGGAGGAGTCACGTGATGGGTCCGGCCGTTAGGGCCGTTGGAGCGCGGCGCGCGGGGGGGGGGAGCCGGGGGAGGGGTCACGTGACGGGTCCGGCCGTTAGGGTCGTTGGAGCGCGGCGCGCGGGGGGGGAGCCGGAGGAGGGGTCACGTGACGGGTCCGGCCGTTAGGGTCGTTGGAGCGCGGCGCGCGGGGGGGGGAGCCGGGGGAGGGGTCACGTGACGGGTCCGGCCGTTAGGGCCGTTGGAGCGCGGCGCGCGGGGGGGGGAGCCGGGGGAGGGGTCACGTGACGGGTCCGGCCGTTAGGGCCGTTGGAGCGCGGCGCGCGGGGGGGGGGAGCCGGGGGAGGAGTCACGTGACGGGTCCGGCCGTTAGGGCCGTTGGAGCGCGGCGCGCGGGGGGGGAGCCGGAGGAGGAGTCACGTGACGGGTCCCGGCCGTTAGGACCGTTGGAGCGCGGCGCGCGGGGGGGGGAGCCGGGGGAGGAGTCACGTGACGGGTCCCGGCCGTTCGGGCCGTTGGAGCGCGGCGCGCGGGGGGGGGGGAGCCGGAGGCGGAGTCACGTGACGGGTCCGGCCGTTAGGGCCGTTGGAGCGCGGCGCGCGGGGGGGGAGCCGGAGGAGGGGTCACGTGACGGGTCCGGCCGTTAGGGCCGTTGGAGCGCGGCGCGCCGGGGGGGGAGCCGGAGGAGGGGTCACGTGACGGGTCCGGCCGTTAGGGCCGTTGGAGCGCGGCGCGCGGGGGGGGGAGCCGGAGGAGGAGTCACGTGACGGGTCCGGCCGTTAGGGCCGTTGGAGCGCGGCGCGCGGGGGGGGGGAGCCGGAGGAGGGGTCACGTGACGGGTCCGGCCGTTAGGGCCGTTGGAGCGCGGCGCGCGGGGGGGGAGCCGGAGGAGGAGTCACGTGACGGGTCCCGGCCGTTAGGACCGTTGGAGCGCAGCGCGCGGCGGGGGGAGCCGGAGGAGGAGTCACGTGACGGGTCCGGCCGTTAGGGCCATTGGAGCGCGGCGCGCGGGGGGGGAGCCGGAGGAGGGGTCACGTGACGGGTCCGGCCGTTAGGGCCGTTGGAGCGCGGCGCGCGGGGGGGGAGCCGGAGGAGGAGTCACGTGACGGGTCCGGCCGTTAGGGCTGTTGGAGCGCGGCGCGCGGGGCGGGGAGCCGGGGGAGGAGTCACGTGACGGGTCCGGCCGTTAGGGCCATTGGAGCGCGCCGCGGGACTGTGAGGCGGCGCTGCCCCCTCCGTTGGGGGCAGGGTTCTCCACAGCCCCGCCCCTTATTCCTCCTCCCTCCCCCCACTCCGGGCCCCTCCTGCTGCTCCCGGCCCCGCGGGACCTGCCCCTCCCCCTCCCGCGGGGCCTGCGCTGGGGGCGGGGTCTCACATTAGCCCCGCCCTGCCCGGGGGGAGGGGCAGCCCCTGGGCCGGAGCTGGCAGGGACAGAGCTCAGAGACCCCAGCCCGGGGGGGAGACGGGACGGGGGGGGATGGGGGAGATGGGATCGGGGAGGGGGACACAGGACTGGGTAGAAGGGGGCAGATGGGATGGGGGGGGGAGATGAGATGGGACCTGGGGGAGGAGGGGAGATGGGACTGGGGGTGCGGAAGGCAGGAGACTGGGCGGGGACATGAGGAGGCCGGGGGCATTTTAATAATTTGTGGAGGTCCCGGGGTGTTTGGGGGAGATGAGGAGGATGTTCCCTTTTGAGATAAAAACTAAGAAATCCAGGACCAGCGAATTCTTTGAGAAATCTGGTGTTTAGACCTTGTATTTTAAGCAGGGGGGTTCTGAGTTCCTGGGATGGTTTTTGTTGGCAGGAAGCAACATGGTTTGGTCTGTGATTGTACCAAAGGGGGAAGAGGGTTGTTTGTACAGGAAGACAGAAGGTCTCCGATGAGGATGGGATTTGAACCCACGCGTGCAGAGCACAATGGATGAGCAGCATCACCGTAACCACTCAGCCACCTCATCGGAGCTGTCAGGGAAGGGACGGGAGGAGAAATCCAAGGCCGGCAGAGGTAGGGCCAATAAGGAGTTTTTAAATACTAAGCGGAAGCAGGGTCTGAGTGAGCTCCCCCCTCACATCTAGTGAGGAGCTGGGGGAAGACGTCAGGAACAGACCGTGTTTGCACAGACCCCCCTGCTCCGCCCAGCTCCGCAGCAGGGTGGGGCGGCTGTGCCAAACGGAGCAGTTTTGGCTGGTGCTGTGTTACAAATCACACGAGTGCAATGAAATGTTGTTCTCCTTCCTGGATGCGTCAAGGGCAGTGTGGGATTGAATGTGAGAAGCTGAAGGCTTCTGGATTGGGAATTGTGTGTGAAGGGCTGGCCTTGGGCTTGTTCTCATTGGCCAGCTAATTGTGAATAGGTAGACAGGTGTGTAGAATGATAATCACCCTATGAGTTACAGCTGCGGCTGTGTGGGTTTAATTAACTAATTAGCAATTGTGATTGCTTATCATGTTATATATAAGAGCATTCTGGGAATGAATAAAGGGAGATGCATACACACACACTCTCGCTCTCTGCTTGGACTTCGTTCCTGCTCTTGCGATGCAACAAATGGTGACCCCGATGTGATGAATGAGGATAGTGTCGGTGGCCTGAATTGATAAAAAGAAAAAGAGGGACGCGCCTGAAGTCCCAGCGTCGAGCGGCCGGAAAAAAAAAAGGCGCACAGCTTTCACGAGCGAGCAGCTGCTGGAGCTGGAGAAGGAATTCCACTGCAAGAAGTACCTGAGCCTGACGGCGCGCTCGCAGATCGCTCACGCCCTCAAGCTCAGCGAGGTACAGGTCAAGATCTGGTTCCAGAACCGCCGCGCCAAGTGGGAACGCATCAAAGCTGGGAGCTGCAGGGCGTCCGAGCGAGCAGCTGAGAGCTGCAGGGCGTCCGAGAAAGGAGGCGTGCCTGAGTCTCCGTGTCAAGCAGCTGAGAGCTGCAGGGCGTCCGAGAAAGGAGGCGTGCCTGAGTCTCCGTGTCAAGCAGCTGAGAGCTGCAGGGCGTCCGAGAAAGGAGGCGTGCCTGAGTCTCCGTGTCAAGCAGCTGAGAGCTGCAGGGCGTCCGAGAAAGGAGGCGTGCCTGACAAGCGGCTGGGAGCCGCAGGGAATTCGAACGAGCGGCTGGGAAGCCGCGGGACGTTCGAATCAGGGAGACGTACCTGACAAACGGCTGGGAGCCGCATGGCGTCCGAGTGAGCGGCTGGGAAGCCGCGGGGCGTCCGAGTGAGCGGCTGGGAAGCCGCGGGGCGTCCGAAGAAAGGAGGCGTACCTGACAAGTGGCTGGGAGCCGCAGGGTGTTCGAGCGAGCGGCTGGGAGCCGCAGGGCATCTGACAAGGGAGGCACACTCGAACCAAGAAGTGAACAGCTAATATGGGAACTGCTGCGTCAGCAGATTTGATACGCATCACGGAGCGGTGGGGAGAAAAGTTCCCCTCTGATGCGTTATCCCGCCTGTTGCGGTGGGGACGAAGAGGGGGACTTTCCGTTCAATCAAGTAATAAAACTGTTTGGGAGCGGTTGGGCTGTGAGCTCTGGAAATCGGTGGCTCAGGGCGATAAGGAGGTTTTCTCCCTGAGTCCAGTATGGCTCACCGCGCAGAGACGATTGGAGGAGTTTGAGGATGAGAGAAGACAACTGCAGAAAATGGCTGATTTTGCAGTAACACTGGAGCGAGAACTGGAACAGGTTAAATTGATTCTGCATCAGCGAGATCTACAGTTTGAATCTTTACAGCAAGAGCATCTAGTGCTCATGAAGCAGCTCACCTTAACCCAAGAATCATTGCACACCAAAGAGCAGTCCCTAAATGACCTACAGACTCAATATGATGAGCTGGTGGCCAGGTTAGAGGAATTCCAGGGTGATGTTATTTCTAAGGATGACACGATCCAATATTTGCAGAATGAGAAGATTGTCCTAGAGGTAGCTCTGCAGGCAGCAAAAGCAAGCAAAGAAGAACTTGATGAAGGAGCAAACTTCTTAGGTGAAAGTACTGAGGCAGTATCAGAAATCTTGGCACAATTGAGCCAGGTGGAAAATCTGCAACAGGAAAGTGCCAGCCTGAAGAAACAGACCCAAAAAGTAAAGGAGCAGTTCTTACAGCAAAAGGTAATGATGGAAGCTTATCAAAGAGATGCAAGTTCACAGGACCAGCTGATTAGTGAATTAAAATCTACAAAGAAGCGGCTGGATTTGGAAGTGAAAGAATTAAAACGGGAGTTACTGAAACTTCGAAGTGAAAAGCAGTCCATTGATGTTGAATGCTCAAGACTTCAGAAGGAAGTATCCCAGGTTCACCAGCAGATAGTGGAGTTAGAAAGCCACCTCCAGTCAGTGCAAAAAGAACGGGATGCACAAATCGCTGATGGAGGAAATAACCAGGCTTCCCATGAACGGATTCAAGCTTTGGAGATAGAGCTGCAGGCTGTTAGCCACAGTAAGATGATGTCGGAGAAAGAGCTGCAAGAAGTAATTTCACTCACCAGCCAGGAGCTTCAAGAATCTAGAGGTTTCAGGAGAAAGATAAAACGTTTGGAAGAAATAAACAAGAAGTTGGCCCTCGAACTGGAACATGAACGGGGGAAGCTCACTGGTCTTGGTCAGTCTAACATTGCTTTGCGAGAGCACAGCAACATCCCCGAAACAGTACTAGCAGAGAGAGAGGCAGACCTGGTGCAGCTGAATCTCCGGGTTCAAGCAGTCCTAAATATTCAAGCTTTACAGACTGCCTTAGAAAGAGAAAAGTCAAAAGTTAATAACCTTAAAAAGCAGGTTGCGGCAGCCAAAGTAGATGCAGCACATAACCATCGTCATTATAGAGCTGCTGTTCTTGAGCTGAGTGAAATTAAGAAGGAGCTACAAGCCAAAGAACTGCTTGTCCAAACCCTTCAGGCTGAAGCAGACAAACTACAAGCTATTATTGAACGTGCTCATGCCTCTTTTAAGGCGCTCCTTTTAAGACAAAAAGGGGGGATTTGCAGTGAGCGGGCAGACGCCTTGGATAAGACGCCTGCCGCTCGGTTGCTGAAAACTCTTTACGTGCTTAATTGGTTACATCTTGGTAAAAACAGCCAGGTGCCCCCCGCGATTAAACATGTCAGCGGGATGACTGGGGAAGAGCAGGGTGCGGCCCCCCGACCCTCGGTCAAATGGTTTGATTATCAGCAGCAAATATGGAAAGGACCAGTTGACTTGCTAACGTGGGGCAGGGGTTATGTGTGTGTTGCCACTGATGCGGGTCCCAGGTGGATGCCAGCGAGGTGGGTCCGGCCTTGGTTGCGTCCTCCGGAGTGACGGCAGGCAGATGCGGAGGAGCCTCACGAGACGCGCTCAGATGTCGCGGAACCAGAGCCCCCAGAGGAGAGCTGTTTGTTAGCTCTGCCAGGACTTTTTCTGTCTGATCCTCCGTGAATGAATTACTCACTTGAGATGATTTTTTGTGTTTGAAAGAAAATCTGTGTGGTACCATGCAATTATTATTTAGAACTAAGATTTATGTTTTATGTTCCTTGTTATGTTTTGTGTTGTCTGTTTTCTGGCCAGAATTGTCGTTGTGTTGTCATGTGGTTTGATGTTTTTTCCTTAAGACCCCCCCCCACCCTCAGTGTCAGTTTGATCACCTGACAGCTGAGGGATGTTTCAAAAAAAAAAAAAAAAGGGGGGGGTCCTGCAGAGGTTACATCATTTGTTTATTGTGTTTTGTTTTGTTCGTTTGATGTTTTTGAAATTATATGTTAAGGATTGAATGGTCATATAGGTTGATCTTATAAAGTTTTAATTTTTTGTTTATGATAGGTTATAATGTTATGCTGTTATGAGTTGCAAATGTTTTATGAATAATATTTGATTAAAATAGATTGTGGTGTTATGCTGTTATAAGTTGAAAATGTTTGGTGAATGTTTTTATCTTGTTTTCCTTTTCCCTTTTCTTTTGATTGTAAATAAAGGGGGGAGATGTGGGATTGAATGTGAGATGCTGAAGGCTTCTGGATTGGGAATTGTGTGTGAAGGGCTGGCCTTGGGCTTGTTCTCATTGGCCAGCTAATTGTGAATAGGTAGACAGGTGTGTAGAATGATAATCACCCTATGAGTTACAGCTGCGGCTGTGTGGGTTTAATTAACTAATTAGCAATTGTGATTGCTTATCATGTTATATATAAGAGCATGCTGGGAATGAATAAAGGGAGATGCATACACACACACTCTCGCTCTCTGCTTGGACTTCGTTCCTGCTCTTGCGATGCAACAGGGCAGCACAGGGGATCGAGGAACCGGGGAACATTTCAATCCTTAACACCACAAAACAGAGAAACGCTCCCGAGTCTCTCCCAGGGAATTAACATTTCTTCGCAGAAAGCTAAAAGTTTTAACAGAAAGGAGTGAAACCAAATGGCCACACGATGGCGCCAGCAGCCCAGGAACGAAAAGCCCCAGGATTTGTGTGTGCGCCTGGGCTCTGGAGAGGGATTTGGTTCCACTCACTGCATTGCTGTGGCTGGGAACATCCCAGGAATGAGCCAGGTCAATGACCATGACACCGGGTGTGAGGAGGCTTTAATCTGATTCCAACAGAATGTTTTCACACCTGAGTTATTAGCAGCAGCTTCCCAAGGGCAGTTCCAGCTGGTTCCTCCCAGAGACGGGTGGTCGGGGAACAGGGAATCTCTCTGGCTCCCACGGTCAGTTCTCCAGGCTTTCTCCCTCCCTTCCCCACACTATCACAGGCCCCCACTAGTAATGAACTAATGGATATAAACTGGTCATCAACAAGCTTAACCTTGAAATTAGGTGAAGGTTTCTAACCATCAGAGGAGTGAAGTTCTGGAACAGCTTCCCAAGGGGAGCAGTGGGGCAAAAACCCAAAATGGCTTCAGGACTGAGCTTGATACGTTTATGGACGGGGTGGAGGAGGTTGAGCCAGATGATCACGATGGTCCCTTCTGCCCTTAAAGGCTCTGAGTCCAAAATGGAGAGGGAGGTAAAGGAAACATTTAAAAAATAAACCAAACATTGTAATGCCAGGATGACTCCAGCAGCTCACTGTATAGTCCCGCCCCTTTCTTCCTCCACTGGGTGTTGAATGACCTGCTGGGATGTGGGACATTCATTCTCCCGTTCCACTGATAAACTGATACAACTGGACTGAAATTAAAACCAATTCCCGGCCAAGAAAAGGGCACAGCCCTGCATTGGCCAGGAATCGAACCCGGGTCAACTGCTTGGAAGGCAGCTCTGCTCACCACTATACCACCAGTGCATCTGGCAGGAGGGTTTCTCCCGGGTGCCACTTATGCCAAGGGACTCACCCCCACAGAGCTCAGCAGCTGGCCAGACAGGCTGGTGGCAGCCTGTGAGCAGAGACAAGTTCCTAGAGTAACTGATAGATGGGGACATGCAGGGCCGGCTCCAGGCACCAGCGAAGGAAGCAGCTGCTTGGGGCGGCCAATGGAAAGGGGCGGCAGGTCCGGGTCTTCAGTGGCGGGTCTCTCAGTCTCTCTCTGCCCCTCTGAGCTGTCGCCGAAGAGGAAGAGAGGGACCGAAGGACCTGCCGCCGAATTACCGCCGAAGAATGAAGCGGCACGTTTTAGCTGCTGCTGAAGTGCTGCCAATCGGCTTTATTTTTTTTTTTCCGGTTCCCTACCTGGCCAGGTTTATTGTTAAACCAAGCACGGTAATAGTTCCCCGCAGACTCTACAGGACATACTATCAATATGCGCCTCAAACAATGGACCAGCTTAGTCAGTGGTGGGACTCTCCACTGCCCCCCAGGCCAGACAAAGACACCGCCCCAGGGGTGCATTCTTATACACAGGGACAAACAAGTTACACATCACTTTCTCAAAGTATCTGTTGCTGCAAACCGCATGTAGTGTGGATGTGTGAACCCCAAAGACATCAAACATGAAAGAAAAAACACAAGGCCAGTTCTGGGGAGGATTCCAGAGCCAGGCCTGAGGGTTACACAGCTGGGCTCAAACGGAACAGAGGTTTCGGCCTCTATAAAAATAACTGGTTGCAAAATTTATATTAAATTAAGAAACCAAACCAAACCAAACAACAAACCCAGAAAAGCTGCCATCACACATCCATCAGCATTGTAGATTTGACATCTCCTGCCTCATGTGACATCTTTGCTTTGCAAACAAGAGACCTGGAGAAGTCTGTGGCAGTTACCCTCTAACTGGGTAAAAGGTTCCACATCCTGTCTCAAGTAATTTTCCTCTTAACAGAAGATTTAAAATTTATCAAGATAAATTCCATTTGAAATAGAAATAATTACAGTCTATCCTGGGTCTCTATTCTCACACATGCTATTTCTCTCACCTATTCCCCCACTCTAATTCCTTTGGAGTGAGGGTTTAATTTCAGGATTAGCCTCCATTTCCTATATAGTAGGAGGGGGCAGGGAGAGAACAAGAAGAAAACCTGAATTATATTGTAACACTGAAAGTTATCACGTAATCAGCCCCTTCCGTGATACTAATTAACTTCATGTTTAATATCATTGTCGCTGGTACCAACTTATTCAACAATTACAACATATAAACCCATAGGGCAGTTTTCTCTTAATTCTCATTTCCACCCAGTCAGCTTTGTGTGAAGACACATTCTACAATAACCTAGGAGCCTTCCATTTCTGTGAGTTCATTTCTCCCTGGGGCTTCTCCCAGAAGTGTGGGTGGAAGGGGTCTCGCACGACGTGGGAAGGCTGCATCATGAGAAAAACCACCTGTCCTCTATTTTCACACTTTCTAATCCTTCACAGTAGCAGCAGGAGGAGAAGTGATACAAATGCATCAGACGCTAGAGCAAAACTAAGACACCAAACCACAGACTCTGGACTCCGCATTCATGTATCCTGCAGTCTGAACTTGGAATCGGATACATTCCCTCATTGGCTACCATCATTTGCCAGCATGGAAGTGCTTCTTGTCCAACAAGGCAGCCAGATTGGGACCCGTGGGCATGGAATGGCTCTGAAGCAATCAGCTGTTTCTCTCTGTGCTTCATGAAACTTTGGATACAAATGGTAAAAGACAGTTGTGCCCAATTTAATCATGGCGTCCTCCAGGAGTGTGACCAATGCCACTTAACTAGGGAGCAGGTTCTAAAGATAGTTTACCTGGGCCACAGGTCACCGCAGCTTCCATCTCTGGGGTGAAAATCAACCACCACTACCTGCAATTTCTACCTGAGTTCTTGTCACACCTTTGACGTTACTTGGAGTAATTTGACACTTCTCTGGTGTAGAATTCTTCAGCAACCGCACAACAGATCAGTAGCGATAGTGAGGTACAACTCCCCCAACTATGATCTTTTATGTCTTTAATCTGGTGCCACAAATTTAAATTAGGGAATAAATTCAGGTGCAGCTTAGAATCCCTGTAAGACACCAAATGTCAGGTCTCTATTAAAAATAGGCAGCTATATCACATTCAACAGGGATTTCATTTTCTACACATTTGCAGCATCTCCTGGGGGGGAGGTGAAGGGAAATGTCATTTCCATTTTCCCATCCCTACCTAGACAGGGATTGCATTTCCCAAATAATAGTCAACATGCAGCTGATTAGGAAGGAGATATCTTCACGGGCGACCTCCTGCAGGGCCTGGGCCACAACTGCTTTGGGAGCCCAATGCCTGGGTATTTTGCTTAGTTCCAAGTCATTCACTAGCGAATCCTCTTCCCAGCCCTTTAGAAAAAATATTGACCTAACCAACTGAACAACAGGGGGATTGGGAAGGTGATGGGGAATAAGGGAATCCCTCCGACTTACCCTATCTTCCTCTGCTGTTACAGAGGGGGATATGACATATTCCCTATCCCTGCCCTGTTCCTGCTCTTTCTTATAGTTCAGTATATTTTAAGTGAGGAAAATGGTAGTAAAAATATCTGCTCTGCAGCACAACCTGAAGCAACATCAGAGCAACTGGGACTGAAACAATTGGTTTCCAAAGGGGGAACTTGAGGACTAACAATTGCTCTGAAATGGGGGAACAGTATAACCATGAAGCTCAGGGTTTGTTTAGGTCAGGTCACGAGGAAAGCTAATGCCAACCCCTGCACCTGGGCTGCATCTGCTCTACAACTATAATTGTCTTTTTACCCCAAGATCACTAACTTGAGCAGCCAACGCCATGCGCAGCCCTAGAGGATGTCAGGCACAGGTAGTTTTTCGCCTCAGGGTACCCCACCTGGAGCTGATGACATGGGTGGCAAGTTTGTAAAAATTTTGGTGGTGCCCAGAACCCGCCCCCCAACTCCACCCCCCCAAACTCCGCCCCCACCTGCCTAAGGCTCTGGGAGGGGGCTCGGCGGGGGAGGTCTGGGGTGCAGATCCTGGGCTGGGGTTAGGGTGCAGGAGAGGTGCAGGGTGCAGGCTTTGGGATGGAGTTTGGGTGCTGGGTGCAGGCTCTGGGCTGGGGCAGGGTGTGTGTGTGTGTGACAAGTGGGACTGTTCACACTGGGGGCTGGGTACAGATCCTAAGTATCTAGCAGCAAAAGGCCATGCAGCCAAATGCCTGACGTTCTGTCTCCTAGCAACTGATGGCCAGGCCCCTCCCTGCAAAGGTGCTGGCTAAAGGTGTTGGAGACAAAGGGGTCAGGTGACCTCCTGGCCCGGGAAAGAAGCTGAGCAGAGAGGAGGGGCCGGAGGGGGTTGGGCAGACTGGAGTTGGCTGGGGAAAAGAGGGGAAGCAGGGAGAGAGGGCTCTGATCCCCGATGGGGGTATGGGGCCCCAAGATGGACCTAACAGGGGGGATCCGGTTATCTGTGCCTGCAAGACCTGTGTTGGACTGTATTCCTGTCGTCTAAATAAACCTTCTGCTTTACTGGCTGGCTGAGAGTCCTGGTGAATCGGCAGGGAGCCCGGGGGTGCAGGGCCTGACTCCCCTATACTCCGTGACAACAGGTGGCAGCGGTGGGATCTACTGCACCCCGTGGACGGCGCTTCCTGCAGTAAGTGACTGGGGCGCAGTAAAACGAAGGGGCGATTAACCCCTGGGAGAGTGTGACCAGAGAGCAGGACTTTGCAGTAACAGGGTCCCCCTGGGGGATCGCAGCGAGCGGTCCCAGGGGCGGAGGAGTCTGCAGCTCGACCCTGGCAGAGAGGTGGTGACCTCAAGGCCTGGCACACTAGGGGTCCCCCTGGAACCCGTGGGGAGCGGCGAGCACCCCGGCCTGTGAGCGGCCAGCAGGAAGATGTATACCACGCAGCGCAAGTGCGACCTGGTGGGGCTGTGCCAGCGGAGAGGGCTGCACAGTGGAAAGCTCACCAAGGCCCAGCTGATTGCCCAGCTGGAGGACGCAGATCGTGTGAATGAACCGATCCCTGTCTCTGAGGGAAGCAGCCGGGCAGATGCAGCGCAGGCACCAGTGTCTGTCCCCGCTGGGAGTGGTCAGCCGGCCGCTGAGGGCTTCCCGAGACCTCCCACCCCTAGGCCTAGGGGGAGGGGGGGAGGAGCCCAGCTACTGAGGGCACCGTGACCCCCCCCGGCCAGCAGGGGATCGGCCCGGCGAAGCTCACCCCCCAGCCGGGGATCATCCCGGCGGCGCTCGGCCTCCGTAGAGCGCAGGCGGCTGGACTGGGAGAGAGAGATAAAACTGAGAGAGCTGGAGGATCGTAAGGAACAGAGGGAACATGAGGAGAGACAGAGGGAACATGAGGAGAGACAAAGCCAGCGTGAGCTGGAGAAGCAGAAGCTGTGTGAATACGAGGAGCGGGAGAAGGAGAAACAACGTAAACATGAGCTGGACCTGGCCCAGCTGAACAACCGTAAGGCCCCGGCTACGGTGAGCGAGGGGGGACCCAAGCCTACAAAGAGCTTCGGTAAGAGCTTCCTGGCCCGGCATAAGGAGGGGGAGGACATAGATACCTTCCTGACGGCCTTTGAGAATGCCTGTGAGCTGCACCAGGTTGACCCTGCAGACAGGATCCAGTTCCTCACCCCCTCACTGGACTCCACCGCCGTGGAGGTGTACAGCCGAATGAGAGGGGCGGATGCGGGGGACTACAACCTGTTCAAAGAGGCCCTGCTCCGCGAGTTTGGGCTGACCCCGGAGATGTACCGGAAGAGGTTCCGGAGTCAACGTAAGACCCGGGAGGTCACATACCTCCAACTGGTCAACCGGGCGCAGGGATACGCCCACAAGTGGACGGCTGGGGCCCAAACTAAAGAGGACCTGCTTGACCTATTCATACTGGAGCACCTGTATGAGCAGTGCCCGTCGGACCTGAGGCTGTGGTTGATGGACCAGAAGCCGGAGAACCCGCAGCACGCAGGCCGGCTGGCCGACCAATACATGGACAGTCGGGCAAGGGATAATAGGGAGGCGTCTTGAAGGAGCAGGTCTGCCTCGACGCAGAGAGAGAGTCACCATGGGACCTCCCAGAAGGGGCCGAGGGAGGGCCCCCACCAAAGGGAAACATCCGACGTCAGGTCCAGCCGTCCCACTCGAGGGGACCCACGAGACATGGGCTGCTATCACTGTGGCCAACAAGGCCACATACGGGCCCAGTGCCCCAAGCTCCGGGACAAACTGAGCAGACCAACCCCACACCGGGTCAACTTGGTAGGGACCCAGCCAGATGAGGGGCAGCGTTCACAGGAAAGGGGGGCTGGCCGCGTACCACCTGCAAAGGAGGGAGGGGGGCCCCGGGTCGGCCCCTCCGAGGGGCTGGATGCTCTCCGCCCTGAGTTTTGGGTTTACAGGGTGGGCACGGGGCTACCCCTCCGGAAAGAGTGCCTTGTTCCCCTGGAGGTAGACGGGAGGGAGGTCACTGGGTACTGGGACACGGGCGCAGAGGTGACGCTGGCCCGGCCCGAGGTGGTGGACCCAGATCGGATGGTGCCTAACACCTACCTGACCCTGAGGGGTGTGATCGGGACCCCATTCAAGGTGCCTGTGGCGAGGGTACACCTAAAGTGGGGGGACAAGGAGGGCCCCAAGGACGTGGGGGTGCACCCCCATTTGCCCACGGAGGTGTTAATGGGGGGGGACCTCGAGGACTGGCCCAGTAACACCCGGGGTGCCCTGGCCGTGAGCCGTAGTCAGAGTCGACGCAGGGCTCTGCACCCTGACACCGGGGAAGGTACTCTGCCCGGGGCACCGGACCCGGACCCGGTGGGGAGGGAACGCCCAGGGACAGGGCTCAGAGAGGCTGTGGCCCCAGACCCAGCCGGTGAGAGAGAGCAGATCCCCGTCCCTGCCCCAGCGGCTGAGTACCAGGCCGCAGTGCGGGAAGACCCCTCCTTGCGGAGGATAAGGGACCTGGCCAACCTCGGGGGGAGACAGACCATGGGACGAGGTGGCCGGAAAAGGTTCCTGTGGGAGAAGGGGTTCCTGTACCGAGAATGGGCTCCCCCAGGGAAGATGGAGTCAGGGGGGGGGATCAGGAGGCAGCTGGTGGTACCCCAGGAGTATCACCACCAGCTGCTGTGCCAGGCCCATGACATTCCCCCCTCAGGGCACCCGGGAGCCTGGCGTACCCAGCAGAGGCTGCTGCAGAACTATTACTGGCCTGGGGTCTTTGCCCATGTCCGGCAGCACTGCCGCTCCTGTGACTTCTGCCGGGGGGGGGAAGGCCCGGGACAGGGGGAAGATGGCTGTAAGACCCGGGCCCCACCCCAAGGAGCCTGTCCAGAGGGGGGCCAGGGTCAGAAGGGGGGCTCTGAACCGAGAGAGCCCGAATCACAGCCCCCCAGACTGGAACGTGGGAAGAAGGCCCCAGCCCAGCATGCACCCCAGGGGTACTGGGGTGGGGAAAGGGCACGGGTGGCATAAGGCTTCCCCCCTGCAACCTGCAGGTGCCCTCGAGTCCCCCCGACCTACAGGGGGGCAGGAAACTGGAATGACCTGGGGTAACTCTCCCCCCAGAACGGGGGGGACCCTGGGGCCTCTGTGGGAATGTAGGTGGGTTCGAACTTCCCCAGGTCACTGGCTGGAGTGACCCCGCTCAGTTCGGTCTCGAAGGGGGGAGAGGTGGGACTGGTTGCTGGGTACAGATCCTAAGTATCTAGCAGCAAAAGGCCATGCAGCCAAATGCCTGAAGTTCTGTCTCCTAGCAACTGATGGCCGGGCCCCTCCCTGCAAAGGTGCTGGCTAAAGGTGTTGGAGACAAAGGGGTCAGGTGACCTCCTGGCCCGGGAAAGAAGTTGAGCAGAGAGGAGGGGCCGGAGGGGGTTGGGCAGACTGGAGTTGGCTGGGGCAAAGGAGGGGAGGCAGGATGACCGAGCTCTGATCCCCGATGGGGGTATGGGGCCCCAAGATGGACCTAACAGGGGGGATCCGGTTATCTGTGCCTGCAAGACCTGTGTTGGACTGTGTTCCTGTCGTCTAAATAAACCTTCTGCTTTACTGGCTGGGTGAGAGTCCTGGTGAATCGGCAGGGAGCCCGGGGGTGCAGGGCCTGACTCCCCTATACTCCGTGACAGTGTGCAGGAGGCAAAGGGTGCAGGCTTTGGGACGGAGTTTGGGGTTGGGAAGGGGTGTATGGGAAGCGGGAGCGAGTTTGGGGATAGGAGGGAGTGCAGGGTGAGGGCTGTGGGGCTGAGGAAGAGGGGTACATGATGCAGGAGGGGGATCAGGGGTAGGGAGGAGGGTTGGGCTGTGGGGTGAGGGCTGTGAATGAGGGGTTCATGATGCAGGGGGGCTCACGGCTGGGGCTGAGGTTTGGGGTGAGGGCTGTGGGGCTGAGGATGAGGGGTTCATGATGTGGGGGGGCTCAGGGCTGGGGCAGAGGATTAGGGTGCGGGGGGATGAGGGCTCTAACTGGGGCTGAGGCTTAGGGTGCAGGGGGATGAGGGGTTCATGCTGCGGGGGCACTCAGGGCTGGGGATTAGGGTGCGGGGGGATGAGGGCTCTGGCTGGGGCTGAGGACTAGGGTGCGGGGGGATGAGGGCTCTGTCTGGGGCAGAGGATTAGGGTGTGGGGGGATGAGAGCTCTAACTGGGGCTGAGGATTAGGGTGCGGGGGGATGAGGGCTCTGGCTGGGGGTGAGGATTAGGGTGCGGGGGGATGAGGGCTCTGGCTGGGGGTGAGGATTAGGGTGCAGTGCGATGAGGGCTCCGGTTGGGGATGAGGATTAGGGTGCAGGGGGATGAGGGCTCTGGCTGGGGCTGAGGATTAGGGTGCGGGGGGATGAGGGCTCTCACTGGGGCTGAGGATTAGGGTGCAGGGGGATGAGGGCTCTGGCTGGGGCTGAGGATTAGGGTGCGGGGGGATGAGGGCTCTAACTGGGGCTGAGGATTAGGGTGCTGGGGGATGAGGGCTCTGGCTGGGGCTGAGGATTAGGGTGCAGGGGGATGAAGGCTCTGGCTGGGGTTGAGGATTAGGGTGCGGGGGGATGAAGGCTCTGGCTGGGGCTGAGGATTATGGTGCGGGGGATGAGGGCTCTGGCTGGGGCTGAGGATTAGGGTGCGGGGGGATGAGGGCTCTGGCTGGGGCTGAGGATTAGGGTGCGGGGGGTGAGGGCTCTGGCTGGGGCTGAGGATTAGGGTGCGGGGGGATGAGGGCTCTGGCTGGGGCTGAGGATTAGGGTGCGGGGGGATGAGGGCTCTGACCGGGGCTGAGGATTAGGGTGCGGGGGGATGAGGGCTCTGGCTGGGGCTGAGGATTAGGGTGCGGGGGGATGAGGGCTCTGGCTGGGGCTGAGGATTAGGGTGCGGGGGGATGAGGGCTCTGGCTGGGGCTGAGGATTAGGGTGCGGGGGGATGAGGGCTCTGGCTGGGGATGAGGATTAGGGTGCGGGGGGATGAGGGCTCTGGCTGGGGCTGAGGATTAGGGTGCAGGGGGATGAGGGCTCTGGCTGGGGCTGAGGATTAGGGTGCGGGGGGATGAGGGCTCTGACCGGGGCTGAGGATCAGGGTGCGGGGGGGATGAGGGCTCTGGCTGGGGATGAGGATTAGGGTGCGGGGGGATGAGGGCTCTGGCTGGGGATGAGGATTAGGGTGCGGGGGGATGAGGGCTCTGGCTGGGGATGAGGATTAGGGTGCGGGGGGATGAGGGCTCTGGCTGGGGCTGAGGGTTTGGGGCATTGGAGAGGCTCAGGGTAAGGGCAGCCTGCCTTGCCATTAGTGAATGGCAGGTGCTAGGACCCTGGGGCAGCAGACAGCAGTTCTGCTGGGAGCCCTCCGGCAGCACAGAGCAGGCAGGGGAGAGACGCGGCTGCTTTCTGTCAGGCAGGGACACGGCGCGGTCGGGGGGTGGCAGGCGGGGGCTGAGACCTGCTCCAGGCAGGGACGCGGCGGGGGGGGAGGCGTGGCCCACGGGGGCCGATCCAGGCAGGGCTGGGGGAGAGACCCAGCTCCAAATATTGCTGGAGCAGGGCCCCCGGCCCTGAATATTCCTGGAGCCCGGGCACCACACACAGATATAACCTGCTGCCCATGGCTGATGAACATTCCTGGCTGGAGGGACACACACTCCTATGACTCAGAAGGAAAAGAGTTGATAGAAAAGATCACAGGACTGACCCCAAAGAAGGGTGAGCTGCAAAAGGCAGAAGCAGGCAACTGATCTGGGGGAGCTGAGAGACCACAGTGAAGATGGTGCACAGATCACTAGGTGAGAATTAGCAAATGTGATTATTAAAAAAAAATCTTTTCCCAGCCCTAATCAAGGCATTTGTAGCAGTTCTCCAATGTGGATTTTGCGATGTCTAATGAGGTGTGAGCTCTTTTTGAAGCTTTTCCCAAACTCAGAGCACGTGTAGGGCCTCTCTCCTGTGTGGATTCGCTGATGTGAGATAAGGTCTGAACGCTGACTAAAGCTTTTCCCGCACTCAGCGCATCCATAAGGTTTCTCACCCGTGTGGATTCTCCGATGTGTGCTCAGGGCAGAGCTGTGCTTAAAGCTTTTCCCGCACTCAGAGCACGTGTAGGGCGTCTCTCCTGTGTGGTTTCTCTGATGTGAGATAAGGTGTGAACGCTGACTAAAGCTTTTCCCGCACTCAGCGCATCCATAAGGTTTCTCACCCGTGTGGATTCTCCGATGTGCGCTCAGGGCACAGCTGTCCTTAAAGCTTTTCCCGCACTCAGAGCACGTGTAGGGCTTCTCTCCTGTGTGGATTCTCTGATGTGTGATAAGGTGTGAACGCTGACAAAAGCTTTTCCCGCACTCAGAGCATCCATAAGGTTTCTCACCCGTGTGGATTCTCCTATGTGTGCTCAGGGCAGAGCTCTGATTGAAGCTTTTCCCGCACTCAGAGCATGTGTAGGGCGTCTCTCCTGTGTGGATTCTACGATGTACGAGAAGGTCTGAGCTCTGATTGAAGCTTTTCCCACACTCATGGCATGTGTAGCGTCTCCCTTCCAAGTGGATTCTGTCGCGGGTTATAAGGTCTGAGTGGCTACTGAAGTTTTCCTCTGGCCTCTGCTGCGTCTCACAGGCTTTTGCTTTTTCTGGGAGTGCACAACGCCCGGAAACATTCCCTTTGGATCTTCCTGATAACGTTCCATGTGGTTCTACTTGCTCAGCGTCTTCCTGCTGGGGTTTCTCCTCCTCATTCTCACTCACCATCCCATCACCTGATGGGAGACAGAGAGAATCCAGACACAGGTCACTCCCTGTGCCGGAAAGAAAGGAAATCTCAGAGAGAGGAATGGAAAAAGGGATGAACAAACCAAAATATGTATGGGAGAGATCAAACCTCTCAGGAGCTGATTTTCCCCAAACCCTTCCCCAGAGGAGAGAGGAAGGGATCAGTTTTGGTCCACATCTCACCAGAACACTCAAGGGAAAGCGAGACCGGGGAGGGACCTGCTGCAAGTTGTCAGTCAGAATAGGAGGGAAGCCATGAGTGACATCTGCCATAATGATTCCACATCTTCAGGGAACAATCCTGAGCTTGGAGAGCTCACAAGGTCTTTGTAGGGCATCCCAAATGTTTCCTGCATTCCTAAACAGTTGTTGAGTTGGTTTAACCAAGTCCTCACCTGTGCAGGCAGCTCTCGGGAGCACTTCTTTCTCAGAGGCCTGGAGGTCCGGGACCCACGGTTCTTCCCCTCGTTCCAGCTGCGAGATCACATCAGGTTTGGAAATTGGAAACCCTACTCCAGGCAAAGAAAAGAAGGGAGGTCAGTGGAATTTGTGGGATACTCGTCACAAAGAATATTCTATGGTTGTAATCCCTGCTCATTTTTAAGCAGTAGAATACCAAGGCCAGCTTCCTTGGCTCAAAGTGGCAGAAGAGTTAGTATTATTATTATAAATCATCCTCTCTGGCAATAAATCCCTTATCAATGGCTGTGGTTGTCAAACTCTCTTTTCTTTATTGTCTTATCTTTATGGTCACCACTTTTACCTTGTTAATCAGTCTGGTTCTCTAATTGTTTCTATCTGCTGTACAATTCATGTTGCTAGGTGTGAGTACATTACGTAGTGGGATATAATTGGTTAGAGAATTATGTTAGGATATGTTAGAATTGTCAAGGATCGGGGGTAGCCGTGTCAGTCCGTATCCACAAAAACATCAAGGAGTCTGGTGGCACCTTAAAGACTAACAGATTTATTTGGGTATAAGCTTTCGTGGGTAAAACAACCTCACATCTTCAGGTGCATGGAGTGAAAGTTACAGATGCAGGCATTATATACTGACACACGAGGAGGAGGGAGTTACCTCACAAGTGGAGAACCAGTGTTGACAGGGCCAATTCAATCAGGGTGGATGTAGTCCACTCCCAATAATAGATGAGGAGGTGTCAATTCCAAGAGAGGCGAAGCTGCTTCTGTAAGGAGCCAGCCACTCCTAGTCCCTATTCAAGCCCAGTTTAATGGTGTTAAATTTGAAAATGAATTGTAGTTCTGCTGTTTCTCTTCGAAGGCTGTTTCTGAACTTTTTTTTGTTCAAGAATAGTGACTTTGAAATCTGTTATAGAATGACCAGGGAGATTGAAGTGTTCACCTACTGGCTTGTGTATGTTACCATTCTTGATGTCCAATTTGTGTCCATTTAATCTTTTACCTAGAGACTGTCCGGTTTGGCCAATGCACATGGCAGAGGGGCACTCCTGGCACATGATGGCATATATCACATTAGTAGACGTGCAGGTGAATGAGCCCTTGATGGTGTGGCTGATGTGGGTGGGTCCTCTGATGGTGTCGCTAGAGTAGATCTGGGGACAGAGTAGGCAATGAGGTTTGCTACAGAGATTGGTTCCTGGGTTGGTGTTTCTGTGGTGTGGTGTGTAGTTGCTGGTGAGTATTTGCTTCAGGTTCGGGGGTTGTCTGCAAGCGAGGACCTGGCCTGCCTCCCAAGCTCTGTGAGAGTGAGGGATCGTTTTCCAGGATAGCTTGTAGATCGTTGATAATGCACTGGAGAGGGGCTGTATGTGATGGCCAGTGGTGTTGTATTAGGTGGAGCCTTTGTGGGAGGTGTGGGATTTACCTGAATAGGCCTAAGGAGACAATCCCAGGTCAGATATTTCGCACCCTCATTTTGAGAGACTAATGAGGAACCACAAGCGGGTGGAATCCGCCACAGGATTCTGAAAGAAGGAAGTCTGGGGCAGGCTCTAGCAATTAGTTTGCTATGAAGTCTCTCAGCAGTTGGATGCATTCATATATTAGAATGATTAATAAATCAGTGATGTAAATCATGAGTATTGAGGCTTGATGCTTAATTATGGACTTCCCAAAGGCCAGGTATGGTTTGGGGCAGCTATTGACATTATTAGAATCAGAGCAAAGGAGCAGATGTGGTATATGGCCATCCTATTACCATAAGGAAGCGGAGAAAATACGTCTCCTAGTGACCAGTTTTTCATTTTGTCAGGTCCCTGGGACAGTGTAAACTGAAGCAGGGCCTCCCGTCTGATGGGCTCCCTTGCGCCTCGATCTTTGTTTCCAATGGTGTCCATAGCTTGTAAGTCCGCACAGTGCAAGCCCCTCTTTACTATACTTCTCTGACTCTAATCGTTACGTGTATTGAGCCTTGCCTATGATTTCAATTATAAATCAAGTGTCTGTGTGTTTCACCCAAATTCATCTCCTCCAGTAACGGTGAGTAGCCATGTACAAGGGGGAGCTGCACCCCAACACGTCATCTTATCGGTGTAAACACTGTCCAGGCTACACCACCAGCCTGTGACATCATCAACCCTTCAGTTGCAGTAAACTGCTTGCACAGGCTACCATGAGGATTTCTTTCCCTATGAGCTTTTCTAAGCAGCAATTCACCCCTCTCAGAAATTCTGCTCTCACCCTCTTCACCTAGGGCTTGCTCTAAAGGAACACTTCCCTGAGCAACCACAGACTCTTGCTGGGTCTCACTTACATCCAGAATCACCTCTGGCCCATCAGGCAGATCTCTACACAATCCCCTGTCAGGCAAACTTATAGACTTCCTAGATAACAGGTCAGAAGCACTCTCCTTTCCCTGGCCTGGAACAAGTTCAGGAATCTTTTCCTTCTTGCTACAAGTTGTCAAACTGTCAGTAGGTAACACAATTAAATCACCTTCATGCTCTCCTTGTGCCCTGGCTGGGGTATCACCCTGATCAGACAGCGTTGCGACACCCTTTTCCAACCACACATTAGCAACTGGCAAACTACAAGCACCAGAATCGTCTGGTCTCTGGGATTTTGCTATGGCACTAACTGGATGCAACCTAGTCACAGAGCCATTCCCCACAGCAGACACAAACTTAGGACCATTCCCTTCCTGGGCCTTAGCTGTATTTACAACCAACTCCGAGACAACTGAATCACCCTTAACCATCACAGGCTGAAAGGCACCTTCTGTCTGCTCCACAGACACAGAAAAGCCGGAGACACATTGTCCTTCCCCAGACACACAGCTTGGGATCTCATTTCCCTTGTCCCAGCACACAGGGCTGTTCACAGACAACTGCTTGGAGACTGGGGTAACTTCCTCCATAGGCAAGTCAATACCCCTGACCGACACAGGCACATTTCCTTCACTGTCACATTTCTCCACACAGGACACAGGTAAGGGACAGGGACACTCCTCTTCCACTATCCCTCCCTTCCCAAACTGCTGACTAGACAAAGCCATCAGCTCACAAGGCTGCCTAGGCTCCTCCAAACTTTCCCTACCAGGCACATGGCCACTCCCAATGGATAAGCTTCTGCTTTTTTCACTACACTGAGCTACTTCCAGCAAATCACAGTTACCCATTTCAGGTTCACTTCTACAAGCTGCACTAGCCACCAATCCATCACCTATCACAAATTTACCCTCTCCTTCCTCAGTTAGGGCTTTAACCTGACCATCTACTTTAATTTGCTCCTGAGAAACATTTTCCTCACCAATGAGATCTTTCTGCTCTTGATCTAACTCCAGATTCCCTTCTGGGACATCAGACAGACATTCAGAAACTCCACTCACAGACACACAGCTTTTTGGCACAGACAAACCTTTGGAGCAACCCACCTCAGGCAAATCATTGATCATAATAGATACAGGTTTAAGATCATTCCTCTCCTGTGACTGGCTACCTGGACTGAACAAAGCTTTAACGTTTTCCCCAATTAAAAGATCTTTAGGCCATAACTTCCTGACGCCAGCTATCACTGCATGCTGAGCCCCATTCCACTCAAGGTGGATTCTGGCTAAAGGCACACGGACCGTAAACTCACATAGGATCACAACACTCACACTCTGATTTGATAAATAATCTTCCTCTTTGACCAGATCTGCTTTAACAAGAGTGATGGTAGAAGCCATAATTTGCCCTAAACAGCTTTTTCCATTGACTTTTACACTCTATGAATTTTCCATTACCACTCCCATACATAGCACTGGCACAATTTATGGGGCCACCCTCTACTGAACCCACAGTAACAGCATTGACATAAAAGGTGGCATTGTTGGGGTACATTTGGTTACCCCCAGACAACTGCTCAGAGTTATACAAAATACCAACATTGATACAAACTGGGCTTTCAAGAGGATACAGTCTCTGCTGTTGTTCCATTGCTTTTTTGACTTGGAGCTGAAGTCTGGCAGTTTCTTGTTGCATCTTGTGAGTCTCCTGTTGCATCTGTTGAGTTTTCTCCTCAGCAGCCAGCAGCTCCAGACGCCCCTTACGAGCTTTTTCTTCTCTCTCAGCAGCCTCTTTTTCTCTCTCAGCAGCCTCCTTCTCCAGCTGGGCCAAGGCTTGCGTCTCTTCCATTCGAATTTCTGCCAGTTTTTACTCATATTCAAACCTCAGGCTGTCTCTCAAGGCTTGCAGTTTCCTTGCTTTTCCTTGCTTTCTGTCTCATGGTCACTGATCTTTAACCAACCAAACTCTCAAACCCAAAATTCGAATTTGGATAGCGTGGGGTTCTGACCCAAAGCTTAATTGTCCTGGTTCTGTGGATCCAAGCACGACTACGCCACTGTGA
This sequence comes from Mauremys mutica, assembly GCF_020497125.1. NCBI lineage: Eukaryota > Metazoa > Chordata > Testudines > Geoemydidae > Mauremys > Mauremys mutica. Next base: position 15,497,960 of record NC_059097.1, read on the forward strand.
CGGTGCGGTTCTGGCGGGACCCAACTGAGAGTGCCAATTCAGGACCAATTGCTCAAACAGGGCAGTCACAGCCCTAGGCTGGGGTTTTTCCACCTCTAAGGCAAACCAAACCAGCCAGACAAAAAGGACTTCGGTCTCACCCCACTGGCTAACCACAAGTCACACAAGCAATTTCCTTAGACACCCCAGTCTCCCAGTATCACCACCAGTCCCACTCGTCCTGGGGATGAATGGTTATGAAAACCAACACCCCAATAAAAGAAAAAGGTTCTGTCAATCCCAAAGGACCAAGCCCCAGACCCAGGTCAATATACATATCAGATCTTACCCACAAATCACGCTGTTGCCAATCCTTTAGAAACTAAAATCTAAAGGTTTATTCATAAAGGGAAAAAGGTAGAGATGAGAGCTAGAATTGGTTAAATGGAATCAATTACATCCAGTAATGGCAAAGTTCTTAGTTCAGGCTTGCAGCAGTGATGGCATAAACTGCAGGTTCAAATCAAGTCTCTGGAGAACATCCCCCGCTGGGATGGGTCATTCAGTCCTTTGTGCAGCGCTTCAGCATGTAGAAAAGTCCCTCCAGAGGTAAGAAGCAGGATTGAAGACAAGATGGAGATGAGGCATTAGCCTTATATAGGCTTTTCCAGGTGCAAGAACCTCTTTGTCCTTACTGTGGAAAATTACAGCAAAATGGAGTCTGGAGTCACATGGGCCAGTCCCTGCATACTTTGTTGAGTCACAAGGCGTGTCTGCCTTCTCTCCATGGGTCAATTGTGTAGCTGATGGTCCTTAATGGGCCATCAAGCAGGCTAGGCAGGGCTAGCACCAATTTGTCTGGGATGTTTCCCAGAAGCACAGCACCAACTTGAAATACAGACAGTATAGAGCCAATATTCATAACTTCAACTACAAAATGATACAGACATACGGACAGCATCATCCTAACCAGCAACCCATAACCTGGTCTTAGACACCTTATATGATCCCCTTTACCTAAGATTTGGTGCCACTACAGGACCTTGGTTGCAACCCATGTTCTATATGGTCCCAATTTATATCAATAACGTCACAAGGCTCTAAAGCAACAAGGCTTGGGTAGGGATTTGGGGTTAAAGCTCTGGGATCTCCCGCAGCTCTAGATCCCCAAACCTCTCCTCCCTCCCACTGACCCACCCAGGCCACTTCCTGGGTGCCCTTCCCCCACACTCCCCTCCCCTTCTTCCCATTACTCTCAGCCGGCACCACCTCCCGGCACCTTGGGAGCTTCTTGTGTTCCCTCCTCGTCTCTCACATCCTCCTCCCTCCCTGCTGCTTCTTAGCTCTAACCCTGCGCACACCCTCCCCGTGTCCTGGCACCCCAGAATTATCTACTCCCCCCTTCTCCTCCCCTCCCACGGCTCTGTTCTCCCTTCACCCGTGGGGTCCTGAATGGGAACATTATTCGCTCTCCTATCGAAAGAGAAGCTCATCTGACTGTCACACAAGCCAGGCATGAGTCATACACCTATTTACTCAATTTAGAATTCTACAGGCGACGTATTTTCCTCTTACACTGAGGAAAAGGCATGAAAGCTACAGTGATTAATGTAGTTATTAATGTAGCCAGTAAGGATACATTCGATGCAGTTTTTAAATGACTGATGGCACCAAAAAGGCACATGTCCAAAAATTATACTAGTGGGTGGGAGATGAGGCAAAAAAAGGGGGACAAGGAAACTTGTCAAAACTTGGATGATGAATAAAGGTATAAAGTTATTACTGCTCAGGTTCTTTAGAGACCCCACAGCTTCTAATAACCCAGGGGACAGGACTCCTTACCCAGCGAGGTCACATTCTCGTAGTTCTCCTGCATGACATCCCTGTAGAGGGCTCTCTGAGCGGGGTCCAGCAGAGCCCCCTCTCCCCTGGTGAAATACACAGCCACCTCCTCGAAGGTCACCAGCCCCTGAAAGAGCAAGAGTCCAACACTCAGGACCTGCTGCCCCACTCACAGCCCCACTATTCACGGAACAGCAGCACCAGGTAAATGGAGGCTCCGGGAGGCCCATGTTAACAGAGTCCCACCCCATCTTGCTTAGAGCAGCCAGGAGCCATCAGAGGGTAGAAAGAGAGAATCTTTGTGTCTCCCAGCTGACAGACGGAGGCAGGGTCGTCACATTTATCACATACCCACTAGCCAGAGCTTGATACAGGAGATGGGGCTGGCTCTGTAACCTGCTGGTGGCTCCCTGGTAGGAATCCCAACACTCTCCAAATAAAATATATGGATGAAAGGGGAAGTCAATAGTAAAGACTAGAAGTTAGAAGGTCAGAATTGTAGAAAATTGGTAAGGGAAGCTATCTAGAGTGACCAGATCACAAGCCTGCAATATCGCGACACATTGGGGTGCCGTCAGCCCCGCCAATAGTCCGACCCCCACTCCTCCCAGGCTCCCCCCTACTCTGCCCCAGGCTCCGCTCCCCCGTTCAGTCCTCCTCCCCCACCAATGTGCCTTTCCTCATCCCCCAGCCTGCTGCTGGCTTGCTGCGTCCCTCCTCAGTCCCCACCCACCCCTCTCCTCTTCACCCCCCCGCCCGCCACTCTCCTTTTCACCCCCCCACCACTCACCGATGGTGCCCACTTCCCGTCTGCCGGGTGGGTGCTCACCTGCCCCAGCACGACTCTCACCCCCCCTCATTCTACCCCCTCCCCCCGAGTGCCCACCCCTGCCCTGCCTCCTCTCCGCCTCCTCCCCCGAGCGTGCTGCATCCCTGCTCCTCCCCCTCCCTCCCGGAAAGTCCAACCCACGCCAAACAGCTGTTAGGCAGCGGGAAGTACTGGGAGGGAGGGGGAGGAGCGGGGACGCGGCCTGCTGGGGGAGGAGAAGGAGGCAAGGAGTGGGGAACTCGCCGCCTCCTTATCTGATTATTGGGACAATTGGTGTCCCGATCATACATCAATCGGGACGCGGGACAAAGGGTTAAATATCAGGACAGTCCCGATTTTATCGGGACATCTGGTCACCCTAAAGCTATCAGAAATCAATGATCAATCAATGAAAATAAGAGGGAAGTTTTTAAAAGTATATTAAGTACAAAATTAATCCTAACAATGGTAGTGGTAAATTACTAGATGGAAATGGCAGAATTAGCAAAAATAATGCAGAAGAGGTAAAAGTGTTCAATAAATGTTTCTCTCCTGGATTTGGAGAAAAACAGATGAAGTAACTCATATAAGGTGTTGACAACGACACACTTTCCATTCCAACATTAGCTCATGAGGACGTTAAACAGCAGCTATTAAAGTTAGACGTGTTTAAATCAGCGGGTCCAGATAACAAGAGTTTTCAAAGACACGGTGAAGGAGCGTGGTGGACTGTTAATGATAATTTTAATCAGGACTTGGAATGCTGGGGAAATTCCATAAGACTGGAATAAAGCTAATGCTGTGCCAATATTTAATACGTGTAAAAGAGGTGACCCAGCTAATTACAAGAGTGCAGCAGCCGATACTGGATTTCATTAATAAAGAATTTAAGGAGGGTAATATAATTAGTGCCCATTAACAAAGGTTTAGACACAATAGATTCTGTCAAACTAACTGGATATCCTTACTGGGTGAGATCAAAAGTTTGGTTGCAACGAATAGTATTGATGTAATATACCTAGACTTCGATAAGGCATATGACTTGGTTCAGCAGAATAATTTTGACTAGAAAACTAGCAAGATACAAAATACACAGGGCATATATTAAATAGGTTAAAAACTGGGATTGTAAATGGGGAACCATGGTCGAGTGGATTTCTTTCTAGGGGCTTCCCACAAGGATTGGTTCTGGGCTCTGTGCTATTTAACATTCTTATCAATGACCTGCAAGAGGATATAAAATAATCACTGATAAAGCTTGCAGTTGCCACAAAGATTGGGGGTGGTGATAACTAATGAAGTGTCCGTAGATTCCGGCTCCAGCACTGGAAGCCTGGGAAGTTTTCCCAGCCCTGGCTGAGGGGTTATTTCCTCTTCCACGAAGTTCCACTCCTATTCTTTAAAAGTAGGCCCCAGATTACACAAGTCTCAGCAGGTTTGTCACATCCTGTCCCCTCCCTTTCCCCACCCTAGATAGTTCCTGCCTCCCACCACCTGGAGCAGCTCCCACCCTCCTATGCATTTACTGCTCCTCTCCCTCCAAGCAGAACCCACCACCAGCTCCCTGATAATTCCTTACCTGAGCCAGCTCCATTGCAGCCATTTCCTTCCCCCTGGGAGGAGGGGATGATCTGGAGCGAAACGTGGACGTTATTCTGTAACCTGCCAGGGCGAGAAGGGCAAGGTGAGAAAATTCAGGTGGGGTTTTTGTCCATTCCACAAGCTGATTCCCCCAGGATGTTTCCCTGCTAATGGACATTCCAGGTTCTGCCACAATGTGAAGCACAGAGTGACCTTATTCCAGTACAGGCCTAGCCCCCTCCCACCAGGGTGTAACCCTCTGAGACAGGGTGAAACCCACCAGTAGCAGAGTCTCTCTGTTACACTTATCCAGATTGCGGACGATACCAAGCTGGGAGGGGTTGCAAGTGCTTTGGAGGATAGGATTAAAATTGAAAATGCTCTGGACAAACTGGAGAAATGGTCTGAAGTAAATAGGATGAAATTCAATAAGGACAAATCCCAAGTACGTCACTTAGGAAGGAACAATCAATTCCACACGTACAAAATGGGAAATGGCTGCCTAGGAAGGAGAACTGCGGAAAGGGATTGGGGGGTCACAGTGGATCACAAACTAAATATGAGTCAACAGAGCTACACTGCTGCAAAACAAGCGAACATCATTCTGGGCTGTATCAGCAGGAGTGTTGTAAGCAAGACATGAGGAGTAATTCTTCCGCTTTACTGCGCACTGATTAGGTCTCAACTGGAGCAGTGTGTCCAGTTCTGGGCAGCACATTTCAGGAAAGATGTGGACAAATTGGTGAAAGTCCAGAGAAGAGCAACAAAAATGATGAATGGTCTAGAAAACAAGACCTCTGAGGGAAGATTGAAAAAATTGTGTTTGTTTAGTCTGGAGAAGAGAAGACTAAGGGCAGGTCTACACTACGGTGGCGATCGATGTTGTGAGATTGAGCTATCGGGGGTCGATTTATCGTGTCTAGTCTAGACACGATAAATAGATCCCCGAGCACTCTCCTGTCGACTCCTGTACTCCATCGCCGCGAGAGATACAGGCGGAGTCAACGGGGGAGCGGCAGCAGTCGACTCACCGCCGGGAAGACGCCGCGATAAGTCGATCTCAGTACATCAACTTCAGCTACGCTATTGTCGTAGCTGAAGTTGCGTATCTTAGATCGATCCCCACCCAGTATAGACCAGGGCTGAGAGGGAACACGATCACTGTTTTCAAGTACATAAAAGGTTGTTACAAGGAGGAGGGAGAAAAATTGTTCTTCTTAACCTCTGAGGACAGGACAAAAAGCAATGGGCTTAAATTGCAGCGAGTGCAGTTTAGGTCAGTCATTAGGGAAAAACTTCCTGTCAGGGTGGCTAAGCACTGGAATAAATTGCCTGGGAGAGGTTGTAGAATCTCCATCATTGGGGATTTTTAAGAGCAGGCTGGACAAACTCCTCTCAGGGATGGTCCTGATCATACTTAGTCCTGCCTTGAGTGCAGGGGACTGGACTAGCTACCTCTCGAGGTCCCTTCCCGTTCTATGATTCTATGAAGCAAAGGCCAGAGAAGACCAGAATCCAAAGAGTCACTCTGGGGGAGTCTCCCTGTCATTGTCCCTAAGGCAGCTCTCTCAGGTTTACAAAGTTATTGGATGCTCCAGCCTTTATCCAGTCTCTCCTGGCAGTGCCCCTTTCACGGGTTGGGCCTAGTTTTAGCCTTTGGGAAGTGTGACCCCGGGGGCTCTGAGACGGGGCCTCCTTGCCGCAGCACATCTTGTTCCTTTCTGTGGCTCCCCAGCGAGTCCCAATGAGTAGATACTCCTGATACAGACTGTGAACATAAGAGCGGCCCACTGCATCAGACCAATGGTCCATCTAGCTCAGCGGTTCTCAATCAGGGGGTCCGGACCCCTCAGGGGATCATAAGGTTATTACACGGGGGTCGTGAGATGTCAAGCTCCACCCCAAACCGTGCTTTGCATCCAGCATTTATAATGGTGTTAAATATATTAAAACATGTTTTTAATTTATAAGGGGGGGGGGTCCGCACTCAGAGGCTTGCTGTGTGAAAGGAGTCACCAGTACAGAAGTTTGAGAACCACTGATCTAGACCATCCCCGAGAGGGGTTTGTCCAGCCTGCTCTTAAATCCCCAATGATGGAGTGATCTAGCTCAGCGGCCAGTGCCAGGTGCTTCAGAGGGAACAAACAGAACAGGGAACCATCAAGTGATCCATCCCCTGTCGCCCATTCCCAGCTTCCGGCAAACAGAGGCCAGAGACACCATCCCTGCCCAGCCTGCCTGTGACACTGGCAGATGAGGTGTTAGCTCTTGCAAAAGCTCCCAAGTCTTAACTGAACAGGGACAAACGCACGGCTGGAATCAGTCTGGCTCCCCTGGGTTAGTCTTGTTAAAACAGGTATTAGAATTATAACAACGTGTTTAGTGTTTAGACTTTACTGAATGCTTGTGAGTTGCTGCCTGGGTAACTAGTTGCATTGTGAGCCTCTGTGACTGTGTAAATCACCAGACAGGAGACAGATTTTACCTAGGTGAAGTGCTGGTTGGCAACCAAATGCATTACACCCCGCCTGGCAGGAAAGGTTCATCAACACCAGATAGACTATTATGGGACGTTAACAGAGACACAAGACTGTTGTTGTGCTCTTGACTTCCCTTTGGTTGAGTTTGCAGCTCAGAGCACATGGCAGGAAGGGGTAAAAACCCCCATACAGAAGGAACTGATGATCTGTCTGCTGCTTGGACTCTGGGGGGCAAAGTTTCTCGGCATAAGCAAGAGATCACCAGCTCCTTATTCTTTAGGACTAACCCAGACTATGTAGAACTTGTTTATTATAGAAGCTTCTGTTACCTTTTGAAATTTAAGACTGTAACTCGTCTGCATCTGCTTTAAGCTGCTTTAACTTTGTAAACAACTCTGGTTTTAAATAAATCTTAATACAGGTTATGACAGCACTGGCTACAAGTGTTGTCTTTCTTGTGAGATCTAAGATTCAACTGACCTAAGGAAGTGACTGGCCCTTCGGGACTGGCAGTAACCTGAACGTTGCTGTGATTCGTGGGGTAAGGCAGTGGTTCTCAACCAGGGGTTTGGGGCCCCTTGGGGGGCCACAGTTATCAGGGGGGCTGCCAAGCATGGCCAGCGTTAGACTCGCCGAGGCCCAGGGCAGAAAGCTGAAGTCCCAGCGCATGGGGCTGAAGTCCAGGCCCCTGAGCCCCACCACCTGAGGCTGAAGCCAAAGCCTAAACTATGTAGGTTCGTGGGGGCCCCTGTGGCCTGGGGCCCCGGGCAGTTGCCCTGCTTGCTGCCCCCTAACGCCAGCCCTGGCTTTTATATGCAGAAAACCAGGGATTGAGGCCCACGTGGGCCGTGGAGTTTTTATAGCATGTTGGGGGGCTCAGAAAGAAAAAGGTTGAGAACCCCTGGAGTAAGGGACCATCTGTCACAAAGGTTGGCTCACCTGCGTGGTGAGATACATGGGATCACCCAAGGGGACTGTCTGTGATTCCATGTTGATGCTGTTACAGAGCCTGAAGCGTTGACACTGGATACTTGGTTAGTGAAATCTCCATACAGACCTCACACCCAATTGGGGTTTGTTCCCTGCTTCTCACCAGTCTGCCGGAGGCTGGTGCTCGTGCTCTCCAGTCACTGGGGACAGTGCTACAGAGACTAACGGGCACAACGCCACCAGCAGCCATTGGCAGCAATGCAGAGCAGGCTTCACAGGGACACAGTGTGGCTGCCATCCCTTCAGTGATGATGGATCTGCAGCAGATTATGTCCCGCGCCCCATGACCCAGCTTGTCTCCTGAGACAGAGGCGAGTGACGGAGGGGGCAGAACGGATCCAGGGGGCAGGGAGAGGGATAACAAAACACACCTCCTGGGGTCACCCCTCAGGACGTGAACATGACAGGCCTTGTGGTGGCAGTGAAGGGGGAGGGGAGGGAGCGGGAGCAGCACCCTCCAGGGCAATGCTGCCAGTGGGTCTCCCCACCACCTCAGGCCTGGGGCTGACAGGGGGCCATTCCCTGGGCCTGGGCGCCTGGGAAGGGCTATAGAAACCCCACGCCGGCACAGAAGGGGTTAAACTGCTGCTCTAGTCGGGACCGGCCCAGCCCCTCCACACCTGCAAACCCTGCCAGGCCTGGAGCAGGAGCTAACAGGAGAGACCTGCTCTACTCTGGGGGGGGGCACCCTGGGGATGGAACAGTCTGTGGAGCATCTCCAGCCCCCAGGAGAGGGCTGGCAGCATTCGGGGCTCTGGCCTTCACCGAGAGAACTCAGCACCCGCCCTGAAGGCCACTGGCAGAAAGTCGCCCTCTCCCTGGCCTAGGGGGGTCAGACAGTGACACAGAGATCCCTTGGCAAAGGGTCACTTGGGATTTGCCAGCAGCTCTCCCCTGAGACCTGACAAACCCACCACACCAAACACATCGCTTGGAGGAGGGTCCTGCGAGGTGTCTACAGAAAGCTCGTCACTGGTCAAGACTCAGTGACTGAGAGATCAGCGTATGGGTCATATGTACAGAACAAAGCGCTGACACTGAACATCTGCTTTATAAACTCAACTGTCCAGCCCTGCTCCCTCCCAAACTAGCAGTGGAAAACCATCGGGACACCACCAAACCACTGAAACTGGAGTGTGGGGGAGCTGAAGGTGGGGGAATGTGATGGGGAGTGTGGGGGAAACTGGAGTGTGGGGGAGCTGAAGGTAACAAATTTAATCATCCCAAATCCAAACTAGGAATAGTTTCAAGGCACATGTTACACGTGTACGGGGGGCAGGGGCAGGCCAGAGTGTATAGGGCAGGGGGCCTGTTTGGAGGAGGGGCAGAGCTGGGGCACGGCTGGACCAGGAGCAGAAGGCCCAGCTGGGGCACAGACCATGTCAGAGATTTCTCTCGCTGGCTCTGTTACCACTGCCCATGGCAAACACTTGAAAGAAGGGGAGGCCGAGCTGCAAACGGTGTCAGGAGGAGGAGGAGGAGAGAGACACTTGAAAGCATGACCATTATTCCCATTCCACCGTAACAAAAAGTACAGGAGAGGGGAGCAAAACTTCAGAATCACGCAGCACCTAGGTGGACAGAGCACTGGACCCAGACTATTCCTGGCTCTGCCACGGGCCTGCTGGGTGACCTTGGGTAAGTCATTGCACTTCCCTGTGCCTCTGATTGCAAACTTGTGTGAGACCCACAACTGCCTATAGTGCTGCTAACTCCTCCTGCCAACATTGCTCTGTGCAAAAAGCTAGGAAATTCACCTATTAAAACTTTATGAAAGCAGGATTTAAGGTTGCCCGAAGCTGTCTGGTGCCCCTCCAGAAGAGAGATCAGCAAAACTCAAACTTGTAATAAATCAGGAAATGCAGAGAAAGTACACACCAATGGAATCCTAATTCTGCAATTCACAAAGGCAGCAAAGCCCTGGGAAAGGCAACTTTCAGAAGCAAACAGAAGGGGACAGAGCTTACCTTTGCTAAGACAGAATGTGGTTTCAGGTGAGCTGCGCTGTACAGGAGCTACCGACACCTGTTCTACACTCAGATACTGGGCCTGCTCCCCAGAAACAGCCGCACACTTGGTCAATTGAACAGCCCTTCCCCCCTTTTTACAACTCTTTCATCCTTACTCACAGAAGTTCCAGTTAACAGTCTCCATTCACTCACCCATCGTGAAGCACACAGACTGCTCTCACGTCCCATCTCACTGCTGACTATTCCCATGGCAAACAGTCCCGTTTCCTCCTGACAACATGCACCGCTCAGTGCAGAAACGAGACAGACTGGAAACTCCAGGTACACATGCACCTCTCTCCTTTCATCGCACAATGGGGGACTCAGACCCAGATCTTCTCATATCACAATCAAACCTCCACCAAATTGCTTTAACTAACACCTCTACCTATCAGTGCGGTCCTTGCCCCACAGAGATCACAATCCAAGCAGACAATGGGTAGGAGGAAAACACAGAGGGGCTGGGACTTCCCCCAGGTCACCAAGCAGGTCAGGGACAGAGCCAGGAACAGACCCCGGTAACTCCAGAGCCCCGTCACCCGCAGCTTGGAAAGGCCCCCAGGCCCCACTGTATTAGGCTGCAGGAAGAGGTGGTTTGCCCATGGACGCACAGGCTGTCTGGGCAGGGCAGGTCAGCTGCAGTCCCTGCACACAGCCGGGGGTGGGTGTCCTGGGTCAGGAGAAGTCAGTGTCTCCGTCCCCCCGCAAGCCTTCAAACTGGGACACAGTGCACCAGTGCCAATCAGAGCGCACTAGTGTAAATTCTGTCTGTCCTAAGGGTTTGCACCAGCACCTGAAACACCAGGGTGGCAGAGACCTTCAGTGCCCAAAACAGCCCTAGACCTGGGCTCTATTTCTAGCTCCGTCACGGACAGCCTGGGAGACCTCGGGCACGTCAAGGTTTCTCCTCCCCACTTCAGTCTCTTTACCCAGCTGCCTCTCACTGGGGTCTCCTCTCTGCAGAGCTGCTCACCACTCAGATCCGTGTGGGTGTCCCCAGAGCTAAGGCAGGTCAGCTCGGGAACAGTCTGACAAGGGGGCTGGCAGGCAGGACAAACCTCGGGCAGAGATAATCCCCACAGACCGGGCCCTGCCTCGGCCGGGGGAGCCGGGCAGAGAGATGACAGCGTGAGGCCCGAGGCTGCCCTACAAGAGATAGGTAGGGAAACACAACACGCAGAATAAACCCACCGCAACATAACGTCAGGCACTTCAGAGACAAAACCAACCCCCCCCACCCACACACAAGCCCCCCCCAAACACACAACCCCCCCCCCACACGCACGGCGGGGGGCAGTGGCTGATCGGGGATAGGAGCTGAGCGGTTCCCACCAGGGTCTGACCGAGGAGCGGGGGGGGGGAGCGGCGCCGTTGGCCCCCCAAGGCCCCGCCCCGCGGGACCCGGGCACAGGGTCGATCCGGGCGGGGCCCCACGCTCGGCCCGGTCCGGCGGCAGCAGAGAAGGCGGGAGAACGGGGTAGGGGGCGGGGGGTTGGGATGTTTTATATCTGTGTCTGAGAGTTGGGGGGGAAACGAGTCACAGACTCCGCCCCCGGCAGCAGGGAGACAAACCCCCAGCGCGGGGGGGGGGGGCTGTGGCTGGGACGGGGGGGGCGGGGCGGTGTGAGGGGCCGGGGGGGCGGGGCGGTGTGAGGGGCGCTGGGGGGGGAGGGGCAGTGTGAGGGGGGCGGGGGGGGATTTTACGGGACTCTCCGGCGCACCCAGGCAGTGACGGTTTCCCCGCCTCACACGGGCCGCAGGGAGCCGGGGGGGGGCAGTTTGAAGGGGCCGGGGGGAGGGGGAGGGGCAGGAGCGAGACACGGACACACACTCATCCCCCCCCCCGGGGGTTTCCCGGCCTCCCCCCACTGACCCCCCCCATCGCTACGGAGGCCGCACCGGGACCCCCCCGCCCCAGCTTCCGGCCCGGCCCAGGGCGGGGGGGGGGGTGTCTCGGGCCCAGGTGTCTCCTCCCCCCGCCCCGCTCGGCTCTTACCGGCTCCGCCGCGCGCCCGGAGCCCACCCCCCCCGCAGCGGTCCGGAAGTGACGCATCCGCGAGAAACGTGACGGGTCCGGCAGTTGGAGCGGGGTGCGAGGGGGGGGGGAGGAGTCACGTGACGGGACCGGCCGTTAGGGCCGTTGGAGCGCGGCGCGCGGGGGGGGGGGAGGAGTCACGTGACGGGTCTGGTGTACCGACACATTGCGAAACCCTCCCGTTTTGCAGCCAGTTGCAGTTTCTGCTGCACAACGTGACCGTCTGGGCTCCTGCTCAGGACTAGCTGCCGCCTGGTCCATGGGGCTGCGGCTCAGGCGGGACGGGGTGTGAGGTCAAAACACTCACATGCTGCTTCCTCCTGGCTCATGGGCCACATTGACCTATTGCCGGGGCCTGGGGGGCTCTGCCTTTTCATTTAATTGTAAATGAAGCTTCTTAAGCACTTATACATTATAGCCATAAAAAGAGACCTTCTAAAAATATTAAAATGTCTGACTGGCACCATGCGAAGCCGTAACTCAGAGAGACAAAATGAAGACTCGGCCCAGCTCTTCTGACAGGTGCCGAACCCTGATCTTTTGGATGCTTGAGGCGCCCGCGCTGTCCCTTGTTTGTGTGTGAATACGGAGGTAACGTTTGGGGGTACAGAGGATGCCCCTGACCCCAAGGTGGTAACCAGAGTGGCCCCATTCATTTTCTCCACTGGCTTCCTCCTTGATTATTTCCAATGACTTGGCTGCCTATGTCCCTGTCACCAGTCCAGGGATGGTTGCAAATCTGGAGGGATGGGGTTTGCAGTCGAAAACACTCACGATCTGCTTCCTCCTGGCTAATGTGCCAAATTGACCTATTGGATGAGTGAGGCGCGTGCTTTCACTCGTTTGTGTGTGTGTGACATTATTGATATAAACTGGGACCATGTAGAACATCGTTTGCAACCAAGGTCCTGTAGTGGCACCAAATCTTAGGTAAAGGGGGTCATATACGGTGGCTAAGACCAGGTTATGGGTTGGTGGTTATGATTATGCTGTCTGTATGTCTGTATCATTTTGTAGTTGAAGTTATAAATATTGGCTCTGTACTGTCTGTATTTTGTATTTGTGCTCTGCTTCTGGGTGACACCGCAGACAAGTTGGTGTTAGCTCTGATAAGTTCGCTTGATGGCCTATTAAGGACCATCAGCTACACAACTGACCCATGGAGGGAGGCAGACACGCCTCGTGACTCAGCGAAGTATGCAGGGACTGGCCCATGTGACTCCAGACTCCATTTTGCTGTAATGTTCCACAGTAAGGACAAAGAGGTTCTTACACCTGGAAAAGCCTATATAAGGCTAATGCCTCATCTCCATCTTGTCTTCAGTCCTGCTTCTACCTCTGGAGGGATTTTGCTAGGAAATGAAGCTCTACACAAGGGACAAGTGACCCATCCCAGCGGGGGATGTTCTCCAGAGACTTGATTTGAACCTGCAGTTTACTCCATCACGTTACAAGCCTGAACTAAGAACTTTGTCATTACTCTATGTAATTGATTCCATTTAACCAATTCTAGCTCTCATCTCTACCTTTTTCCCTTTATGAATAAACCTTTAGATTTTATATTCTAAAGGATTGGCAACAGCGTGATTTGTGGGTAAGATCTGATGTGTATATTGACCTGGGTCTGGGGCTTGGTCCTTTGGGATCGAGAGAACTGTTTTCTTTTATTGGGGTGTTGGTTTTCATAACCATTCATCCCCAGGAGGAGTGGGTCTGGTGGTGATACTGGGAGACTGGAGTGTCTAAGGACATTGTTTGTGTGACTTGTGTTACCCAGTGCCGTGAAACCAAAGTCCTTTTTGTCTGGCTGGTTTGGGTTGCCTTAGAGGTGGAAAACCCCCAGCCGAGGGCTGTAACTGCCCTGTTTGAGCAATTTGTCCTAAATTGGCACCTCGGCTGGGTCCCGCCAGAACTGCCTCATCACAGTGTGAATAAGTGAAAAGGGAGGTAAGGTTTGGGGGTACAGAGGACGCCCCTGACCCCAAGGTGGTAACCAGAGTGGCCCCATTCATTTTTTCCACTGGCTTCCTCCTTGATTATTTCCAGTGACTTGGCTCCCTATGCACATGTCACTGGTCCAGGGATGGTTGTGCCCCTGTCACTGTTCCGGGGATGGTTGTGCCCCTGTCACTGGTCCGGGGATGGTTGCAAATCTGGAGGGATGGGATTTGACCTATTGGATGAGTGAGGCGCGCTCTTTCACTCGTTTGTGTGTGAGTACGTGAAAAGGGAGGTAAGGTTTGGGGGTATACCTAAATGCACTCCCCTTCCCCACGCCCAGCCCTACAGGGCCGCCCAGAGGATTCCGGGGGCCTGGGGTCTTCGGCAGCGGGGGGCCCTTCCATTCCGGGACCCGCCGCCGAAGTGCCCCGAAGACCCGCGGCGAGGCCCCCGCCGCCGCCGAATTACCGCCGAAGACCGAGCTGAACTCAGCGGCGGGTCCCGCTCCGTCTTCGGCGGTAATTCGCCAGCGGGGGGCCCTTCCGCCCCGGAGCGGAAGGACCCCCGCCGGCGAAGACCGGGAGCAGAAGAAGCTCCTGCGCCCAGCCCCGCAAGAGTTTTCTGGGGCCGCCCGGAGTGAGTGAAGGACCCCGCTCCAGGGGCCCCGAAAAACTCTGGTTGGGGCCCCTGTGGGGCTCGGGGCTTAGGGCAAATTGCCCCTCTTGGCCCCCCCCCCGGGCGGCCCTGCAGCCCTATGCATGCTGGCTTGGGAATATCACTACTGTAGTGTCAGCTTTTAAGAGAGCTTCACATGCAGAGCCGTAACTAGGGATTTTTGGCACACAAGGCTAGGAACAGAGGCAGCATGTCCGGCTCTTCCCTATTGGAGGGAAGGATCCACCAACGAATTTCTGCAAAAGAGCCATATGCGCCGCCCCTCTCCACTGAAGACGACCAGCGGCACTTCGGCAACGAGTACCACAGTCCCTCTCAGAGGGAAGGACTTGCTGCCGAATTGCCTCTGAAGGAGAGACTTTCTGAGCCCCTCACTTTCCGTGCCCGAGGCAAGTGCCTCACTCGCCTTGCCCTCGTTACGGCAATGTTCACATGCACCCCTTCTAGTATTACGGTAAGTTAAAACAAGCTACAGTACATTGGGACATTAATGCTCTGTTACAGTGTTTGCAGTAGCATATTAAAAGCTATAACACTGAACAGACGAGTTAGGGCCGGCTTTAGGAAGTTTGGGGCCCACCCAATTCAAACATTTTCGGCGGGGCCCCAGCAGGGATGACTTTAAAAAAAAAGGAAAAAAAGTGGGAAAAAAAAGCCTTTCCTTTCTTAGCAACCGGTTCCCTATAAAAAGTTCTGATTTAAGGGATGTGCCAGAATATGTATTTCTGGTACCAATAGGGTTACTATATTTCCAGATTTAAAAATTCCTCCCGGACAGCAATTTAAGAACCAAAAAGTCTGACATGTCCGGGAAAATATGGCTGTATGTTAACACTACCTACAGTTCTTTTTTAAAAAGATGGGACTGAACTAGAAATGACTCCGCTTCACACGTGTGGGTCCCCGCCACTCCCTGGGAGTGTGCTAGGGTGACCAGATGTCCCCATTTTATAGAGACAGTCCCAATCTTGGGGTCTTTTTCTTATATAGGATCCTATTAACCTCCACCCCATCCTGATTTTTCACACTTGCTGTCTGGTCACCCTCGGGTGTGCACATGTGTGGGTACCAGCTGCTCTCTTCTCCCATCATTGAAGCAGGTGTGCAGGGTTACTGCCCAGGGAATTGCAGGGCACCAGTGGACATGGGGCTGGCTGCAGGCAGGGCAAGGGGTGCAGCAATGGCTGGAGACAGGGGTGGGTGGGGTGGGCTGGGCTGGGCTGGCTTCAAGCAGGGCCATAGGGGGGTGTGGCATAGATTGGCAGTGCTGAAGACAAAGGAGTGCAGGAATGGCTGGCTTCAGGCAGGGGGGGTGCAGCAGGGGTTGGCTGGAGACAGGGCAGGGGGTGCAGGTACAGGGGGTACAGACCACCCGGTATGGTACGTGCTCCCTCCTCCTCCTCCCTCCCCCACCTGGGGCTCCCCTGCTTCCACAGCCCTGGCCATGTACACAGCTGCCGGAGCCCTGGGGAAGCGGCGGGGCTCCAGTGGCTATTTAAAGGGCTGGGGCGATAGAAGCAACGGGAGCCACAGACTTTTTAAGTAGCCCACAGATCCCAACAGCCCTACCCCAGGGCTCCAGCAGTGTGGCTGTGGTGGCAATTTAAAGGGCCCCCAGGCCCTTTAAATTGTCCCCTGGAGAAGCCGGGCCACCCCGCTACAGTGCACCGACTCTTGCCAATACACCGAACCGGGCCTTGGGCGCGGGACCCTCTTAGGGGCAGGGCCCGATTCAGGGGAATTGGTTGAATTAGCCTAAAGCCGGCCCTGCCAGTATATCCAGGACATTAGTAGCACACTTTTCCCCCACCAATACCTAGTAGTTGCACTGTCATCTCCCATAGCTACTTACGCTGCAGCTTTATTGTTAAACCTAAATTGGGAAGAAAGACGACTGATTCAGAACTTCTTTAATGGTTACTTTATCGCTAAAGGGTGTAGTGGGGTGTAGACTTGGAGAGAGGAAGGTTTCTATGATGTAGGCAAGATCAAGTATTTTATCCAAAACCAGAATACGAATGGCGCTGGTCTTCTTGGTGTCTGACCTTGAGCTATTGTCAAAAGTTTGAGGGTGACTCGTCTCCTTCCTCATATTTTGGTTGAGGATTCCATTGATAAAGGGATTGGCCTCAAATACCTGGTTGTAGGACTCTGCCACGGTGTAGTTTTCATCTTGGGTTGCCTGGTCCTAATTATAGTAAAGCATGCACTTTAGTCTTTGTAATTATGTGTTATAACAATGTGGAACTAGCTGTTTTAGGGGATGTCTCGATTTCATTCCTGTAGTAACATAACTGGTGATAGGAAAGCAGGGAGAGAGAGAGGTGTGTGCTCTGCAGGGCTGCTGGCCACGGGGCCAATGGGTGTGGGTGGGCTGGGTAGGATCGCGGGAGTCACGTCTCAGGGATCTGCCCCACTCCCCAGCACTGCTCCAGCTCTGAGCTGTCTCCACTGCCTGGGACCTGTGGGGCCCCACCTGCCTCCCTGGGGGAAGAGCCACCTGGGACCGGTGCAGAGGCTGGGCCAGTCTCAGCCACTCACAGGGAACAGTCGGGGAGAGGGGAGGCTCAGCTGGGTCCTGAGAGAGCCTGGCCCGGGTAGGCTCTGCTCCTGCTCCAGCCTGGCTGCTTCCACCACTCCCAAGAGGCCAGTGTTATCCTGCCCCAGGACCAGCTCTGGCTGCGCTGCCAGCTCAGCCTCGCAGCCACAGTCACCTCCCATCAGGGCCAGCTACTGTGGCTGGGGGCTAGGGTGTGGGAGAGTAGGTCTCTAGGGGGTCTGGGTAGGTGCTGGGCACTGGGGGGGTGGGGAGATCTCTGTGTTGGGGGGCTGTCAGTGGGGGAGATCTGTGTGTGTGGGCGCTGGGAAGTGGGGGGGGTCTTGCGGGTCACTGCAGTTGTGGTGGTGGGGGGCACTGCACAGTGAGGGGATCTGTAGGGGGGCTCTGGGTGGGAAGGTGTGGGGCACTGTGCAGTTGTGGGAGGGCTGTGGGGGGTCTTCAGTTGGGGGGCACTGGTCAGTGAGAGGATCTGTGGGGGGGTTCTGAGTGGGTGGGGGAGTGATCTGGGAGTGCACTGGGCAGGGGCGTTTGTGGGGGTCTCTGGATGGTGCAGCGCTGGGCATAGGGAGATGGAGGGGTGCCAGGCAGGGGGTTTGTGGGGTCTCTGTGTGGTGTGGCACTGGGCGTAGGGAGCCAGAGGGGTACAGGGCAGGGGGTTGGTGGGGGTCTCTGGGTGGTGCGGCACTGGGTGAAGGGAGTCAGAGGGGTCCCGGGCAGGGGGTTGGTGGGGGTCTCTGGGTGGTGAGGCACTGGGCGAAGGGAGCCAGAGGGGTGCTGGGCAGGGGGTTGGTGGGGGTCTCTGGGGGGTGCGGCACTGGGCGTAGGGAGCCAGAGGGGTGCTGGGCAGGGGGTTTGTGGGGGTCTCTGGGGGGTGCGGCACTGGGCGTAGGAAGCTGGAGGGGTGCTGGACTGGGGGTTTGTGGGGGTCTCTGGGTGGTGCGGCACTGGGCGTAGGAGTCGGAGGGGTGCTGGGCAGGGGGTTTCTGGGGGTCTCTGGGTGGTGCGGCACTGGGCATAGGGAGTCGGAGGGGCGCCGGGCAGGGGGTTTGTGGGGTCTCTGGGTGGTGCGTCACTGGGCGTAGGGAGTCGGAGGGGTGCTGGGCAGGGGGTTTGTGGGGGTCTCTGGGTGGTGCGGCACTGGGCGTAGGGAGCCGGAGAGGTGCTGGGCAGGGGGTTGGTGGGGGTCTCTGGGTGGTGTGGCGCTGGGCATAGGGAGTCGGAGGGGTGCTGGGCAGGGGGGTTGTGGGGGTCTTTGGGTGGTGCGGCGCTGGGCGTAGGGAGTCGGAGGGGTGCTGGGCAGGGGGTTTGTGGGGGTCTCTGGGTGGTGCGGCGCTGGGCGTAGGGAGTAGGAGGGGTGCTGGGCAGGGGGTTTGTGGGGGTCTCTGGGTGGTGTGGCATTGGGCATAGGGAGTCGGAGAGGTGCTGGGCAGGGGGTTTGCGGGGGTCTCTGGGTGGTGTGGCGCTGGGCGTAGGGAGCCGGAGGGGTGCTGGGCAGGGGGTTTGGGGGGGTCTCTGGGTGGTGTGGCGCTGGGCGTAGGGAGCCGGAGGGGTGCTGGGCAGGGGGTTTGTGGGGGTCTCTGGGTGGTGTGGCACTGTGCATAGGGAGCCAGAGGGGTGCCGGGCAGGGGGTTTGTGGGGGTCTCTGGGTGGTGCGGTGCTGGGCGTAGGGAGCCGGAGGGGTGCTGGGCAGGGGGTTGGTGGGGGTCTCTGGGGGGTGTGGCACTAGGTGTAGGGAGCCAGAGGGGTGCTGGGCAGGGGGTTGGTGGGGGTCTCTGGGTGATGCGGCACTGGGCATAGGGAGCTGGAGGGGTGCTGGGCAGGGGGTTTGTGGGGGTCTCTGGGTGGTGTGGCACTGGGCATAGGGAGCTGGAGGGGTGCTGGGCAGGGGGTTTGTGGGGGTCTCTGGGTGGTGCGGCGCTGGGCGTAGGGAGTCGGAGGGGTGCTGGGCAGGGGGTAGCATGGTGCAGCGTGGGCCCACCCCCCAGGGGAAGAAGCACAATGGCAGTGCAGGGCTGGGCTGGACAGTGTGGGTCTGGCAGCTCCTGGTTTGTAAACAGGGCCCTTGTACTGGGCTGGGTGGAGTGGGGCTGTCCCTGCCGTGCCATGACTCATATCCCATTGCCCCCAGCCAGCCCCTCGCTCTGAGGACTCTGCCCCCCTGCCTCATGTCCCCATTTCCCCCATGGGGACCCACAAATATGTTTAGCACCGGGCCCACAACAGGTTAATCCGGCCCTGTTTGGGGTGCAGGCTCTGGGAGGGAGTTGGGGGTGCAGGAGGGTTGCAGGCTATGGGGAGTTTGAGTGAGGGGTGCAGGCTCTGAGCTGGGGCAGGGGATTGGGGTACAGGGGGGTACAGACATGTGGGCTCTGGGAGGGAGTTAGCAGCTCAGCACGTTGTAGAAGAGGAAGGAGCTGCAGGGATTTCATAGAGACATAGAAAATGACAGCAGACACTTTTCCATAGTCACAATGTGAGAGGCAGAGTGGGAGGGAGGGAGGGAGGGGGCGTCTGTACGGTATTTCCCCGCATTCAGGCTCCCGGCTGGAGCAGTAACAGCCCCGCAGCACTTGTACAGGACAGAGAGGAGCCGCGGTGTCTGGGCTTTGACAGTCTGGGAATTGGGCTGCCGGTGCCTCTAAGCCCCAGCCCCAGGAACCCGCCCCCTGCTCCGGGGCTGACACGCGGCAGAACTGAAAACAGCCTGTGCCCCCCTCCCCCACAACCCCGCCCCCCCCAGATCTGCGAGCCCAGCAGGGGGCTCCTCCCGAGGGGCCCCTGTCCCCCCCACCCCTTCCCTAAACGGGGGTTTTGTCCCCGCACAGGGTCTGGCAGCGTCTCCCCCCCCCCCCCCCCGGCTTAACCCCGGCTCCCACCCCCCACCCCCGATTTCCCCCCTTCAGCCTCTCTCCTGCCGCTGCCTACAGCAGCTTGACCCCCCCTGGCCAGTAAATTTCTGCCCCCCGCTCAGACCCTGGCAGCCCCCCCGCTGCGATTTGCCCCCTTGAGCCTTTTAAACGCCCCCAAAGAGCAGGCAGCAAATCGTGGGTAGCAGTGAGGGCAGAGAGAGGGCAGTGGCGACAGCGGAGCTTACTGGGCATGCTCAGTTCGGCCGCGCATGCTCAGTGCAGCCAAAGTAGCGAATCGGGAGCGGTTCATGTTTCTGTCGTTACACCGGCCGTTAGGGCCGTTGGAGCGCGGCGCGCGGGGGGGGAGCCGGGGGAGGGGTCACGTGACGGGTCCGGCCGTTAGGGCCGTTGGAGCGCGGCGCGCGGGGGGGAGCCGGGGGAGGAGTCACGTGACGGGTCCGGCCGTTAGGGCCGTTGGAGCGCGGCGCGCGGGGGGGGGAGCCGGGGGAGGAGTCACGTGACGGGTCCGGCCGTTAGGGCCGTTGGAGCACGGCGCGCGGGGGGGGGGAGCCGGAGGAGGAGTCACGTGACGGGTCCGGCCGTTAGAGCGCGGCGCGCGGGCGGGGGGGGGGGAGCCGGGGGAGGAGTCACGTGACGGGTCCGGCCGTTAGGGCCGTTGGAGCGCGGCGCGCGGGGGGGAGCCGGGGGAGGAGTCACGTGACGGGTCCGGCCGTTAGGGCCGTTGGAGCGCGGCGCGTGGGGGGGGGAGCTGGGGGAGGGGTCACGTGACGGGTCCGGCCGTTAGGGCCGTTGGAGCGCGGCGCGGGGGGGGGGGAGCCGGGGGAGGGGTCACGTGACGGGTCCGGCCGTTAGGGCCGTTGGAGCGCGGCGCGCGCGGGGGGAGCCGGGGGAGGGGTCACGTGACGGTTGCAGCCGTTAGGGCCGTTGGAGCGGCGCGCGCCGGGGGGCTGTGAGGCGGCGCTGCCCCCTGTTGGGGGCGGGGTTCTCCACAGCGCCGCCCCTTATTCCCCCTCCCTCCCCCGACTCCGGGCCCCTCCTGCTGCTCCCGGCCCCACACCGGCCGCGGGCAGCGCGGCCCCCCCCCCGGGCAGGGGGCGAACCGGGCCCGGCCCCTCCCCCCCCGGCTGGAGCGTGTCCGCCGCATGCGAGACCTGCCCCTCCCCCTCCCGCGGGGCCTGCGCTGGGGGCGGGGCCCCTCATTAGCCCCGCCCTGCCTGGGGGGAGGGGCAGCCCCTGGGCCGGAGCCTGCGGGGACCGAGCTCAGACACCCCAGCGCGGGGGGGAGACGGGACTGGGGGGGGGATGGGGGAGACAGGACCGGGGGGGGGGGGACACAGGACTGGGGAGAAGGGAGGAGAAGGGGGCAGATGGGACGGGGGGGAGATGAGATGGGACCGGGGGGAGGAGGGGAGATGGGACTCGGGGTGCGGAAGGCAGGAGACTGGGAGGGGACATGAGGAGGACGGGGGCATTTTAATAATTTGTGGAGGTCCCGGGGTGTTTGGGGGAGATGAGGAGGATGTTCCCTTTTGAGATAAAAACTAAGAAATCCAGGACTAGCAAATTCTTTGAGAAATCTGGTGTTTAGACCTTGTATTTTAAGCAGGGGGGATCTGAGTTCCTGGGATGGTTTTTGTTGGCAGGAAGCAACATGGTTTGGTCTGTGATTGTACCAAAGGGGGAAGAGGGTTGTTTGTAAAGGAAGAGAGAAGACTGAAGGTCTCTGATGAGGATGGGATTTGAACCCACGCGTGCAGAGCACAATGGATGAGCAGCATCACCGTAACCACTCGGCCACCTCATCGGAGCTGTCAGGGAAGGGACGGGAGGAGAAATCCAAGGCCAGCAGAGGTAGGGCCAATAAGGAGTTTTTAAATACTAAGCGGAAGCAGGGTCTGAGTGAGCTCCCCCCTCCCATCTAGTGAGGAGCTGGGGGAAGACGTCAGGAACAGACCGTGTTTGCACAGACCCCCCTGCTCCGCCCAGCTCCGCAGCAGGGTGGGGCGGCTGTGCCAAACGGAGCAGTTTTGGCTGGTGGTGGGTTACAAATCACACGAGTGCAATGAAATGTTGTTCTCCTGCCTGGACGAGTCAAGGGCAGCACAGGGGACCAGGAACCGGGGAACATTTCAATCCTTAACACCACAAAACAGAGAAACGCTCCCGAGTCTCTCCCAGGGAATTAACATTTCTTCGCAGAAAGCTAAAGGTTCTAACAGAAAGGAGTGAAACCAAATGGCCACCCAACATACCTAGTCCGGCCTGCTTGAGGGGCTAGGTGGGTGAGGAATAGCTTTTAATGGGCTGCATAGACGTAATTTGAGGGCATCACCCTAAACCAGTGGTCCCCAAACTTTTCACCCTGTGCCCTCTTATCTGTGTCCGCGGCCCCTCGGCAGCCACAGTCGAGAACGGGGGCTGGGACCGGGACCGTGGCTTGCTGCAGAGAGGGATGTGGAGGGGGTAAGGAGGGTCAAGGCGGGGCCAGGAGCCTGGGGGCAGAGTGGTGCTCCCTCCCTGCTCTCCATGGGGGCTGGCTGGGGCCCTGAGGTGCCCCCGTGAACGTCCCCCTGTGCCCCCCTAGGAGGCAGGCCCCACTGCCCTAAACGGAACCCTACTGGCTAAGCAGGGGCTAGTGATGGCAAAGCCCCACCCTTTCTGCTGCGGCCCCACCCTCTTCCATCCCTTCCAACCTTCCCCCCCCAGCCCCAGCCACTAGGGGACAATGTGGAAGCGCTTGAAGCCCCAAACCACTTCTGCCACCAAGAGGAGGCCTGGAGCCCCTCTCCCCCAGGGCCTTATGGCATTAGCTATATTGGTGGGGAGGGAGCGCAGTGGCAGGGCACATGCTTTGCACATCTGCTTTAGTGTAATAATTCTGCCCATGAACTGTTCTAAGATGGTCACTGCTTTCAGGCAGGGCTCCCTGACATTTATGTATTGATGGGATCTTATCTAGCTGGGGAAACCTAAGATGTTTATACCACAATCAGCTACATGGTCAATGGCTGTTCAGTGCCATACACAGGATATCGAGAGCCCTGGGACAATTTTGGGAAAGGAGTTTTATGAATATTTTTAACAGGTTCCCCCCACCCAGATATTGCGATAAAACCCGCAGTAAGTTCATCTTGAAAATGGTTATTAATGTGGGGCCTCTAAAGTGAGAGGCAGGTGCTGAGAAGCAGACTCATGCCACTGCAATATCTGAACCGTGGTAAGCAGGGGAATGGTGTGGAGGGTCCCCGGGGACACGGAGCAGCTGAAGTCCCTCAGAGTTAGGGGAACTAGGCAATGCGCAGTGATAGGGTTCACCCCCTGCGCAGATGGGGCTGAGGGGATCAGCATCGACTGGGGGCTGGGATGGGGCTGCATGGGCAGTAGAACGGGAGGCAGGTTGGGACCGAGGAACCC
Source organism: Mauremys mutica (assembly GCF_020497125.1). Taxonomy (NCBI): domain Eukaryota; kingdom Metazoa; phylum Chordata; order Testudines; family Geoemydidae; genus Mauremys; species Mauremys mutica. Next base: position 15,521,144 of record NC_059097.1, read on the forward strand.
GGGGAACATTTCAGTCCTTAACAACACAAAACAGAGAGACGCTCCCGAATCTCTCCCAGGGAATTAACATTTCTGTGCAGGCAGCAAAGAGTCCTGTGGCACCTTATAGACTAACAGACGTATTGGAGCATGAGCTTTCGTGGGTGAATACCCACTTCGTCGGATGCATTCCTTGGATGTGCAGAAAGCTAAAAGTTTTAACAGAAAGGAGTGAAACCAAATGGCCAGACGATGGCACCAGCAGCCTAGGAACGAAAAGCCCCAGGATTTGTGTGTGCGCCTGGGCTCTGGAGAGGGATTTGGTTCCACTCACTGCATTGCTGTGGCTGGGAACATCCCAGGAATGAGCCAGGTCAGTGACCATGACACCGGGTGTGAGGAGGCTTTAATCTGATTCCAACAGAATGTTTTCACACCTGAGTTATTAGCAGCAGCTTCCCAAGGGCAGTTCCAGCTGGTTCCTCCCAGAGACGGGTGGTCGGGGAACAGGGAATCTCTCTGGCTCCCACGGTCAGTTCTCCAGGCTTTCTCCCTCCCTCCCCCACACTATCACAGGCCCCCACTAGTAATGAACTAATGGATATAAACTGGCCATCAACAAGCTTAACCTTGAAATTAGGTGAAGGTTTCTAACCACCAGAGGAGTGAAGTTCTGGAACAGCCTCCCAACGGGAGCAGTGGGGCAAAAACCCAAAGTGGCTTCAAGACGGAGCTTGATACGTTGATGGACGGGGTGCAGGAGGTTAAGCCAGATGATCACGATTAAATTCTGCCCTTAAAGCCTCTGAGTCCAAAATGGAGAGGGAGGTAAAGGAAACATTTAAAAAAATAAACCAAACATTGTAATGCCAGGATGACTCCAGCAGCTCACTGTATAGTCCTGCCCCTTTCTTCCTCCACTGGGTGTTGAATGACCTGCTGGGATGTGGGACATTCATTCTCCCGTTCCACTGATAAACTGATACAACGGGACTGAAATTAAACCAATTCCCGGCCAAGAAAAGGGCACAGCCCTGCATGGGCCGGGAATCGAACCCGAGTCAACTGCTTGGAAGGCAGCTCTGCTCACCACTATACCACCAGTGCATCTGGCAGGAGGGTTTCTCCCAGGTGCCACTTATGCCAAGGGACTCACCCCCACAGAGCTCAGCAGCTGGCCAGACAGGCTGGTGGCAGCCTGTGAGCAGAGACAAGTTCCCAAAGTAACTAATAGATGGGGACATGCAGGGCCGGCTCCAGGCACCAGCGAAGGAAGCAGCTGCTTGGGGCGGCCAATGGAAAGGGGCGGCAGGTCCGGGTCTTCGGTGGCAGGTCTCTCAGTTCCTCTCTTCCCCTCTGAGCTGTCGGCGAAGAGGAAGAGAGGGACCGAAGGACCCGCTGCCGAATTACCGCCGAAGAATGAAGTGGCACGTTTTAGCTGCTGCTGAAATGCTGCCAATCGGCTTTATTTTTTTTTTCCGGTTCCCTACCTGGCCAGGTTTATTGTCAAACGAAGCACAGTAATAGTTCCCTGCAGACTCTACAGGACATACTATCAATATGCGCCCCAGACAATACACCGGCTCAGTCAGTGGCGGGACTCTCCACTGCCCCCCAGGGCAGACAGAGACACCGCCCCAGGGGTGCATTCTTATACACAGGGACAAACAAGTTACACATCACTTTCTCAAAGTATCTGTTGCTGCAAACCGCATGTAGTGCGGATGTGTGAACCCCAAAGATACCAAACATGAAAGAAAAACACAAGGCCAGTTTTGGGGAGGATTCCAGAGCCAGGCCTGAGGGTTACACAGCTGGGCTCGAACGGAACAGAGGTCTCGGCCTCTATAAAAATAACTGGTTGCAAAATTTATATTAAATTAAGAAACCAAACCAAACCAAATAACCAACCCAGAAAAGCTCCCATCACACATCCATCACCATTGTAGATTTGACATCTCCTGCCTCATGTGACATCTTTGCTTTGCAAACAAGAGACCTGGAGAAGTCTGTGGCAGTTACCCTCTAACTGGGTAAAAGGTTACACATCCTGTCTCAAGTAATTTTCCTCTTAACAGAAGATTTAAAATTTATCAAAATAAATTCCATTTGAAATAGAAATAATTACAGTCTATCCTGGGTCTCTATTCTCACACATGCTATTTCTCTCACCTATTCCCCCACTCTAATTCCTTTGGAGTGAGGGTTTAATTTCAGGATTAGCCTCCATTTCCTGTATAGTAGGAGGGGGCAGGGAGAGAACGAGAAGAAAACCTGAATTATATTGTAACACTGAAAGTTATCACGTAATCAGCCCCTTCCGTGATACTAATTAACTTCATGTTTCATTTCATTGTCGCTGGTACCAACTTATTCAACAATCACAACATATAAACCCATAGGGCAGTTTTCTCTTAATTCCCATTTCCACCCAGTCAGCTTTGTGTGAAGACACATTCTACAATAACCTAGGAGCCTTCCATTTCTGTGAGTTCATTTCTCCCTGGGGCTTCTCCCAGAAGTGTGGGGGGAAGGGCTCTCGCACGACGTGGGAAGGCTGCATCATGAGAAAAACCACCTGTGCTCTATTTTCACACTTTCTAATCCTTCACAGTAGCAGGAGGTGGAGAAGCGATACAAATGCATCAGACGCTAGAGCAAAACTAAGACACCAAACCACAGACTCTGGACTCCGCATTCATGTATCCTGCAGTCTGAACTTGGAATCGGATACATTCCCTCATTGGCTACCATCATTTGCCAGCATGGAAGTGCTTCTTGTCCAACAAGGCAGCCAGATTGGGACCCGTGGGCATGGAATGGCTCTGAAGCAATCAGCTGTTTCTCTCTGTGCTTCATGAAACTTTGGATCCAAATGGTAAAAGATGGTTGTGCCCAATTTAATCATGGCATCCTCCAGGAGTGTGACCAATGCCACTTAACTAGGGAGCAGGTTCTAAAGATAGTTTACCTCGGCCACAGGTCACTGCAGCTTCCATCTCTGGGGTGAAAATCAACCACCACTACCTGCAACTTCTACCTGAGTTCTTGTCACACCTTTGACGTTACTTGGAGTAATTTGACACTTCTCTGGTATAGAATTCTTCAGCAACCGCACAACAGATCAGTAGCGATAGTGAGGTACAACTCCCCCAACTATGCCCTTTTATGTCTTTAATCTGGTGCCACAAATTTAAATTAGGGAATAAATTCAGGTGCAGCTTAGAATCCCTGTAAGACACCAAATGTCAGGTCTCTATTAAAAATAGGTAGCTATATCACATTCAACAGGGATTTCATTTTCTACACATTTGCAGCATCTCCCGGGGGAGCTGAAGAGGAATGTCACTTCCATTTTCCCATCCCTACCTAGACAGGGATTGCATTTCCCAAATAATAGGCAACATGCAGCTGATGAGGAAGGAGATCTCTTCAGGGGCGACCTCCTGCAGGGCCTGGGCCACAACTGCTTTGGGAGCCCAATGTCGGGGCATTTTGCTTAGTTCCAAGTCATTTACTAGAGAATCCTCCTCCCAGCCCTTTAGAAAAAATATTGACCTAACCAACTGAACAACAGGGGGACTGGGATGGTGATGGGGAATACGGGAATCCCTCTGACTTACCCTATCTTCCTCTGCTGTTACAGAGGGTGACATGACATTTTCCCCTAGCCCTGCCCTGTTCCTGCTCTTCGTTATAGTTCAGTATATTTTAAGTGATGAAAACAGTAGTAAAAATATCTGCTCTGCAGCACAACCTGAAGCAACAGCAGAGCAACTGGGACTGAAAATTGGTTTCCAAAGGGGGAACTTGATGACTAACAATTGCTTTGAAATGGGGGAACAGTATAACGGTGATGCTCAGGGTTTGCTTAGGTCAGGTCACGGGGAAAGCTAATGCCAACCCCTGCACCTGGGCTGCATCTGCTCTACAACTATAATTGTCTTTTTACCCCAAGATCACTAACTTGAGCAGCCAATGCCATGTGCAGCCCTAGTGGATGTCAGGCACAGGTAGTTTTTGCCTCAGTGTAGCTTGTTGGGATCAAACCTCTCTCCCCTACCTGGAGCTGATGAACATTCCTGGCTGGAGGGACACACACTCCTACGACTCAGAAGGACAGGAGCTGATAGAAAAGATCACAGGACTGACCCCAAAGAAGGGTGAGCTGCAAAAGGCAGAAGCAGGCAACTGATCTGGGGGAGCTGAGAGACCACATTGAAGATGGTGCACAGATCACTATGTGGGAATTAGCAAATGTGGATTCTCTGATGTGAGATAAGGTTTGAACGCTGACTAAAGCTTTTCCCGCAGTCAGAGCACGTGTAGGGCTTCACTCCTGTGTGGATTCTCTGATGTGAGATAATGTTTGAACGCTGACTAAAGCTTTTCCCGCACTCAGAGCATCCATAAGGTTTCTCACCCGTGTGGATTCTCCTATGTGCGCTCAGGGCAGAGCTGTGATTAAAGCTTTTCCCGCACTCAGAGCATCCATAAGGTTTCTCACCCGTGTGGATTCTCCTATGTGCGCTCAGGGCAGAGCTGTCCTTAAAGCTTTTCCCGCACTGAGAGCATGTGTAGGGCGTCTCTCCTGTGTGGATTCTCTGATGTGAGATAAGGTTTGAACACTGACTAAAGCTTTTCCCGCACTCAGAGCATCCATAAGGTTTCTCACCCGTGTGGATTCTCCTATGTGAGCTCAGGGCAGAGCTGTAATTAAAGCTTTTCCCGCACTCAGCGCATCCATAAGGTTTCTCACCCGTGTGGATTCTCCTATGTGCGCTCAGGGCAGAGCTGTCCTTAAAGCTTTTCCCGCACTGAGAGCATGTGTAGGGCGTCTCTCCTGTGTGGATTCTACGATGTGTGATAAGGTGTGAGCGCCGACTGAAGCTTTTCCCGCACTCAGAGCATCCATAAGGTTTCTCACCCGTGTGGATTCCCTGATGTCTGCTCAGGTCAAAGCTCTGCTTAAAGCTTTTCCCACACTCAGAGCATGTGTAGGGCCTCTCTCCTGTGTGGGTTCTACGATGTGTGATAAGGTGTGAACGCTGACTGAAGCTTTTCCCGCACTCAGAGCATCCATAAGGTTTCTCACCCGTGTGGATTCTCCTATGTGCGCTCAGGGCAGAGCTGTCCTTAAAGCTTTTCCCACACTCAGAGCATGTGTAGGGCGTCTCTCCTGTGTGGGTTCTACGATGTGTGATAAGGTTTGAACGCTGACTGAAGCTTTTCCCGCACTCAGCGCATCCATAAGTTTTCTCACCCGTGTGGATTCTCCTATGTGTGCTCAGGGCAGAGCTGTCCTTAAAGCTTTTCCCGCACTCAGAGCACGTGTAGGGCTTCACTCCTGTGTGGATTCTCTGATGTGAGATAAGGTTTGAACGCTGACTAAAGCTTTTCCCGCACTCAGAGCATCCATAAGGTTTCTCACCCGTGTGGATTCTCCTATGTGCGCTCAGGGCAGAGCTGTCCTTAAAGCTTTTCCCGCACTGAGAGCATGTGTAGGGCGTCTCTCCTGTGTGGATTCTAAGATGTGTGATAAGGTTTGAACGCTGACTGAAGCTTTTCCCGCACTCAGCGCATCCATAAGTTTTCTCACCCGTGTGGATTCTCCTATGTGTGCTCAGGGCAGAGCTGTCCTTAAAGCTTTTCCCGCACTCAGAGCACGTGTAGGGCTTCACTCCTGTGTGGATTCTCTGATGTGAGATAAGGTTTGAACGCTGACTAAAGCTTTTCCCGCACTCAGAGCATCCATAAGGTTTCTCACCCGTGTGGATTCTCCTATGTGCGCTCAGGTCAAAGCTCTGCTTAAAGCTTTTCCCACACTCAGCGCATGTGTAGGGCATCTCTCCTGTGTGGGTTCTATGATGTGTGATAAGGTGTGAACACTGACTGAATCTTTTCCCGCACTCAGAGCATCCATAAGGTTTCTCACCCGTGTGGATTCTCCTATGTGCGCTCAGGGCAGAGCTGTCCTTAAAGCTTTTCCCACACTCAGAGCATGTGTAGGGCATCTCTCCTGTGTGGGTTCTACGATGTGTGATAAGGTTTGAACGCTGACTGAAGCTTTTCCCGCACTCAGAGCATCCATAAGGTTTCTCACCCGTGTGGATTCTCCTATGTGCGCTCAGGGCAGAGCTGTCCTTAAAGCTTTTCCCGCACTCAGAGCATGTGAAGGGCTTCTCTCCTGTGTGGATTCTCTGATGTGAGATAAGGTTTGAACGGTGACTAAAGCTTTTCCCGCACTCAGCGCATCCATAAGGTTTCTCACCCGTGTGGATTCTCCCATGTGCGCTCAGGTCAGAGCTGCGCTTAAAGCTTGTCCCGCACTCAGAGCACGTGTAGGGCGTCTCTCCTGTGTGGGTTCTACGATGTAAGAGAAGGTCTGAGCTCTGATTGAAGCTTTTCCCGCACTCATGGCATGTGTAGCGTCTCCCTTCCAAGTGGATTCTGTCGCGGGTTATAAGGTCTGAGTGGCTACTGAAGTTTGCATCTGGCATCTGCTGCGTCTCACAGGCTTTTGCTTTTTCTGGGAGTGCACAACGCCCGGACACATTCCCTTTGGATCTTCCTGATAACGTTCCATGTGGTTCTACTTGCTCAGCGTCTTCCTGCTGGGGTTTCTCCTTCTCATTCTCACGCACCATCCCATCACCTGATGGGAGACAGAGCGAATCCAGGCATAGATCACTCCCTGTGCCGGAAAGAAAGGAAATCTCAGAGAGAGGAATGGAAAAAGGGATGAACAAACCAAAATATGTGTGGGAGAGACCAAACCTATCAGGAGCTGATTTTCCCCAAACCCTTCCCCAGAGGAGAGAGGAAGGGATCAGTTTTGGTCCACATCTCACCAGAACACTCAAGGGAAAGCGAGACCGGGGAGGGACCTGCTGCAAGTTGTCAGTCAGAATAGGAGGGAAGCCATGAGTGACATCTGCCATAATGATTCCACATCTGCAGGGAACAATCCTGAGCTTGGAGAGCTCACAGGGTCTTTGTAGGGCATCCCAAATGTTTCCTGCATTCCCACACAGTTGTTGAGTTGGTTTAACCAAGTCCTCACCTGTGCAGGCAGCTCTCGGGAGCACTTCTTTCTCAGAGGCCTGGAGGTCCGGGACCCACGGCTCTTCCCCTCGTTCCAGCTGCGAGATCACATCAGGTTTGGAAATTGGAAACCCTACTCCAGGCAAAGAAAAGAAGGGAGGTCAGTGGAATTTGTGGGATACTCATCACAAAGAATATTCCATGGTTGTAATCCCTGCTCATTTTTAAGCAGTAGAATACCAAGGCCAGCTTCCTTGGCTCAAAGTGACAGAAGAGTTAGTATTATTATTATAAATCATCCTCTCTGGCAATAAATCCCTTATCAATGGCTGTGGTTGTCAAACTCTCTTTTCTTTATTGTCTTATCTTTATGGTCACCACTTTTACCTTGTTAATCAGTCTGGTTCTCTAATTGTTTCTATGTGCTGTAAAATTCATGTTGCTAGGTGTGAGTAAATTACGTAGTGGGATATAATTGGTTAGAGAATTATGTTAGGATATGTTAGAATTGTCAAGTATCGGGGGTAGCCGTGTCAGTCTGTATCCACAAAAACATCAAGGAGTCTGGTGGCACCTTAAAGACTAACAGATTTATTTGGGTATAAGCTTTCGTGGGTAAAACAACCTCACATCTTCAGGTGCATGGAGTGAAAGTTACAGATGCAGGCATTATATACTGACACATGAGGAGGAGGGAGTTATCTCACAAGTGGAGAACCAGTGTTGACAGGGCCAATTCAATCAGGGTGGATGTAGTCCACTCCCAATAATAGATGAGGAGGTGTCAATTCCAAGAGAGGCGAAGCTGCTTCTGTAAGGAGCCAGCCACTCCCAGTCCCTATTGAAGCCCAGATTAATGGTGTTAAATTTGAAAATGAATTTTAGTTCTGCTGTTTCTCTTCGAAGGCTGTTTCTGAAGTTTTTTTGTTCAAGAATAGTGACTTTGAAATCTGTTATAGAATGACCAGGGAGATTGAAGTGTTCACCTACTGGCTTGTGTATGTTACCATTCCTGATGTCCAATTTGTGTCCATTTATTCTTTTACCTAGAGACTGTCCGGTTTGGCCAATGTACATGGCAGAGGGGCATTGCTGGCACATGATGGCATATATCACATTAGTAGACGTGCAGGTGAATGAGCCCTTGATGGTGTGGCTGATGTGGTTGGGTCCTCTGATGGTGTCACTAGAGTAGATCTGGGGATAGAGTAGGCAATGAGGTTTGCTACAGAGATTGGTTCCTGGGTTGGTGTTTCTGTGGTGTGGTGTGTAGTTGCTGGTGAGTATTTGCTTCAGGTTCTGGGGTTGTCTGTAAGCGAGGACCTGGCCTGCCTGCCAAGCTCTGTGAGAGTGAGGGATCGTTTTCCAGGATAGCTTGTAGATCGTTGATAATGCACTGGAGAGGGGCTGTATGTGATGGCCAGTGGTGTTGTATTAGGTGGAGCCTTTGTGGGAGGTGTGGGATTTACCTGAATAGGCCTAAGGAGACAATCCCAGATCAGATATTTCGCACCCTCATTTTGAGAGACTAATGAGGAACCACAAGCGGGTGGAATCCGCCACAGGATTCTGAAAGAAGGAAGTCTGGGGCGGGCTCTAGCAATTAGTTTGCTATGAAGTATCTCAGCAGTTGGATGCATTCATATATTAGAATGATTTATTAATCAGTGATGTAAATCATGAGTATTGAGGCTTGATGCTTAATTATGGACTTCCCAAAGGCCAGGTATGGTTTGGGGCAGCTATTGACATTATTATAATCAGAGCAAAGGAGCAGATGTGGTATATTGCCATCCTATTACCATAAGGAAGCGGAGAAAATACGTCTCCTAGTGACCAGTTTTTCATTTTGTCAGGTCCCCGAGACAGTGTAAACTGAAGCAGGGCCTCCCATCTGATGGGCTCCCTTGCGCCTCGATCTTTGTTTCCAATGGTGTCCATAGCTTGTAAGTCCGCACAGTGCAAGCCCCTCTTTACTATACTTCTCTGACTGTAATCGTTACGTGTATTGATCCTTGCCTATGATTTCAACTATAAATCAAGTGTCTGTGTGTTTCACCCAATTTCATCTCCTCCAGTAACGGTGAGTAGCCATGTACAAGGGCGAGCTGCACCCCAACACGTCATCTTATCGGTGTAAACACTGTCCAGGCTACACCACCAGCCTGTGACATCATCAACAAAGTGCCCATGTGTGCCTGGGAAGGGGCCCTGCTCTGGGCGGGAGGATGCAGCAAGGACTCAGGGTCGGTGGCCGGGGTCGCTGTGCACAGAGATAGGGAGGTTATACAGGGAGGGGGCTAATGAGTGAGAGTCCTGCAGGATTAAACCCTGATTTCTCTTGCTTAACAGAATTCACTGGCTGATGGGGTGGGTTCTCTGTGCTAACAGCTATTAGCAGGTCTTTCTTCTCCCAGCCAGCCAGGTAATTGGCATCAACACAAACACTAGCTTTTAACTTCTTAGCTGCTATGGATTTTAGGGCTGGACTTTGTCTTACAGAGATACCACACAAATCCAAAGGGGCTGAGGGTGAGAGCTGGCTTGCTCTCCCCTGCATCCTTAAGAGTTCAGCCATAAAACTGTTCTGCTCTGAAACACCAGTAACCCAATCTGTCCTCAGCCCCTGAAGCACAGACTGCTCACTTACAGATTCAGCATGGAGACATTTCTGTTCCAACACCTTTGTCTTCCCAACACGCTGGCCACACACAGCCACCTGGTTATACGGCTGCTTAACTTTCTTAACAGCTCCTACTCCATCTGAGACCTTTTCAAAGCTACCCACACTGGATCTCTCAAAAGGAAAGTCAGTGGATCCATTCACAACAGAAAATTTCTGGCTGTTAGGAACTGAAACTTTCTTGATTAAATCACTTTCACACCCTTCAGTTGCAGTAAACTGCTTGCATAGGCTACCATGAGGATTTCTTTCCCTATGAGCTTTTCTAAGCAGCAATTCACCCCTCTCAGAAATTCTGCTCTCACCCTCTTCACCTAGGGCTTGCTCTAAAGGAACACTTCCCTGAGCAACCACAGACTCTTGCTGGGTCTCACTTACATCCAGAATCACCTCTGGCCCATCAGGCAGATCTCTACACAATCCCCTGTCAGGCAGACTTATAGACTTCCTAGGTAACAGGTTAGAAGCACTCTCCTTTCCCTGGCCTGGAACAAGTTCAGGAATCTTTTCCTTCTTGCTACAAGTTGTCAAACTGTCAGTAGGTAACACAATTAAATCACCTTCATGCTCTCCTTGTGCCTGGCTGGGGTATCACCCTGATCAGACAGCGTTGCTACACCCTTTTCCAACCACACATTAGCAACTGGCAAACTACAAGCACCAGAATCGTCTGGTCTCTGGGATTTTGCTATGGCACTAACTGGATGCAACCTAGTCACAGAGCCATTCCCCCCAGCAGACACAAACTTAGGACCATTCCCTTCCTGGGCCTTAGCTGTATTTACAACCAACTCCGAGACAACTGAATTACCCTCAACCATCACAGGCTGAAAGGCACCTTCTGTCTGCTCCACAGACACAGAAAAGCCGGAGACACATTGTCCTTCCCCAGACACACAGCTTGGGATCTCATTTCCCTTGTCCCAGCACACAGGGCTGTTCACAGACAACTGCTTGGAGACTGGGGTAGCTGCCTCCATAGGCAAGTCAATACCCCTGACAGACACAGGCACATTTCCTTCACTGTCACATTTCTCCACACAGGACACAGGTAAGGGACAGGGACACTCCTCTTCCACTATCCCTCCCTTCCCAAACTGCTGACTAGACAAAGCCATCAGCTCACAAGGCTGCCTAGGCTCCTCCAAACTTTCCCTACCAGGCACATTGCCACTCCCAATGGATAAGCTGCTGCTTTTTTCACTACACTGAGCTACTTCCAGCAAATCACAGTTACCCATTTCAGGTTCACTTCTACAAGCTGTACTAGCCACCAATCCATCACCTATCACAAATTTACCCTCTCCTTCCTCAGTTAGGGCTTTAACCTGACCATCTACTTTAATTTGCTCTTGAGAAACATTTTCCTCACCAATGAGATCTTTCTGCTCTTGATCTAACCCAGATTCACTTCTGGGACATTAGACAGACATTCAGAAACTCCACTCACAGACACACAGCTTTTTGGCACAGACAAACCTTTGGAGCAACCCACCTCAGGCAAATCATTGCTCATAATAGATACAGGTTTAAGATCATTCCTCTCCTGTGACTGGCTGTCTGGACTGAACAAAGCTTTAACATTTTCTCCAGTTAAAAGATCTTTAGGCCATAACTTCCTGACGCCAGCAATCACTGCATGCTGAGCCCCATTCCACTCAAGGTGGATTCTGGCTAAAGGCACACGGACCGTAAACTCATAGAGGATCACAACACTCACACTCTGATTCGGTAAATAATCTTCCTCTTTGACCGGATCTGCTTTAACAAGAGTGATGTTAGAAGCCATAATTTGCCCTAAACAGCTTTTTCCATTGACTTTTACACTCTATGAATTTTCCATTACCACTCCCATACATAGCACTGGCACAATTTATGGGGCCACCCTCTACTGAACCCACAGTAACAGCATTGACATAAAAGGTGGCACTGTTGGGGTACATTTGGTTACCCCCAGACAACTGCTCAGAGTTATACAACATACCAACATTGTTACAAACTGGACATTCAAGAGGACACAGGCTCTGCCGTTCTTCCATTGCTTTTTTGACTTGGAGCTGAAGTCTGGCAGTTTCTTGTTGCATCTTGTGAGTCTCTTGTTGCATCTGTCGAGTTTTCTTCTCAGCAGCCAGCAGCTCCAGACGCCCCTTACGAGCTTTTTCTTCTCTCTCAGCAGCCTCTTTTTCTCTCTCAGCAGCCTCCTTCTCCAGCTGGGCCAAGGCTTGCGTCTCTTCCATTCGAATTTCTGCCAGTTTTTGCTCATATTCAAACCGCAGGCTGTCTCTCAAGGCTTGCAGTTTCCTTGCTTTTCCTGATGCTTTCTGTCTCATGGTCACTGATCTTTAACCAACCAAACTCTCAAACCCAAAATTCGAATTTGGATAGCGTGGGGTTCTGACCCAAAGCTTAATTGACCTGGTTCTGTGGATCCAAGCACGACTACGCCACTGTGACGGTGCGGTTCTGGTGGGACCCAACTGAGAGTGCCAATTCAGGACCAATTGCTCAAACAGGGCAGTCACAACCCTAGGCTGGGGTTTTTCCACCTCTAAGGCAAACCAAACCAGCCAGACAAAAAGGACTTTGGTCTCACCCCACTGGCTAACCACAAGTCACACAAGCAATTTCCTTAGACACCCCAGTTTCCCAGTATCACCACCAGTCCCACTCGTCCTGGGGATGAATGGTTACGAAAACCAACACCCCAATAAAAGAAAAAGGTTCTCTCGATCCCAAAGGACCAAGCCCCAGACCCAGGTCAATATACACATCAGATCTTACCCACAAATCACGCTGTTGCCAATCCTTTAGAATCTAAAATCTAAAGGTTTATTTATAAAGGGAAAAAGGTAGAGATGAGAGCTAGAATTGGTTAAATGGAATCAATTACATACAGTAATGGCAAAGTTCTTAGTTCAGGCTGCAGCAGTGATGGCATAAACTGCAGGTTCAAATCAAGTCTCTGGAGAACATCCCCCGCTGGGATGGGTCCTCAGTCCCTTGTGCAGAGCTTCAGCATGGAGCAAAGTCCCTCCAGAGGTAGAAGCAGGATTGAAGACAAGATGGAGATGAGGCATTATTCGCTCTCCTATCGAAAGAGGAGCTCATCTGACTGTCACACAAGCCAGGCATGAGTCACACACCTATTCACTCAATTTAGAATTCTGCAGGCAGCATATTTTCCTCTAACACTGAGGAAAAGGCATGAAAGCTACAGCGATTAATGTAGTTATTAATGTAGCCAGTAAGGATACATTCGATGCAGTTTTTAAATGACTGATGGCACCAAAAAGGCACATGTCCAAAAATTATACTAGTGGGTGGGAGATGAAGCAAAAAAAGGGGGCAAGAACATAACGTAAGAACATAAGAAAGGCCGTACCAGGTCAGACCAAAGGTCCATCTAGCCCAGTATCTGTCTACCGACAGTGGCCAATGCCAGGTGCCCCTGAGGGAGTGAACCTAACAGGCAATGATCAAGTGATCTCTCTCCTGCCATCCATTTCCATTCTCTGAGGAACAGAGGCTAGGGACACCATTCTTACCCATCCTGGCTAATAGCCATTTATGGACTTAGCCACCATGAATTTATCCAGTCCCCTTTTAAACATTGTTATAGTCCTAGCCTTCACAACCTCCTCAGGTAAGGAGTTCCACGAGTTGACTGTGCGCTGCGTGTCCCCGGACCAGTGACAGGGGCACAACCATCCCCGGACCAGTGACGGGTGCATAGGCAGCCAAGTCATTGGAAATAATCAAGGAGGAAGCCAGTGGAAAAAATGAATGGGGCCACTCTGTTTATCACCTTGGGGTCAGGGGCATCCTCTGTACCCCCAAACCAAGCCCCAGCCCCAGGTCAATATACACATCAGATCTTACCCACAAATCACGCTGTTGCCAATCCTTTAGAATATAAAATCTAAAGGTTTATTCATAAATGGAAAAAGGTAGAGATGAGAGCTAGAATTGGTTAAATGGAATCAATTACATACAGTAATGACAAAGTTCTTAGTTCAGGCTTGTAACAGTGATGGAGTAAACTGCAGGTTCAAATCAAGTCTCTGGAGAACATCCCCCGCTGGGATGGGTCACTAGTCCCTTGTGTAGAGCTTCATTTCCTAGCAAAATCCCTCCAGAGGTAAGAAGCAGGACTGAAGACAAGATGGAGATGAGGCATTAGCCTTATATAGGCTTTTCCTGGTGTAAGAACCTCTTTGTCCTTACTGTGGAAAATTACAGCAAAATGGAGTCTGGAGTCACATGGGCAAGTCCCTGCATACTTTGCTGAGTCACGAGGCGTGTCTGCCTCCCTCCATGGGTCAATTGTGTAGCTGATGGTCGTTAATAGGCCATCAAGCGAACTTATCAGAGCTAACACCAACTTGTCTGCGGTGTCACCCAGAAGCAGAGCACAAATACAAAATACAGACAGTACAGAGCCAGTACTTATAACTTCAACTACAAAATGATACAGACATACAGACAGCATAATCATAACCACCAACCCATAACCTGGTCTTAGCCACCGTATATGACCCCCTTTACCTAAGATTTGGTGCCACTACAGGACCTTGGTTGCAAACCATGTTCTACATGGTCCCAGTTTATATCAATAATGTCACACACACACAAACGAGTGAAAGCGCGCGCCTCACTCATCCAATAGGTCAATTTGGCACATTAGCCAGGAGGAAGCAACTCGTGAGTGTTTTCGACCACAAACCCCATCCCTCCAAATTTGCAACCATCCCTGGACCAGTGACAGGGGCATAGGCAGCCAAGTCATTGGAAATAATCGAGGAGGAAGCCAGTAGAGAAAATGAATGGGGCCACTCTGGTTACCACCTTGGGGTCAGGGGAGTGCTCTGTACCCACAAACCTTACCTCCCTTTTCACGTATTCACACACAAACAAGGGACAGCGCCTCAAGCATCCAAAAGATCCGGGTTCGGCACCTGTCAGAAGAGCTGGGCCGAGTCTTCATTTAGTCTCTCTCTCATTTAAAGTTTCGCATGGTGCCAGTCAGACAGTTTAATGTTTTTAGAAGGTCTCTTTTTATGGCTATAATATAGAACTAAACTATTGTTGTATATAAAGTATATAAGTTTTTTAACATGCTTAAGAAGCCGGGCTCCAACGGCCCGACCCGTCACGTGACTCCTCCCCCGCGCGCAGCGCTCCAACGGCCCTAACGGCCGGACCCGTCACGTGACTCCTCCCCCCCGCCGCCGTGCTCCAACGGCCCTAACGGCCGGACCCGTCACGTGACTCCTCCCCCCTCCCGCGCCGCGCTCCAACGGCCCGAACGGCCGGACCCGTCACGTGACTCCTCCCCCCCCCGCCGCGCTCCAACGGCCCGAACGGCCGGCCCCGTCACGTGACTCCTCCCCCCTCCCCCCCGCGCCGCGCTCCAACGGCCCTAACGGCCGGACCCGTCACGTGACTCCTCCCCCCCCCCGCGCCGCGCTCCAACGGCCCGAATGGCCGGACCCGTCACGTGACTCCTCCCCCCTCCCGCGCCGCGCTCCAACGGCCGGACCCGTCACGTGACTCCTCCCCCGCCCCGCGCCGCGCTCCAACGGCCCTAACGGCCGGCCCCGTCACGTGACTCCTACCCCACCCTGCGCCGCGCTCCAACGGCCCTAACGGCAGGACCCGTCACGTGACTCCTCCCACCCCCGCGCAGCGCTCCAACGGCCCAAACGGCCGGACCTGTCACGTGACTCCCCCCCCCCCGCGCGCCGCGCTCCAACGGCCCTAACGGCCGGACCCGTCACGTGACTCCTCCCCCACCCCACGGCGCTCCAACGGCCCTAACGGCCGGCCCCGTCACGTGACTCCTCCCCCCCCGCGCGCCGCGCTCCAATGGTCCGAACGGCCGGCCCCGTCACGTGACTCCCTCCCCCCCCGCGCCGCGCTCCAACGGCCGGACCAGTCACGTGTCTCCTCTCCCGGTCCCCCACGGAATGCGCCATTTCCAGCCGCTGCTGGGAGTGGGGGGGGGGGGGGCTTCGGGCGCGCGGCCGAGCCGGTAAGAACCGAGCGGGGCGGGGGGAAGAGACACCTGGGCCCGAGACCCCCCCCGCCCTGGGCCGGGCCGGAAGCTGGGGCGGGGGGGTCCCTGTGCGGCCTCCGTAGCGATGGGGGGGGGGCCAGTGGGGGGGTCGGGAAACCCCCCGGGGGGGAAGGTGAGTGTGTGTCCGTGTCTCGCCCCTGCCCCTCCCCCCTCCCGGCTCCCTGCGGCCCGTGTGCAGGGGGGGAACCGTCACTGCCTCGGTGCGCCGCAGAGTCCCGTAAAATCCCCTCCCCCCCCGGACCACCCTCACACCGCCCCTCCCACCCCGGGATCCCCTCTCACCGCCCCGCCCCCCCCGTCACAGCCACAGACCCCCCCCCGCGCTGGGAGTTTGTCTCCCCGCTGCCGGGGGCGGAGTCTGTGACCCGTTTCCCCCCCCAACTCTCAGACACGGATATAAAACATCCCAACCCCCCCCCCCCCCCCTTCTCCCACCTTCTCTGCTGCCGCCGGACCGGGCCGAGCGCGGGGCCCCGCCCGGATCGACCCTGTGCCCGGGTCCCGCGGGGCGGGGCCTTGGGGGCCAACGGCGCCGCTCCCCCCCGCCCCGCTCCTCGGTCAGACCCTGGTGGGAACCGCTCAGCTCCTATCCCCGACCAGCAACTGCCCCCCCACCGTGCTGTGTGTGTTGGGGGGGGTGTGGGGGGGTGTTTGGGGAGGGGCTGTGGGGGGGGCTGTGTGTGTGTGTGTGGGTCTGAGGGGGGGGTTGGTTTTGTCTCTGAAGTGCCTGACGTTATGCTGCGGTGGGTTTATTCTGCGTGTTGTGTTTTCCTACCTATCTCTTGTAGGGCAGCCTAGGGCCTCACGCTGTCATCTCTCTGCCCGGCTCCCCCGGCCGAGGCAGGGCCCGGTCTGTGTGGATTATCTCTGCCCGAGGTGTGTCCTACCTGCCAGCCCCCTTGTCAGACTGTTCCCGAGCTGACCTGCCTTAGCTCTGGGGACACCCACACGGATCTGAGTGGTGAGCAGCTCTGGAGAGAGGAGACCCCAGTGAGTGGCAGCTGGGTAAAGAGACTGAAGTGGGCAGGAGAAACCTTGACGTGCCCGAGGTCTCCCAGGCTGTCCGTGACCGAGCTAGAAATAGAGCCCAGTTCTAGGGCTGTTTTGGGCACTGAAGGTCTCTGCCACCCTGGTGTTTCAGGCGCTGGTGCAAACCCTTAGGACAGACAGAATTTACACTAGTGCGCTCTGATTGGCACTGGTGCACCATGTCCCAGTTTGAAGGCTTGCGGGGGGACGGGGACACTGACTTCTCCTGACCCAGGACACCCACCCGCGGCTGTGTGCAGGGACCGCAGCTGAGCTGCCCTGTCCAGACAGCCTGTGCATCCATGGGCAAACCACCTCTTTCTGCAGCCGAATACAGTGGGGTCTGGGGGCCTTTCCAAGCTGCGGGTGACGGGGCTCTGGAGTTACCGGGATAATAAGAACATAAGAAAGGCCGTACCGGGTCAGACCAAAGGTCCATCTAGCTCAGTATCTGTCTACCGACAGTGGCCAATGCCAGGTGCCCCTGAGGGAGTGAACCTAACAGGCAATGATCAAGTGATCTCTCTCCTGCCATCCATCTCCATCCTCTGACGAACAGAGGCTAGGGACACCATTCTTACCCATCCTGGCTAATAGCCATTTATGGACTTAGCCACCATGAATTTATCCAGTCCCCTTTTAAACATTGTTATAGTCCTAGCCTTCACAACCTCCTCAGGTAAGGAGTTCCACAAGTTGACTGTGCGCTGCGTGAAGAAGAATTTCCTTTTATTTGTTTTAAACCTGCTGCCTATTAATTTCATTTGGTGACCCCTAGTTCTTATATTATGGGAATAAGTAAATAACTTTTCCTTATCCACTTTCTCCACATCACTCATGATTTTATAGACCTCTATCATGTCCCCCCTTAGTCTTCTCTTTTCCAAACTGAAGAGTCCTAGCCTCTTTAATCTTTCCTCATATGGGACCCTCTCTAAACCCCTAATCATTTTAGTTGCTCTTTTCTGAACCTTTTCTAGCGCTAGAATATCTTTTTTGAGGTGAGGAGACCACATCTGTACACAGTATTCGAGATGTGGGCGTACCATGGATTTATATAAGGGCAATAATATATTCTCAGTCTTATTCTCTATCCCCTTTTTAATGATTCCTAACATCCTGTTTGCTTTTTTGACCGCCTCTGCACACTGCGTGGACATCTTCAGAGAACTATCCACCATAACTCCAAGATCTTTTTCCTGACTCGTTGTAGCTAAATTAGCCCCCATCATGTTGTATGTATAGTTGGGGCTATTTTTTCCAATGTGCATTACTTTACATTTATCCACATTCAATTTCATTTGCCATTTTGTTGCCCAATCACTTAGTTTTGTGAGATCTTTTTGAAGTTCTTCACAATCTGCTTTGGTCTTAACTATCTTGAGCAGTTTAGTATCATCTGCAAACTTTGCCACCTCACTGTTTACCCCTTTCTCCAGATCATTAATGAATAAATTGAATAGGATTGGTCCTAGGACTGATCCTTGGGCAACACCACTAGTTACCCCTCTCCATTCTGAGAATTTACCATTAATTCCTACCCTTTGTTCCCTGTCCTTTAACCAGTTCTCAATCCATGAAAGGACCTTTCCTTTTATCCCATGACAGCTTAATTTACATAAGAGCCTTTGGTGAGGGACCTTGTCAAAGGCTTTCTGGAAATCTAAGTACACTATGTCCACCGGATCCCCCTTGTCCACATGTTTGTTGACCCCTTCAAAGAACTCTAATAGATTAGTAAGACACGATTTCCCTTTACAGAAACCATGTTGACTATTGCTCAAGAGTTTATGTTTTTCTATGTGTCTGACAATTTTATTCTTTACTATTGTTTCAACTAATTTGCCCGGTACCGACGTTAGACTTACCGGTCTGTAATTGCCGGGATCACCCCTAGAGCCCTTTTTAAATATTGGCGTTACATTAGCTAACTTCCAGTCATTGGGTACCAAAGCCGATTTAAAGGACAGGTTACAAACCTTAGTTAATAGTTCCGCAATTTCACATTTGAGTTCTTTCAGAACTCTTGAGTGAATGCCATCTGGTCCCGGTGACTTGTTAATGTTGAGTTTATCAATTAATTCCAAAACCTCCTCTAGTGACACTTCAATCTGTGACAGTTCCTCAGATTTGTCACCTACAAAAGCCAGCTCAGGTTTGGGAATCTCCCTAACATCCTCAGCTGTGAAGACTGAAGCAAAGAATCCATTTAGTTTCTCCGCAATGACTTTATCATCTTTAAGCGCTCCTTTTGTATTTTCATCATCAAGGGGCCCCACTGGTTGTTTAGCAGGCTTCCTGCTTCTGACATACTTAAAAAACATTTTGTTATTACCTTTGGAGTTTTTGGCTAGCCGTTCTTCAAACTCCTCTTTGGCTTTTCTTATTACACTCTTGCACTTAAGTTGGCAGTGTTTGTGCTCCTTTCTATTTGCCTCACTAGGATTTGACTTCCACTTTTTAAAGGAAGCCTTTTTATCTCTCACTGCTTCTTTTACATGGTTGTTAAGCCACGGTGGCTCTTTTTTAGTTCTTTTACTGTTTTTCTTAATTTGGGGTATACACTGAAGTTGGGCCTCTATTATGGTGTCTTTAAAAAGGGCCCACGCAACTTGCAGGGATTTCATTTTAGTCACTGTACCTTTTAACTTTTGTCTAACTAACCCCCTAATTTTTGTATACTTCCCCCTTTTGAAATTAAAGGCCACAGTGTTGGGCAGTTGAGATGTTCTTCCCACCCCAGGGATGTTGAATGCTATTGTATTATGGTCACTATTTCCAAGCGGTCCTGCTATAGTTACCTCTTGGACCAGCTCCTGCGCTCCACTCAGGATTAAATCTAGAGTCGCCTCTCCCCTTGTGGGTTCCCGTACCAGCTGCTCCATGAAGCAGTCATTTAAAGGAAACTTGTCAAAACTTGGATGATGAATAAAGGTATAAAGTTATTACTGCTCAGGTTCTTCAGAGACCCCACAGCTTCTAAAAACCCAGGGGACAGGACTCCTTACCCAGCGAGGTCACATTCTCGTAGTTCTCCTGCATGACATCCCTGTAGAGGGCTCTCTGAGCGGGGTCCAGCAGAGCCCCCTCTCCCCTGGTGAAATACACAGCCACCTCCTCGAAGGTCACCGGCCCCTGAAAGAGCAAGAGTCCAACACTCAGGACCTGCTGCCCCACTCACAGCCCCACTATTCATGGAACAGCAGCACCAGGTAAATGGAGGCTCCGGGAAGCCCATGTTAACAGAGTCCCACCCCACTTTGCTTAGAGCAGCGAGGAGGTATCAGAGGGTAGAAAGAGAGAATCTTTGTGTCTCCCAGCTGACAGATGGAGGCAGGGTTGGCACATTTATCACATACCCACTAGCCAGAGTTTGATACAGGAGATGGGGCTGTCTCTGGACCCTGCTGGTGGCTCCCTGGTAGGAATCCCAACACTCTCCAAATAAAATATATGGAAGAAAGGGGAAGTCAATAGTAAAGACTAGAAGTTAGAAGGTCAGAATTGTAGAAAATTGGTAAGGGAAGCTATCAGAAATCAATGATCAATCAATGAAAAATAAGAAGGAAGTTTTTAGAAGTATATTAAGTACAAAATTAATCCTAACAATGGTAGTGGTAAATTACTAGATGGAAATGGCAGAATTATTAAAAATAATGCAGAAGAGGTAAAAGTGTTCAATAAATATTTCTCTCCTGGATTTGGAGAAAAACAGATGAAGTAACTCATAACATAAGGTGTTGACGACGACACTTTCCATTCCAACATTAACTCATGAGGACGTTAAACAGCAGCTATTAAAGTTAGACGTGTTTAAATCAGCGGGTCCAGATAACAAGAGTTTTCAAAGACCCGGTGGAGGAGCATGGTGGACTGTTAATGCTGATTTTAATTAGGACTTGGAACGCTGGGGAAATTCCATAAGACAGGAATAAAGCTAATGCTGTGCCAATATTTAAGAAGTGTAAAAGAGGTGACACATCTAATTACAAGAGTGCAGCAGCCGATACTGGATTTCATTAATAATGAATTAAAGGAGGGTAATATAATTAGTACCCATTAACAAAGGTTTAGACACAATAGATTCTGTCAAACTAACTGGATATCCTTACTGGGTGAGATCAAAAGTTTGGTTGCAACTAATAGTATTGATGTAATATACCTAGACTTCTGTAAGGCATATGACTTGGTCCAGCACAATATTTTGACTAGAAGAAAGATACAAAATACACAGGGCATATATTAAATAGATTAAAAACTGGGATTGTAAATGGGGAGCTATGGTCGAGTGGATTTCTAGGGGCTTCCCACAAGGATTGGTTCTTGGCTCTGCGCTTCTTAACATTCTTATCAATGACCTGGAAGAGGATATAAAATCATCAGTGATAAAGTTTGTAGTTGCCACAAAGATTGGGGGTGGTGGTAACTCATGAAGTGTCAGTAGATTCCGGCTCCAGCTCTGGGAATCTGGGAAGTTTTCCCAGCCCTGGCTGGGGGGTTATTTCCTGTTCCACAAAGAGGGGAAGTTCCATTCCCAGGCCCTATCTGACACTACACCCCACATTCAGCATAGTGGTAGGAGTATAAAATGATTAGGCCATAATTATTATGCATTTTGTGCAAGATGCATCATGTGCAGTGTCATTGGAAAAGTTGTGATTGGCCGAATATGATTATCCTATTTGTGTGCATGGATCATGTTTGTATCTGAAGTTATGGCTATTGACTCTGTATCTGAAGAACAAAACATGTCAAACCAATCTGAGAGCTTTCTTTGATAGGATAGTATCAGAGGGGTAACCGTGTTAGTCTGGTTCTGTAGAAGCAGCAAAGAATCCTGTGGCACCTTATAGACTAACAGACGTTTTGCAGCATGAGCTTTCGTGGGTATTCACAGGATTCTTTGCTGCTTTGATAGGATAACAAGCCTTGTGGATAAGGAAGAAGTGATGGATGTGGTGTACCTAGACTTTAGTAAAGCATTTGATACAGTCTCGCATGATATTCTTATCAATAAACTAGGGAAATACAACTTAGGTGGGGCTACTATAAGGTGGGTGCATAACTGGCTGGATAACCGTACTCAGAGAGTCGTTATTAATGGTTCCCAATCCTGCTGGAAAGGTAGAACAAGTGGGGTTCTGGGAAGAGACTGTCTAGGAAGGAGTAGGGCAGAAAGGGATCTAGGGGTTATAGTGGACCACAAGCTAAGTATGAGTCAACAGTGTGATGCTATTGCAAAAAAAGCAAACGTGATTCTGGGATGCATTAACAGGTGTGTTGTGAGCAAGGCACGAGAAGTCATTCTTCTGCTCTACTCTGCGCTGGTCAGGCCTCAGCTGGAGTATTGTGTCCAGTTCTGGGCACCACATTTCAAGAAAGATGTGGAGAAATTGGAGAGGGTCCAGAAAAGAGCAACAAGAATGATTAAAGGTCTAGAGAACATGACCTATGAACGAAGGCTGAAAGAACTGGGTTTGTTTAGTTTGGAAAGAGAAGACTGAGAGAGGACACGATAGAATTTTTCAGGTATCTAAAAGGGTGTCATGAGAAGGAGGGAGAAAACGTGTTCACCTTAGCCTCTAAGGATAGAACAAGAAGCAATGGGCTTAAACTGCAGCAAAGGGAGGTTTAGGTTGGACATTAGGAAAAAGTTCCTAACTGTCAGGGTGGTTAAACACTGGAATAAATTCCCTAGGGAGGTTGTGGAATCTCCATCTCTAGAGATATTTAAGAGTAGGTTAGATAAATGTCTATCAGGGATGGTCTAGACTGTATTTGGTCCTGCCATGAGGGCAGGGGATTGGACTCGATGAGCTCTCGAGGTCTCTGCCAGTCCTAGAATCTATGGATCTAGGAATAAGAACGGCCATACCGGGTCAGACCAAAGGTCCATCCAGCCCAGTATCTGTCTACTGACAGTGACCAATGTCAGGTGCCCCAGAGGAAGTGAACCTAACAGGTAATGATCAAGTGATCTCTCTCCTGCCGTCCATCTCCACGCTCTGACAAACAGAGGCTAGGGACAATATTCCATACCCATCCTGGCTAATAGCCATTGATGGACTTAACCTCCATGAATTTATCTTTTAAACGCTGTTATAGTCCTAGCCTTCAGAATCTCCTTAGGCAAGGAGTTCCACAGGTTGACTGTGCGCTGTGTGAAGAACTTCCTTTTATTTGTTTTAAACCTGCTGCCCATTAATTTCATTTGGTGGCCCCTAGTTCTTATATTACGTAAACAAGTAAATAACTTTTCCTTATTCACTTTCTCCACCTGAGGAACAAAGACTGAACTGGGGGAAGTGCTGGTCCCAGGGTAAAGGGATTTCAAGCTTGTATATGGAAACTTGGAGGACTGCTTCTATCATCAGTAAGGGGGAGAAATTGCTAGTTCAAATTCTATTCATCTAGTATGTTAGCAAATAACCAAAAACTCAAACTAAGCCTAAGTAATCTGCTTTGATCGCTTTGCTATCACTTACTGCTGGGAAATTGGCTGATGTCTTCTCTCTGTCCTTGAGCGGCTTAGGTAAAGCACTCAGGTAGCTTAGCTGGGTGTGTGACGTCACCTGCTGTTGTGTTGGGTGATGACAGGGCCTGGAGAGGCTGGCTGAATCTCCAGCAAAGCAGTGTGAGAAGGGCCAGCCCAGCTTGAGGGTTAGAGGGCACAGTGGTTCCCAGAAGTCCCCCACAGTGCACCCCGGGGTGACAACCCATCACACCCTACATTACACAAGTCTCAGCAGGTTTGTCACATCCTGTCCCCTTTCCCCACCCTAGATAGTTCCTGCCTCCCACCACCTGGAGCAGCTCCCACCCTCCTATGCCTTTACTGCTCCTCTCCCTCCAAGCAGAAACCACCACCAGCTCCCTGATAATCCCTTACCTGAGCCAGCTCCATTGCAGCCATTTCCTTCCCCCTGGGAGGAAGGGATGATCTGGAGTGAAAGGTGGACGTTATTCTGTAACCTGCCAGGGCGAGAAGGGCAAGGTGAGAAAATTCAGGTGGGGTTTTTGTTCATTCCAGAAGCCGATTCCCCCCAGGATGTTTCCCTGCTAATGGACATTCCAGGTTCTGCCACACTGTGGAGCACAGAGTGACCTTATTCCAGTACAGGCCTAGCCCCCTCCCACCAGGGTATAACCCTCTGAGACAGGGTGAAACCCTCCCAGTAGCAGAGTCTCTCTGTTACACTTATCCAGATTGCGGACGATACCAAGCTGGGAGGAGTTGCAAATGCTTTGGAGGATAGGATTAAAATTCAAAATGATCTGGACAAACTGGAGAAATGATCTGAAGTAAATAGGATGAAATTCAATAAGAACAAATCCCAAGTACTTCACATAGGAAGGAACAAGCAGTTGCACACGTA